>NC_140526.1:10836178-11436178 GCF_057382185.1 Mchenga conophoros
TTGAAATGTACATTGTTCCTTGGTTTAGTGTCTGGAAGAGAGTCCTGTCTCAGTCAATTATAGATGATGTGAGATGATGTGAGCGGGCGGGTGTGTGTGTTTAGGGCACGGATGGCTTGGGGATAGAAGCTCCTCTTGAGTCTCTCTGTCCTTGCCCGGAAGATGCGGAACCTTCTACCAGATTGCAGAAGCTGGAACAGTTTGTTGCCTGGATGGGACGGGTCCTTCAGTATCTGCGCTGCTCTAGTCCGGCATCTCCTGGTGTAGGTGTCCTGAAGCGGGGGGAGAGCAATCCTGCAGCAGCGTTCTGCTGTACGGATCACTCTCTGGAGAGCTTTTTGGTCCTTCACACAGCTGTTCCCAAACCACGATGTCATGTTCTGTGTGAGGATGCTCTCCACAGCGCCTGTATAGAAAATCCTAAGGGTCTTTGGAGAGACCCTGAACTTCCTCAGTTGTCGTAGGTGATACAGGCGCTGCCTAGCCTTTTTGGTCTGGACCTGAATGTGGGCAGCCCGTGTCAGGTCTGAGGAGATGTGAACACCAAGATACTTGAAGGACTGCACCCTCTCCACTGGAGCTCCATTGATGATAATGGGCTTGTAGTCTCTGTGCTGACCCCTTCTGAAGTCCACCACCAGCTCCTTGGTCTTGCCGATGTTCAGCTGGAGGTGGTTGTCCTGGCACCATGATGCCAGATTCTTCACTTAATCCATGTAGGCCGCCTCATCGTTGTTGGAGATGGTACCCAACACCACTGTGTCGTCAGCAAACTTCACAATGGTATTGGAGCCATGGGTGGCCACACAGTCTGAAGTGTAGAGGGAGTAGAGCAGTGGCGAGAGGACACATCCCTGAGGTGCTCCTGTGTTGATGGTGATGCTGTTGGAGAAGCACCTGCCCACCCTCACCACCTGAGTTCTGCCAGTGAGGAAGTCCAACACCCATGCACACAGACGGCTGTTAAGTCCCAGATCCCTGAGCTTTGTGAACAGTCTGCAGGGCACTATTGTGTTAAACGCTGAACTGTAATCAACAAACAGCATTCGCACATAGTTACCCTGTTTCTTGTCCACGTGGCTGAGAGTGGTGTGTAGGACGTGGGCGATGGCATCCTCTGTGGATCTATTGGATCTGTAGGCGAACTGCAGCGGATCTGTAGTGTCTGGGATGGAGGAGGAGATGATGTTCTTCAGCAGCCTCTCAAACACCTTCATTACTACCGAGGTCAGTGCAACTGGCCGGTAATCGTTCAGGGATGAGGGTTTGCTGTTCTTGGGCACAGGGATGATGGTGGATCTTTTGAAGCATGTGGGGACCACAGACTTCGCCAGGGACTCGTTGCAGATGTAAGTGAACACACCTGCTAGCTGGTCAGCACAGCAGTGCAGCAGACGGCCGGTGATGCCGTCTGGCCCCGCCGCTTTCCTTGTGTTCACTCTCCTCAAAGCCGCTCGGACGTCATGCTCCGCGATGCTAGTCACCGGTCTCTTGCTGATGACGTCACTGTCCTCGGTAGTCAGGCGGTAGATAGCATTAGCCGCCTGGCTAACCTCGAAACGGGCGTAGAACTGATTCAGCTCGTTGGTGAATGCAGAGCCGGCGTTGATCGGCGCAGTGTCCCTGGCTTTGTAGTCCGTAATGGTGCGTAGTCCGTGCCACATACTCCATGTGTCCCCCTGGTGGAAGCGGGACTCCACACGTTCCCGGTACCGGCGTTTAGCATCTCTCACCGCACGCCGCACACCGTATGAGGCCGCTTTGTAGGCGCTCATATCGCCAGTGGCGAGACCCGCGTTGTAGGAGGCGGTCCTGGCGTTTACTGCAGTGCGGATCGATCTGTCCATCCACGGTTTCTGGTTTGGGAATGTGGTGACTCTCGCAGTGGGGATAATCTCCTCCGCTAGCATATTGACGAAGCATACTGCTACTTCCGTAAACTCGTTGATGTCGACTGCGCATGCTCTGAACATGTCCCAGTCGACGTCGTTGAGTGCGTCCAGTAGCGTAGCTATTACCTCATTCTATTTCATTAATGTCCAACACCAGTAAACCTTTGGGTCATAGATGCAGCCCCCTGCCACTAGCACTAAAAAAATGTAAAGGATGGACATTTAGTAACAGTGACATCACCTGTTTGCTTCAGAAGTCCTACTTGAAACTTCAACATGAGCATTTCACACTCGCCATCCTGCTTGCATAAAAATCAGATGTAAGGTGTGGCTCCGACTGTGAAACTGCACTTGAGACTGATAAGTTGTTAGCTAATGAGCAGTTTGATACAACAGATCAACTAGTACAATTTCTTACCACAGGTAATCCTCCATTTTAAAACATGGTTCGGCACATTTACAAAATAGATTTTGTAAATCTTGATTTTAAGTTTTTTTCAGGATGACCCAAAATGGGTGACTGAGCTCATGAATTAATCAGTAAAATGTTTACAGAGTTCAAGGCTGAAAGCAATTTTCCCATAGACTTCTATAACACTGGAAGTTTTCTGCGACCACAACTATCGCCATCGGGTGGCCTTCAAAAAGAATGCAGGAGTAAAGTCCTACATTTGCTTCATTTATCATAACAGAATCTAATGTAGAAGGACTTCTGCCCCATGATTTAGACTGTCATATCAGTTGGAAAGGAACTATGAAGCTTCTGCAGTACTAAGGTCTAAATAACTTGATCAAGCAAGGGCGTCCACATAAAGTTAGCCTACAAATAAAGTAAATAAATAAATAAAAACATGCTTTTCATTTCTAATTTCAGTTTTTAAAAAAAGTTCAAAGAATGGGACCTATAATAATAATGGATTGGATTTATAGCACTTTTCAAGGCACCCAAAGCGCTTTACAATGCCACTATTCATTCACTCTTGCATTCACACACTGGTGGAGGCAGCTACGGTTGTAGCCACAGCTGCACTGGGGCAGACTGACAGAAGCGAGGCTGCCATATCGTGCCATCGGCCCCTCTGGCCAACACCAGTAGGGTAAAGTGTCTTGCCCAAGGGCACAACGACCAGGACAGAGAGCCCGGGGATCGAACCGGCGACCTTCCGTTTACAGAAGCGCTTCCCAACCCCCTGAGCCACAGTCGCCACTGGAATTGTTGCCAACTGTTTTGTACATATTCCCAATATTCCCAAAATAATACCAATTTTTAATCACTGAGACCATCATTCCAATCAGGGGCAGAGACTAATGCAGTGATATAGACATTATCAAGCGCCACCTTCCAACCCGCAAAACCTTCATGAACAGCAACAGCATCACTGCCAGCAACTGACCATGTCTCTCTGTTATCAACTTTTTGTCCACATTTGTTCTTGCACAAATGACCAGCTTCCCATTATATTCTGATAAAATGAAACCCAGTCTTAAGAAATAAAGATTATTAAATGCATGAACTATCAATATAGGTTACCGAATACCAAAGGAATAATTCTAAAATGACCTAAAATATTTAAATCGCTTCACAGGATACAGACAGCTTACATGCACTACCAGTAAAATATGATGTAAACTAGTATCTTTAGAGACATCAAAAATAGAAAGGATCAAAGGATCAACAAGATGTGTGTGCAGGTGAAAGAGAATGAAAAGCTGAGATGGGCAGAGCTTGAGAAATTGGAGATTCCAACTCACTCTCGCCCATTTTCACCTCCCATTATCTGATTAGCCTCCCATTTCTTCCCCATCAGTGCAGTGACCTGGATTTCAGTAGGATAGTGATGGTCAGCCAGGGCGGGGTCTGGTGAGAGGGGGCAAACCATTTGGGGGTGGTGGAACCATAAATCAGCACCAGCGGGAGAGAAGAGTGAGGGGGATTTATATAGATGTTGTGCTTGGCCAGCCCACTTGTGGACACCGTGATGAATTCACAAGCACATTGCCAAGGCAAACTACTTCATTATACTATGGCCCAGTGGTCATTAATCTCCCTAGGAGGCCAGCATCCTGGGGGATCGCCAGACCAGAGAATTTATTCAGGCCTGGAGGTACCCATTTCATTAGCCATTCAATCTGTTCAACCACCAACCCCTCCCCTTCATTCCCGTATCTGTCTCTACTTTCCATCACTGTAGTTAATAATATTTAAGTGGTTGTTCTTACAGAGTGTTATCTTTATTATTATGAAAAATGCTCATTTTCCCAATATTTACCAAAATTCTCATTGTATTTGCAGCTTTCAATTGTCTGGAGGGGGTTGGGCGGGTCAATAAGCATTGGCATCGGTTAATTGTATGGCATGTTTATCACTGTACAAAACTGTGTTTCTTCCATTTGTTCTGCGATTACTGCAGCGAGCAAAGAAAAAAAGGAAAAAGTTGCATTTCTGTTGCTGCTGTTACACCAGTGCTGCAAATAGAGGTGTAAACCCTCCAGTAAATGTCACAATTAGGTACGGCAGGATGGAAACAGAGAATAGATTCCCAGAGGTAAACTCTCAACTGCTTACTTCAGTCCTGTAACCTAATGGTGTCATTACTGGAGGGCAAGTGCTACTGGCCCAACATGCATGGAGGGCCACCATGCAATGATTACTTATTTATGTTGGGAATCCTTATTCCACAAATACATAGCGAAAACAAATATGATGTCCCCTCTGTCAATTACAGTGATCAAGCATATGTGCCTGGATGAAGACACACAGCACACATGCTTAAACATCAATCGGAGCGCACTGTGACAGCAAATATTGGAAGATACTGATATTTATCTTTGGAAGAGACTTTTCTAAAGAATGAAAATCAGTTGTAAAGCCTAAATGTGTAACTGCCAACTGGTTACAGTCTATCAAATTATTATTATTGTTGTTGTTATTATTTATGTTTGATAGACATATACAGTCTCAGGAAACCTACACTGTTCATAGATCACAGGGAATTCCTCCCATGTTGTGAGTTCTGTAATATCACCATGTCAGCCCTGAACACTCCTATGATCTGACCGTGGGTCTGAAATGGAGGGAAGTCTTCATTTTCCATCTCCCGATGTTTCTATGTTTCTCTCTCCCTGAAGGGTTTAACCATATATACGTGGAATAATTTCATCAACCATGCTACGTCCCGACGGACCCTTTCCACTTTAAACACTTAACGGGCTAAATAAATAATGATGGCTTACACACTGTGTGTGTGTGTGTGTTAACGTTAACGGCACCAGCCACTAGCCCCGGGTCCCACAGCAGCAGGAGTCCTTAAAGCGAATAATTTGCTTCTGTTCAGGCCGCCACACTGTAGCCATTCGCCAAGCAGATTATGGGCCTTTAAGTAGCAGCCAGGCCTGAAATGTGACTCTAGGGCCCACAAGCTGTCAGAGAGGAGGCAAGACTCCTTGGAGAGAAACTGTAGGATAGGGACAGAGAGCGATGGAGACTGACAGTTAGGGAAAAAGATAAATCTATAAATATGAATGCAAGAGAAAGACTGAAGGGGAGTTGATGTGGTGTGAAATAAAACAAAAGAGCAATCTCATTATCTAGTGTGTTTGATGAAGCAGGCAACTGTTCAAAAATAATAAAAGGCTGAATCTGCTGATAATGAAGAAAAAACAGCCTCAATGTCACTTGCGAAGTGACGGTGATTGCTTCAAACACATGTTTTATGTCATACTTTTTTTGGCAACTCTGATCAGAATCTGCTGTGGAGGAATGACAGAGAATGAGGTTTTGATAACCAAGATTAAAAGTTAAGAGTTTTTGAATTTGACCAAACTACAGTCAGCATCTGTTTCCAGCACAATGGTCCATGGGATCTCCTTCGTCATTCCATTCGTTATGCGGCAATGATAACATACAGACTGTTACGAACTTAAAGTTTAGACAATGTATCTCTATACACACACTTGAGACAAAGTGTGTACTGATTACCACTGAATATTTGTGACAATAAATTTTAAGTATGTCACTGGAAAAATTTGGTATGCATACGTAGTATCAATAAGAAATGGGTGCCTAAAAGTCCAAATTAAGAATTGCCCATCACCTGACATCAAAAATGTCACGCATTCTCCAAACATCTCCATAATTTCAAAGTATTTTTAAAGAAACACTATAGAAAGAAAACATAATTTCGCAGAACCAGTCAATTAAGACAGCAGTTTCTATCCTGCTAAGGCGAGGGGCTTACAGTTACAATAACCCAATTAAGATATCAGATTTTAATTCAAACCGTTCAAAAAATCAATTGAATCTTTCCGTAAACCCTTTCCTCTGGTTTTCTTTGTAATCTCAGCACGTTTTGATTTAACTGCACATTTCACTCCAAACCCCGAGCTCCAGTAAAACCCTGGAGAAAGCTAGACACCATCAGTTGATCTATCGTGCCATCTCCACGCTGAGGAGAGGACTAAAACATCAAATCCACCACCCTCGAAATGACATCTGAACATCAATACATGGTCCCCGCCCCTCCGATGTGACAGTAAAAGCCGTATTGATTTCCGCCCGGATTAAGGATTCTGCTGGGAGCAATTTAAACATACAAGCTGAAGTCTCCGGGCCAGTGGTGAGTGATGTCTTTCACCATGTATAATCAAATTGAAGGCCTGCATTTTGGAGGAGTGGTTGTCCAGATCAGTAAAATTTAAAGAGATGGAATAAGATACCTAAACCAAAAAGAGAACCGATAAGAGTGGATAAATAGATTACGAAGACTAAAAACAAACAAAGCAAACTCCAGTGGCTCCCTTTTTCTCCCTGTTCAGTATCTACAGTCTGCTGAGGTCTACCTAATGCTAAAGCTAGCAAGCTTGGTTCAAACACCTGGCACTGTAGCCAGCAATTAGCTGAGTTTTATTGGTGAGGCACCATTGTAAATAGCTCCATTAATAGCAGTGGATGTAAATTTTAAAACAGGGGGATGTTTTATGACGAATATATTTGCGACCTACTGTTGCTGTCACCGCCACTTTTCACTCCTCCCACGCAAATGGCAAATGTCGCACATGCGCTGAAGTGTTACCTCAACAGGAACCTTTGACTGCAGGGCCTAAACTCAATGGAAGAAAGCATTAGTCCTCGGCGTAATTTTTCCCATAATTTCAGTAACAACAACAACATAAACAACAAAAGATAGAAAAACTCAGGTTGCATAATTGCCCAATTGGTGAATAACTATAGTGAATAAAGTTCAGCATTTTTATGGTATGCTAGGATTACCTATCATTTTCATGGTGGTTTCTCAACAAATGATAAGCTGAAGCTGAATTTCTGCTGTAAAATAGCAAACAAACATTTGGTTTTAGTCCTGCAGGCATTTACAAATGAAGGGATTTCACTGGGAAACTTGTAATATTTCAAGATATGTGTTTTTATATTCATATCCATATGTCTTTTATGTTTTAAGAAGATTTGAAGCAATTCCAAAAGGTTATAAATCACATAGTGGCAGCTCATATCAGTGAAAAGTTTTTTTTTGCATACTCATACATTATACTCCAATCAGCATGTCTCTTTCTGCCTTTGAGGTTATTACAAGCAACTTTACCATCATTCATGACCCTGTTATTTACACAAGCAAGACAGATGCACAGAGGCACCTACAGATGTGAAGCAAATACTTGCGCACGTACACATCCATTCACTTCATCCAGATTTTCCTTCCCCCAGCTGCGCAGCAGTGCTGAGGCCATGTATCCTGATGGCACTGATGGTGCTTCATGCTGCCCTCAGGTCTCTGAAGGTTAACTCCCTGACCTCTGCGGTCTCCTGGTTGAGGGTTGCTGTGATAGATAGGCCTGCTCAGAGATAGAAATAATGTCCTATGTAGCGCAACAACAAAAAACTATATTTTAACCAGTGTTTTATAGCTAGTAATAGATAGAAGTCAGTATATTTTAACAAAGCAGTTTAAGGCATCATCCTGCGAGGGGTGTTTTGAATGCTTGGCCTCCAGTGAACTCTATTTAATTCTTTACGGCCTGTATTGTCATACCTTGTGCCTTCTAGACAATTTTAAACAATACACCACCAGGTGAAACTACCTGGTTGGGGAGAAGAAAAGCCAAGCAAACTGTTGTTTTCCTCTGCAGTAAGAGTCACAAAGCAAAGAAAGGGGAAACATAGAATTTTAAAAAGGAGAAAAAAACAGGTGAAACAGTGCAAGGAAGTCAATGAATAACAATGTTTGGGGCCAAAAATAAATTACATGACGCTCAGTGTTGCAGAACAATCAAAGCTTAGGCGAGTTCTGAACATGCATGCACTTGAACTTGGCTAAATGTTGCTCTTGAACTACTGATAGGCACTGGGAAAAACAAGCCATTAAAGCCAGTTCAGGTAAACAAAATAGGACTCCAGCGGGAACAAGCAACATTGAAAGAGCTGGGGGGTGGGGGAGAGTCTTTGAAGTGGCTCAGAGTATTCCCCTGACACTTCTGAGATATTTATTTGAATAATGTGCAGATTCACACCCGAATGAGCAGAGATCTGTACAGTGGGTGGGAAGATGACAAGGTTTAATTTTCAACTCTACTGAGGAGTAGTGAGAGGGAAGTAGGAAGAGAGAGGAAAGAGCAGCAGGGGAATTAAAAAGAGAGACGGAGGGGGAGCAAAATACAGAGCTAGATATGAGATGAGGAAGGTTGATGGAGGTATATCAGATTCCCTAAAAACATTTTGACATTTTAAACCTAAGGCAGTTTGCAGGCAGTAAATAAAGGGAAGGGAATCAATAGCAGTCAGTGATAAGGGGATAAAGCAGCTAAATATGAAATACTGCCTAACAAAATGGTATGGATTTCCAATGGGGCCATGTGACACAAGCTGCTTTGAAATGCAAATAGTAACTTATGCACATTGTCCTTCTCAGGCCTTGCAACCTATTGATCGGCTAAAACAAATTCTATTGATCATTGAATATTTAATGGCGATAATTAAATCTCTCATGGAGGTACTTACACCCCATTTCCAGTTTTTTATCTTCTTACTCAGGAGACCTGCCTTTGACTCACTAACGCTCTCAGGCTCTGTAAAGAACCACATGCAGCTAATTGCAATAAAACTGGGTATTGAGTTCATGTTGAGAATATTGTGTAGGTTGTTTCCTGTCAATCTGCATGTCCCAACAGGAGGAGAGCATTTCTCCTAAAAGTTTAAGGTGAAAATCACCTTGTAAAATTCTAAAGGATCTGGATAAGCAAATGTAGAACAATGTTCTTCTTGGTTGCAACATTTCAGTCAGTTAATGTACTAAGAATTATACACAATCTGTAGTAAATTTAGACAACAAAAGAAACAAAAACATATGCCTCCACAAAGATACAGAATAAAGGGTTTAGAAGGTGTTTGCAGAATGGAGTGCTTCTTCTTTTTGGGGCAGGTGAAGTAGATTTGGTGTAGATGTCATTCTAGTTTCACTGTGAGTTTGATACACTGTGGTGTCCTTCGCTGCCTTTATGAATCTTCTTATATAGAGATTTTTTTTTCATGCCACTATGATGTGAATAACTAGAGTTTATACCGTAGTTAGACAAATGTGTGTCTGTTCTGAATTAGAATTTTGATGTATATTGTTATGATGTGGTGTTTCTTTCTTTTCAATTACTTGAGTCAGCATTTGTTTAGTAGATAAAAATGCCATCTGAATGCTGCTTCAGAGTATTCAACTACTCTTTTGGAGAAAAAAGTTTACATAATGTCACAGCTTTTTTTAATTTGCCTGCATGGCTATGAAGTATCATCCGAAATTTATCAGAAATATTTCTTCTTAATCTTGCGTGTTGTAAGTTTTATTGATCTTTGTCCAAATATTTCCAAAAATAGGACAGATTTTAAGTGTGGCCTCAAACTTTAGACAACTCTGCATTTTTGTATGTTACTATTTCTTACAGTTCTGTTTTATCTTGTTTATTTAACTCCTTCAGTAAATACTAATTCTACTGTATAAAAAGAGCTAATTTGTAATTTGGCCAAAGTCCTGCTCGGATTTTCTTGCGGTATACCTAACTTCCCCCATTTATTCAGTGCAAGTATGCCTTCTGTACAAAAATGTACTGCGCATAGAAAACAGACGTTCTTCTGGTATGCATTGTGTTTTTCCAATAATAACAGGAAATGATACAAAACTATCTCTAAAACCACAATACATCATTTTGTTTTAATGTCTCTCGGCTGTTGAATAAACAAAGTGCAATGTAAAAAAATCCTGCTTTATAAAAATTCACTCTATTATGTACTTGTTATACAAGAATGAAATTCAGGTATCAGCGGTATAGGAGTATGTTAACCATCTGTGGCTTTTATATTACAAAGGACAAAGTTTAATACCCATGATGGCAAGTTGTTGCTCAAGCTCTCAGGCGCGTTGTCTCTTTGCTTTTCAGGAGCCACAAACTGTCCTCATACTGTTAGGGCACAAAAAAAATGCGAGAGAAAAAAAGTCTCCTTAATTGAGTGACATAATTTATTACATTAAAAGACTGGCAAACAGGAAAAGGTTGCTGTCAGGATAACATTAGAGGGCAGCTCTCATTGCATGGGCCAGTGTTAAACAAAGTGCCAATCAATAGCCCTTTTATTAGTGACCACAATCAATGTACCACTGACTCAGTGAGCCAATTAACGTTATTGATCACAGACGAAAGAGAAGAAGTGAAGGGGACAAGGGCAAAGTATTGAGATAGCAAAGAAAATACAGGGGACGATAGGAGAGGACGAGCTGCAGTGCTTTCCTCAGGTCTTGTTTTCCTTCTCATCTGTAGGGAGGAGGAGGGGGAGGTTGGCTGTGGAGTGAGAAGACCAGATTCCCACCAAGTGAGAGGCCCCAGGGATCTGCAGCTGAAGACACCCTGACAGAAAGCAGAGGCCCACATATCTCCCAGGAGGAAGTGAGTATGTGTGTGTGTCTGTGTAGTAGTGGCAAGGAGTGGAGTTCAGGGGAAGCTGCTGCCCACCCTATACACCCACACTCTCGTGCACATCATTTACTAGCACGGGGGGTGAGCTGTACTGGGAAAGCAGCACTACTTGTCTTCTCACCGTTGGTTCTGAATAGTAATGAGGTCACAGCACTCTAAGGTCTCTGTGCATGCTCAGCTCCAACTTCCACTCCAAGTGGGTGACCAGTGTGCATGTGTGGGCCTGTATGTGTGTGACCGGCTTGGGGATGTACATTACATAATTTCCTAAGGTCTCTGTATGACACAAAAACTGCATGCGACATTAACAGTCAGGGATGCTGAATTTGTCTAAACTTCCCACTCATTACGAGGAACACTTTGGAACACGTTTACTCATGCAACAATATTTTTTTGTTTTTCTGATTACTTATGGATTCAGTCATCTTTACTCTATGTTATTCTCATAATTTGTGCAACAATAAGTTCACACCCTCACAATAGCGCTGCTGATATTCAAGTACCCCTTGTATTTTCATTTGGTGTCCTGTTCCCAAAGAGAAAGGGGTCAGGAGGACATCTGCTTCATGTCAGCTGGCAGTATAGTACTTGTCTCAGGGGTTATCGGGCTCCCTCTATCAGGCTGTGGTTGGAACATGGACCTCTCCTTCCTGAAGGAAACCCTCCGAACCAGCGTGTCGACAGCTTGAGAAGGTGCGACGGAGAAAGAAAAGAGGAAAGTTTGGATGGGGCTGGAAGGAAGATGACAGAGGCAAGGATGAGTAGGAGAGAAATACAGCAAATTACTGTGTTTTTTTTTTAGATACGGTAGGACCAACACCCTGTATTGTATTGTAGTTTACCCTACTAAATTTTTCCATGTTACTTTGCTGATATTAATAAAAGGAAAGCCCAACAGAATATTTAAAATTATATTTTAGATGCTGAAGAAAACTCTCCATTTTAATTGTTGGTTTCAATGTATAAATAGAAAATGTGCACAATTAGTGATATTATTTATCACCATATCTATTTATTTTTATATAATTATCTGATGAGCATTTTTGGAAGTCCCTCCATAATGATAAAAGTTCCACATGTTGTCTATTTATCTGTAAGTCTGATCTTGTCAACTCACAGGACAAAATCCACGAAAGTTTAATATCAAGCTTCCAACAATACTGGAAAATAATAAGGGAAAAATACACATAATCTCATATATCTTACAACAGAAGTAGACATTACTCTTGCATTCACAAATGGTGAGTTAAGGAGCTGTTAATAATTAAATGGCATATTATTTATTGTCCTTGCCATTATGCTTTAAAGACCCATTAAACTTCAAAACTACTTCAGAATGAACATAACAAACTCAATATTGTTCTCACTGATGCTGTTCTGTCTTCTTTGTATTACTCTTTGTATTCATCTAGTGATGAGTACAATAACTGAAAGGCAGTACTTTAGCCTTTTGAGGATTCATTGATAGTCTATATGTCTACCATCAACTGGATTACATTAGTGCTGACAAAGATGGGGATAAAGGTAAGCAGAGAGAGAGACCAAGTATACTGTACTCCGTATATCCCCTCTTTGTGATTCAAGGTTTGCACTTCATCTGGACTGCTGTAGTGCCCCTGTGTGTATGCTACTTTTAAACTAAGTACAGAGACACGATAGTGGAAGAGAGAATGAGAATGTCATATACAGTATAACAGTGGTTGCCACACCACCTACCAAGATTGCACTTAGACAAGATAGTTGAAGTAAAGTCAAGGACTTAAAGGTCCGATAAGAAAAAAGAAGACAAAAGTAAGAGTGATTGAGAGAAAGAAGGAGAATGAAAAAAAGGCAATGCAGACAAGCTGCAGTATGTGAAAATACCGTTAGTGATGTGAAAGCTTCAGATGAAGTGGAGCGAAGTGAGCCCCAAAGCCAGGGCTAAGTGAGCAGATTAGAGAGACCGCACAGTGGTATCACTCTTCCACTGCATTTTCTGTCCCACTGGCAAAGGTCAAGCACGTACTACAGCCACACAGTGTACATACTGCAGGTATGTACACACAGTCATACAGACAAAAAAAAGTGTTAATGAAAATAACATCACCAATTTGAGCCAATAAAAAGGCTCATGCTTGACACACAAATGGCAATGTGGCATATTGTAAAGTGGGTAGTTTCAATGACCCCTTTAACATTCTCAGCTCACATGGCTGCTTCTGCAAAACCAGGTATAAAATCTGTGCTGTTATCAGCCCCAGTGCGTTTGCATTTTACAAACCAGAGTAAAGGTATAGTTGTAATGCCATTCTTATTATCTCATTATGAGGAAACAGATTATTATGAGAAACCAATTACAATAGCATAAGAATTTAAAGGTTTCAATGCAAAATGTGTGTTGGCCGGCTTCTGACAAAATACTTGTAAGTTAAGCCCTGATGATAGACATTGCCCTGTGTTTCAACCAAAGGATTTAATCATTTCTTTAAAATGTGTATAATACTGTGTAGTTGAAAATGATTTTTGATACATAAGACAATGTTAGATATTATTTTCTTCATTCAGTACATCCACAGTGTTAACAGAACAATTTTTGTTTCACCACCACATGATCGAAAAGTGCTAAAGAACCCAGCTGACCCCCAGCTTGACAACCCTGGCTCAAGTTCCTTTTTCTTCAGTTTTATAGCTTCTATGCCTTGTTCTGGTGACAGTATGATCAAGTGCAAGAGGTTTCGTTACTTTTGTAATGTGTGAACTTTATATTAAAAATAATAATGACAAAATAATAGTGCAAATTATTTATTCTCACTTTTGCTGCTGCTAGGTAAAGCTGTTGCTCTAGTTTGTCACTGATGTACACTTCAATCTCTCTGTGTTCTTTCCCCTATTTAGCCTAGAGGTAGCACTGTATATTTACTCTCAACACCTTGGGGTGACATTACTGTGCTTGCTGCTGCTGTTGCTTGGAATTTAAGCTGCGCTCCTTACCAAAGAGCTGTGTTACAGCCCCCTTAGACACAGCCGGAGCCGATTTGTTTTCCCACAAGCAATGTAAACACAACACTTGTTGAAGGACCCTCATTCACCATATATTTAAAAGGAATACCTTGTCGCCCCACCTTTGCCTCCTGCACCACTTTCTTTTCCATATTTTACTCCTTATCGTCCTCAGAATAAATAGCCTTGAAATAAGTAGAAGGCATGTCTACAATGTGGACATCCCAACTTCAAAATGTAAAACATCTTGAACTGAGCAGGGTAAGAGGATATAAAAAGGAGTATAAAAAGGAGCCAAGTTATATTTCAAGGATACTGGCTCCTGCTAAGACATGTTCAAGTTCATCCAGGAAATGGGGGTCTGTGGAGATCAGATCCAATCTTCTTGCTTTCTCCAAAGTAAGCTTGACAATCAGCAAATCAGAAATTAGCCTCAACATCTTAAAATAGAAACATGAGTAGCTGTTTTTCCCCCTTGTTTGCTGTAATCTGATGACGCATTTGCAATGAGGCCAAGGTCAGGGTGGATTCAGCAACCATGTACAAACTATTTTACTTGACCAAGCAAAAAGGCTAATCAAAGGTATATGATTTCATCTTCTCCACAGTTAAAAGACTCGTTTCATGTTGGCAAGCATGTAACATCTGCTTTAAGTTGAATAGAGTCAGGCTGGGGGTGCCCCATTCTTTTTCCTTTCTTCTGCTCACAGAGCTTAAATTGGGACAGAAAACAAATCGGAATAACCACATGAGAATGCAAATCCAACTGATGAGGCTGAAACTGTAGGAAGCAAAAAGCATAACATCATACTGGAAGATACTGGATTTTGGTTGTGTGAACTTGTGTTTTCCACTAAATATAAACAGGATTTGATTTTCTCTGCTTTCTTATAACCTTAAGATTGAAACATGGAATATTTTGTGTAACTTTCAGATGCAATAAATTCACCAAGGAAAAAAAAACATCCTCAGTTATGGGTAGAACTTCTTATATTGTTCTTGTAGAAGTTTTTGTATTTATACTGCATCACACTGGGAGTTTCTGAAACACTGTTTGTCAAGACCACATTCAAAAGATTTCAGATTTCTGTCCACAAATGCAATAATACACATCATTAGCTCTGCGGCCTGACACACTGTGGCTGAAGACAAAGACAAATGCTACAGGAAAAAAAATTTTTTTAGCTGCATCTGGATTTAGTTGGGAGTCAACCACTGACTAAGCAGCGATTTAAGAAGAGAGGGCTCAAACAACTGAACTTTCATTGGTAAAACTGTGATTTCCACCTTAGCTCTTGTTGTGACTTGGGCATCCATGCAACCCACACAAAAATCAATCTGGTATCAGTTAGTGCTGACTTGAAACACTTACCTGGGCATGAAATCAATCAGGCAGATTTTCATATACCTCTAGCAAAAGCAAAGGCTACTTGATTATGGTAACCAGCTGATTACTATGTGTCTTTGGCAAGCGGGGCAATCAAAACACACACACGCGCGCACACACACGCGCACACACGCGCGCGCACACACATATATCAATCAGTGTTTATCTGTACACTGTAATACAAGACTAATTCACCTCACTACACAGCTTTGCTCTTTGGCTTTAACCCTTCTATTGGTGTTTCATTGACCTATGGGAGTAAAATCAAAGAGGAGGCTTATAGGAAGAGAGACATTTCCCTGCATTCCACTGGGCTTCTGAACTTCCAGCTGAACTACGAGCATGTGTTAAATGCAACACTGATGTTATCAAAATTGACACTGCTATGTTACGAGAGAAAAGAGAGCAGCTCAGCATTCTCCATCACCATACACCCACGTTTTATGCACGCACAGCCACTGAAAAGTTCACAGCCCTAACTCGCTGCCAGGAACAGAAAAGAAAAATCCAAAACAATCTTTATTTATTTTTTTTATTCTTAAAGAAGAGCAAATCTAACTGTCAGCTCAGTGAGGATTATTTCACCATGGCTGGCTCCCCAACTTCCCCTCCCGTAATCCACCCAAAAAACTCTTGGTGAAGCCTTTCAAAACAATTTATGCAAACAAACATCAAGCTCAGCTATTTGTATTGGCACCATTTTGCAGTAAACCAGACTGAACCAGGACCAGATGGGGCTGGGCCTTTTTAGTCTCCATGTGGTGCAACACTAGCTCAGCAGACACACTCAACGAAGAGCTCTGTCTTTGTACTGAGGAGTGTTTCAATATTTATACCACGTTTCATCACTTCCCCCACTTCTAGGTCTGTATATGTATATATGTGATGGATTACAGCACGGACAGATAAAACCATAATAAATATATTGCAGCCATTTTGCTATTGTATCGTAATATTTTTTTCACAAATTTTAATTGTTTACATTGAATGCATCCTAACCCAGACCATGATTTATATGTGTTTGGCTACTTCAACAACAAGATAATACAATAATGTTGAAATAAATTTGGACAAGATTCCCTGCTGAGGATGTATGGCCATACATGAGAGAAAAGATGCCAACACATAGCATGACTGGTCCAGCGCTGACAGCAGTGGCTGTACTGCGGCCGGTAATTGGTCTGACAGTAATAGGAACTGTCTTTCAGTCTCCGTGGGCCCTAGCAATAGGCCACAATGCTGCTGTGGATTTAGCAGCTGCAGTCAGATGGAAACCATGTAACAGCAGTTTACCCTGTCTTCCCTTTTCTTCCTACATTTGAACGCTGACATGATCATTTATGAGTTGAGTGAATTTCATGGCCCTTGGGCCCTTGATTCCTGGTCACACGCCAACATGCGATTTTAGAATACACGATTGTCAATGAGAAAATGAGCCCTCCATTCATCATTCCTGAAGAGTTTCTTTTTCTTTCCTTTTCTTCTTTTTTTGAAGATACGTGTATTTACCCGGCAGCAGCACTTTGCTGCTGCTGGCCCTCTGCCTTGAGGGAAGGTTCGGTTAGAAGTCAGCACCCATCTCAACGAAGACCACACATACACGCACATGGGCATGATAGCAAGGTGTTAGCATAGAAATACTCCATATTATCAGTGGCTGAAGTGACATTTGTGATCATGACTATTTTCAAATTTCAAAGTTAATACACAAGAAAGCACAGATGTCGTATTGTTGCCATAGCATGCAGCAACATGGATACACAACACTTGCGAACAAGAGTTCACATGGACAAAAAGCCTAAGGCCTCCACATAAAAGCTGACACGAGGAAACATACACCATATGACTGACCTACAGCCTGCTTGTATACTCAAACATAGACCTCCTGATACCACGTGGAGAAAATAGATACTAATATTTCCCACTCTGTCCTTCTCTCTCCCTCGCTCTCTGCCTATCTCTCTCTCTCTCTTGCACACGTCTACACTCACACAAACTGTGTAACAAGGCTCTCTCTCCA
The DNA here is from genome assembly GCF_057382185.1 of Mchenga conophoros. Lineage (NCBI taxonomy): Eukaryota > Metazoa > Chordata > Actinopteri > Cichliformes > Cichlidae > Mchenga > Mchenga conophoros. Next base: position 10,853,424 of record NC_140526.1, read on the forward strand.
TAAGCAGTTATTTCCCAGAGTTACTGCCAGGACTCCCTCTCTCACTCAGTGACAAGCAACAAATCCCTGACACCACCACTGATGATAGCTTTACAGTAGAGCCTCAAGGGGACTCTGCCAGCCAGCACACACAAACAACACACATGCCTGCATATCCACACACTCCTTCTCTCTCACTCACTCACATATTGCATCCCGTGAGCCTCAGGGGCCTCTGAGACACAGGGCTCCCAACAAAAAAATTCAGAGGTTTTGTTTGACTTAAACATCTGAATACAAGCGATCAGCGTGGCAGTGGTACAAATGCAACACAAATTATGCTTGTCCATTCATGTACAGATTTAAATTCTTAAAAAAAAAAACCAAACGACTATATGTTTAATTATAATCTTTCAAAATATATTTTGTTTTTAAACCCAAGGTACCAATCAAACTGTACCATACCACAGTGAGTGGCACTACTTATACAGTAATCAACGTTGTACTGTCATCACATGCAATTATCCTTTTCTTCTCTAGACCAGATTGATTTATTGAGACAATTGTCATGATGTTACACTCACCCTATGCCGTTCTTTCTCTGTTTGATGAAGCTTTAATGACTCCCTGTGCACACTGTAATTACTCGTCAACCCTGGAGATGTTTGTTTTAGTGTTAACCGACCACTGCTGTGACCATATCCTCCATGGGTCTATTATTTCTCATTACAATATTTATTACTTTTCCATCCATTTGGGTAATTTAGCAATATTAATAATGGTTTTCATGGGGTACATTTGTGTGTATGCACTATATGTGTGTGTATGCAATAATTCCAGATCACAAGTGCCTTGGATTTATTGGCATATACCAATTTGGCTTTAATGAGATCATACACCTCCAGGTAGGTGCTGCTTCATCCTCTGCTTAACTCAGGGTTCTTCCTCCATCTCTCTGTCTGTCTGCCCTTATTACCATTTCATACACCCCTCTACCTCCACCACTACAGCCCCCAACCCCTCCTCCATCCTTCTCCTCCTCATCTGATGAAAAACCAGAAAGGCTTTGTGTGGTTCATTAAGTCAGCATAGGAAATGTATTAAGTAGGAGAAGAGGGCTGGGAGCTATTGAGTGTTGACTTAACCTTTAGAGTCTTTTTTTTTTCCCAGTCGGTGATGATTCTAATGGAGAATGCGTGTATTACTCAGTCTCATTAGTAACCACTTGGATCTGTCAGAACAAGATATAATGGAGCTTTGGGCTTGCTTATTGTTAAATAACGTGAGTGAATGAGCGTGAATGCCTTTGTCTGCTAGTAGTTAAATGTCCTGTTATATGACCAGTCAGGTCAAATGGTATGTCTACAAATTGCAACTGCCAGACTGTTTCAAGAAGTGACTTTGTTTTCCGTTGTTGTTGTTGTTTTGTTTTGTTGACAAAAACATCTATACCTGCATGATGCATAAACCCGGTAAGCATTTTATTTGTTCTGTACTATATTGGGAGTATTGGTTCTGTTGTTTCTTGACCCTCACGACTGTACTCCAGAATAGATTATGTTAATTTTAACACCATCATTCTGGGTCTGAATTAAACCCAGTGCTTGTGGACAAGGACAGGGGACTGAACATATAGACAGCTTACAAAGAAGCCGAAGAAAAACGGGTTTTTGATGTAAGAAGTTGCTTTTGTATCCCTACTATAGGTTTAACACTTCACCTTAAAATATATTTATGGAAAAAAGAATGAAATCTAAGAAATGACAGATGATAAAGGATAGAAACACTGTTACTTTAACAGCATTTTAACTGCTAAAAAACTCTTGTTACCATGCGATTGCTAGGTAATCCAGACAGAAGAGTATAAAGAAATGGCCCAACATTTGGTTGTCACACAATTTAGAAGGAAGGGCACTGTGGCCAGTCTGCCATTGCAATTAGCATTCATTTCGGCTTTATTCAATGAGATCTACACTGACTACTAGGCATGCATTATGCATGAGACTGTCCATATGCACTAAGGCCATCATGCATGCCCTTGTAGAAACGCAATGACCACTGGCATGCAATTACATTTAACTTGTGCACGTTCTCTTATGTGCTCATTCTTCTCATTCTGGTTGTACAGGCTAAAATTGTGCATTCTCCTTATATACATTGTGATATTCGTCAGTAGTGAGGTAAAAATTATACATTTTACAAATTGATAACATCTGTTAGTCAAATCCTTATAAGTGTCCAGTTAAAACTATCTACAAATAAAACCTGGTATTCAGGAGGGGTTTTTTTTCCAGACAAACATAAGGCTTAAGTATTCTTTTAGATATGTAGTTTTCTGATCATGATAAAAGTATATATATAAATATGGTTAGAGTAAGGAATATAAACAAGAATCTGCAAGTACGATTGCACTGACTTGTGCTCTACTACAGAGTAACTTGTATCCTTTTTTAATTGCTTCCTCTATCCCTGATGATGACTGATTAAAAATAAATACATAAAAATGATGGCGGTGGAGTAGCAACAACTTTTTGGCTGCCTGTAGAAGTTGGGAAAACCTAACCTAATCTAACCTTCTAACATTTAATAAAACATTTCAAAACATCTAAAAATTGTACTGCCAAAAAGCTGAAAATATGGCTGTTTTACATATCTCTGTAAAAGCAGGCTGTCTGGATCTATAAGCATTGCTCACTCATCTGATTCATACCTCACTGTTTCATCAAAAATAATAAAACACTGTCATAATGGCCATTTCCTTTTTCTTCTTCCTCTGCAGTTTATCTTCTTTGTGTTTATGTCAAGAACGTAATGGAAATGGTGTTATGATATTGTGAAGTTCGTATATGTATTTGTTTTTTTAAATTGCTCGTTCAGTTCCCTTTTCTGTGAATTTTGACTCAAGAGAAAGAAATGAACACAAGTGACCCTGTGAGATGATGCTGAATTTGATGTAAATAATGATAAAATAAAATTTTGCAAAATATGATTTTAACAGGGGAAATAATAGCGGACTATGGTTTGTTATCCAATAAGTTTTTGCTGTAGCTTAGTGGCCTTTCAGAAGAAACGGGCACTTGTGTGGACAAAAGGCATCGTTTCTAAGACTTACTGTTGCCCGTGGGTGTTTAAAACGGCGTTTCTCAAAGCCTGGACCGTGACAACTCCGACCATTTTATCTCTATGAAGAATCTCTAACAGGAGATCTTAATTTCCAGCACGTGGCTCTTTAGCGCCCCTTGGAGAGAAAGCCCGTAATCGCAGATGCGTCTCCTGGGGAGTCAAAGCCATTCATCAGCCAGGGAAATTAAAGGCACTGGAAAATTTGGCTCAAGGTATCAGTCGTGACAGCGGGAAACTTACACTTCTCTAGACAAGCAGAAATGGGCAGATCATATGACTCAGTTAGACCGATCACCTCTGTCACTGCCAACGCAAAAGTGGCGAGTGTAGAAGAGAAATAAACAGATCTCTTACCTACCGGTAACAGCTCAACACACGAAAAGAGGGTAAAGCTTGTTTATGTTTATGGGAGAGAGTGAGACAACTGGTAATGGCTGAGCTCCAAATCTAATAAGGCTTAAAATTATTTCTAGTTTCATTCACTGTGAGGCAGCATCATTCCTTACCCATCTTTCAAGTGAGCATCATTCAATTAAAATGCAATTCTCGTCGCCCCCATGCACGGATATTTAATTAGACTGGGGAGCACGGCTTCCAATGTCTTTTTTTCTAGCATAGCTCTTCGGATTTCACCTCTAAGGCATATTTTCACTCTGTTACTCGTTGGTTAAACAAGGGCATGTATCCATTTGTTAATTGATACAATTACGCATTACGCGTAATGGTCACGTAGGTCTCCAGGCGCGCATCAATCACTGGTCTATTGACCTGCCAAAAACCCCTCTAACCGTTCCTACTGGGACTGCCCCTCTCTCTAATAGAGAAAGATAGAAACATCATCGTCATTAACTCTGGGATGGACCTCTGGCCAAAGAGCCAGAAGCGAACAAAGGTCGAGATTAAAAAAAAAAAAGTATTAGAGGTCCAGCCATCTATAGCTGTGATACACTGTAAATAATACAAAGCGTTTTAGGTATCAGTTTTATCTAAGCAGACAATAGTGCAGACTTTTCTAGTTTAGGCAACATGTGTTATTTCTATTTGTCTAGATAAAGTAAAAAAGTAATGAAATATCTCACAAGACACCCTAAACATCGCCGGTGTTTCTCTCTCTCTCTTTTCTAGTTTATTTAACTTCACAAAGGGTTTCCATATTGCATTGTTACAATTCAATAATAATGAACAGTGGTGCAATTTTCCGAGACTTTACCTCAGAAAATCGGTAAAGAATTCTATTACAAAAGCGAAACAAGGCTGTGTACAGTGCACCTTAAGAAAACCCTGTGTTGGACGTGATTGGCAAAGACATTATTCTATCCTTGGTACCCTGCCGTTCCGGGATTACAGTGACGTCACGCTGATACCCTTGCATGGATGAATGCTAAAGAACTATAGAGCCACAAATAATAGCACAAGCAGAGTCCATATCTTGGAAGACTTACGTTATCCTTTAAGCCTCCTTCAGCTAACACAACAACAATTTTTTTTTGCACTTAATGAGGCTTAATTTCATTTCTTATTGGGTCCTTGGGGGGATTATTCATTCATATAAAACAATCTGCAGCTGGTGTCAGCCTAAAGTCTCCCTCCTATGAGTGAAGTCATCTATTATTGAGCGAAAGGCCGTGCGTGGAAATGTGTGTAAGACGGTGGATTTGAAGTAGAATTGGTTGCAATCGATCAAGGGTGAAGAATATTCCTGATGGTAACAAAAGAAGCAGCTATGTCTTTCTCGCAATTTGGATATCCCTACAATGCAACTTCACAGGTAAGACACTTTGCTTTTCATTTACCCTAAATATAGTGTATACAGAAACAAGACTAAATTCATATTTTTCCTTTATTTCACCAATAAGAAGGCGTTTAGTTTTTTGAGAAACATAAACGAAAGAGTGACTGCTTTGACAGTATTGACAGCTATTTTCGCGTGGAGCTTTTGTTGTTGAACCAAATATCGATACACACACACCCGTGTCCAATTACACTGAATTATGAATGAACTCACGTGTTTTTCTGATGACAATAGAGATGAATGTCACCTATCGCACACTATGAGGTGTAATTGGGCTGTTAAGCATGCTGTACACATAAGCAAACTTTCTGATGGAGTTGTTTTGACATGTAAGATTGGAGTATTTTCAAAGGCTTAAATCTTTATTAAACCGCTTTATTTACCTTTTTAATAAATTCTTATTGCTCCAAATGACAAGTTCGAAGAAGTTCAGGTCGATGAGGGGACAGAAGTTACTCCTGAAAAAGTTAACAGACAACTTCTCCGAGGACAACATTTTGACTTTTGGCAGAACGTAAACGTCAGATCGTTGCATTAACACTGATATTGGGACTTTGCTGCAACTGCATTTTGTTTATTTATACGGAAACATTTTTTTTTTTAAATTCGGTGATCAAATGAAGCAGGTCACTTTTTCTTGTTCATCTTCATATCCGAAAACAACTATTTATGTCTTTTACATTCGCACGTAGTTTAAAGTAGTGAATTAAAACTGTTATTAAATTGTGGGGAGAAAAAAAGAAGACAATGACATTTTATATCTTATCGTTTTATTTTTCCCTGCGACCTACTTTCTATCATTTCACGGATTCTCTGAAAAGTGACTTACCTTGAATTAAGGCAGGTCACAAGTAAAGGCAACGACACCTGAATCGTGATCATTCAAGAGCAGCAAACGAAATCAGCTCGCAATTACCGGTTGCTTTAACATTTTAAGATACTAAAGCAACTAGACTAAGGCTAAGATTTTTGCAGAGCATAGCCCAGTCACTTCAGAGTTGCCACAGACATCCACATGAGAGATGAAACAGCCAGTGACCATGTCTATCCACAATTCTCTTCATGCAGTTTTTCGTGTCGGCAAACCCCAGTACGACTTGCTGCGATTCGATTTCCAGGTCGGTCTCTGACGGGACAGGCAGCTCCCAGACTGCCGCTGCCGCCGCCGCTGCCTCCTTTTGCTGCCCGTCCTACGAGAACCGGCTCTTGGCAAGCAGCCGGACGGAGCTGAACGCAGCGCTGGGGATGTACAGCTCTCCCTACGCCGCAGCGGCCGCAGCCAGCCAGAACTACGCCAACTACTTCCCCTACAGCACCGACCCATCCGCTATCTACTCCACTCTGGTGGGCTCATTTGATGCGCAAAAGGGGGAGGGGGGGTCTCAGGCTGATCGATCAGCTAGGTTTATCAATTTATCTCACACTGCAAACATATCCGTCTCGATAAGTCTTTTAATCCAACGGCAGCTCTTGTCGCACTTCCCCTTCAAAGCAGCAAAAGAACGAGGAAAAAGAGACAGGTGAACGAGTCAAAGAGTCAAAAACGATTGATTTGAACAAAATTTACTGTTAATTTAAAGTTAAACCCCCTTTTTGTGTTTTGTTTTAAAATATTGCCACTCGTTTCTGTAATTTTGGGGGTGGCGGGCATCAGATTCTTCAACTAGTAGAGCAAATTGTTTACTTTAAAAAAAGTAGAAGTTTGAGTTGTTGCAGTGCAGCTGAAACTTTTCTTTCTATTTCCGTCTATATTTAAAAAAAATAATTAAAGTTGACTGTCTATTTAAGTATTTTGCATTATGTCTAAAACAATATTGAACTAATATTATTAAAAAATGTTAACAACACTTGTTTTTGGACATCACATCATACTTCAAACACAATGAAAATACATATGTGACAAATCGATGTCATGTATGGGAAATCTTTTCTGCCTCTAATAACTCATAGTTTGAATCATTTGCTTGTTATTTATTAGCATGGAACTAAGATACTTTATACATGAAATAACTTTCAGATATCTTCAGAATGCTAACATATTTAATCTAAACTTTCAGAATGTTTATAATGTATAACAACCGCCTTCTCTTTTACAGAATCCACAGTATGACATTAAGGACAGCACAGGCACTTTACACTCTGGCATTACTCAAACTGCTGCGTACTATCCTTATGATCACTCACTGGGACAGTATCAATATGACAGGTAAGTTTTACATCATTAAAAACAACCATTCAATGGTGACACATTTAGATCTGAGGTCTGAGTCTAACTCTATAGTGGAACCTGGATCTGGTGAAACTGTATACATTTCAAACAACAGAGAGTAACAATAGAGGATACCTGAATTAGTAGTCTACTATATAATTTACCCTCTGCACTAATGGTGACTCTTTCCCTGGCTAAATGCGTGTGTGTGTATGTGTGTGTATTTCCAGGTACGGGACAGTAGATTTTAATGGCACAGCCAGAAGAAAGAACGCTACACGTGAAACCACCAGCACTCTGAAAACATGGTTGTATGAGCACCGCAAAAACCCCTACCCCACCAAGGGAGAGAAGATCATGTTGGCCATCATCACCAAAATGACACTCACTCAAGTATCCACCTGGTTCGCCAATGCCAGGAGAAGGCTTAAAAAGGAAAACAAGATGACCTGGTCACCAAAGAATAAGGCGAATGATGACAGGAAGGATGACCTTAAGAGTGAGCAAGACGGTGTTACCAAAGGTAATGATTTGCATTTTTTTTCTTGTTGGTAAAAAATGGTTTTCAAAGTTTAAAAATTATTTAATTGAATGTATTTATTATTTTTCCATGACAAACAGCATATTAAGAATATAAAACCTGTTCTTTCATGTAGATTCTAATGATTGCAAGGATGAAAAGGATTTACATCTGAGTGATCTGGAGGATATGGATGACGATGACTGTGACAAGCTGGACAGTGACTGTGAAAAGGTGGCATCGGATGAGCACGACCTCCAGAGGACCATGGCAGGATCTGGAGCACCTCAAAAAAGAGACTGCAGCTCCGAACTACACCTGAGTTTAACTAACAGCTTTCACTCTTTCCCTTGTGCCATCAAGAATGTCACCACCCTTCCTCCTCTCCCGGCTGACTTCCTGGATCCTGTAGTGTCCAAAGCACCCTCCTCAACCAGCCCAGCCGCAGGAACTGTGTCCTTGTCGCACTATGAAGCTTCAGATAAGCCACGGATTTGGTCTCTGGCTCGGACGGCAGCTTCGGGGGTCATTCTGAGCCCTCAGCAGCATGGCTCTGAACTGAGGACAGGAAACTCAACCGGAGACTGCCAGCTACAGAGCACCAGACTTATCGGGGCTCCCACTGGACAATGTGCAGGCATTAGAGGCCTTCATGAATCTAGCAGTGTCACCAATGTTGAGAGCCCCTTTTCAGAGGGCTCGTCCTTGCACTCAAAGGTCTATGGCACTAGCAGCTATGGTCCCAAGAGCCTCCAACTTCACTGTTCATCCTATGCTGCACTCCCAGACACATGTCAGTACTCCACCATTGAAGGTATGTCTATCTTTTACCTGCTGAGTTTCACATAACAGATAACATTGATGTTTGTCTTTTCATAATGAGCCACAAGCATACTGTTTTGAACACATTAATGTACACAAATAAAGCAAAACTTTCCATTTTTGTGTTCACAAACACAATTTATGAGTTACAAAGTGGTGAGGGACTTTCTGCCAACTTGTGCTTGAGGTAAGCTTCTTAGATGTGTTTTCACTTGGGTGTGCAGGATTCTCCAGTGGCAAAGCCGAGACACAGTCATCTGACCTCAGTGAAACCTGTGGGACCGTGCAGGGTGACAAGGTCACTGCTTTCAGACCAGTGATGAAGAGGTGAAGCAGGTGAGAGTCTGCACTGAAGTGGAAAAAAATCAGTGAAGTCATGACACACACATACAGCTTTTCACACAGAAAGAGAAGAGGCAAGTAAAAACATCAAACACTCACAAGAATGCAGTTACTCTTTCTCTTTTTGTTTATATGTTGCTTATTTTTATTTTATTTTTTCTATCAGATTAGTGTCAAATATCATTCATAAACTTGGTCAAAAGTATGTCAGTTCTTCTTATGCTCAACTTCTCTTTGGAAATGTTTCATACCATAAAGTTTTTTTCCTTCTATTTTGTGCGTTTATTTCAATCCCTGCTGTTCTTCCTCCTAGATCGCTGGAAATATACCACAGTAACTATTGGGACATTTATTATGCACTAAATGACACACCGGCCAACTAGCGGCCTCAGAATGACACATGGGAACTACCTGGCGCTGCTGCAGTGTGAGCTGTCAAACTGTGGACGTGGCTATCATTTTGCACAACATTGTTTTTATGGTGTTAAAGACTTTATGCAAAAAATCTAGATGCAAATGTGTGAGACTGGCCGAATAAAAAAACGGCCGAATTTGTGTATGGCAATCGTGTAGTGTAGCAAACTTATTTATTTCTTTACGTATTTATTATTTTGTTATGTCGTCTGTTGGCTAATTATTTACCGTGTTTATTGATTGACTTTGTATCTCTTTTGAATATTTTGTTACAATTGTCTGTGGCTTCGTGTCATTTTGCCAGATGTAAAAAGAGAAAAGCTTGTCGGACTCAAAGCTGGCTATGAACGACTGGATCCGCTGTGGACTTGGAAATATGTTTTGTCCCTGTGTTAAAATGTGAGCTTCTCCTGTGTTTGCCATTCATGACATCTTTTCTAACAATACATTTTTTCCCAAGAGCTTTCGTTTTCTGTGCCGTGATTATTTATACAGCTTAACATCCAATCAGGCAATTAAAAAACATTTGCGTGTGCGGGTTTGATCAAAGTTTATCATCTTGACTCGATGTATAAAGCCGCTGCGCTGATGGAAGGTCATAATTCAGAGGAGGACGTGAGTGAAATCCACAAGTTGTGGAAGAAAGGGGACATCATCTCTCTATTGTCAGCATCTAATCAGAAGTGGCATCAAACACTTTGTTACTGTTCAGGCTAAGCAACGAGGGAGGAACATAGAATGAATGCTGCTTTGTCCCTTGTGAAGCGAGCCTCTGCACTAACTTACCATTGTGTTAATTAAAAGGTCATTTGTAGGATCAAACCCGGCAGAGAAATTCACATGGTCCCTCAAAGTCCCTTTGATTTGGATGTTTTGCCTATAGACCGTCTCGTTATGGCTTAACTCTTCTGCCTCTTGTACAGACAGCGGTATTAAGATGATCACTGTAGTGTATGATCCGTGTTGACGGTCCGAAAAAAGTTTTTTTTTGTTTTTGTTTTTTTTAATCTTCCTATTTCAAACTTTTAAAATCAAATACTTCTGTAGTAAAAGACGTAAGGTGCTGTGCGTATTTATTTTGCGCGTTACTCTTCCGAACAATGTTAAGAAATATTCAGCGTTACAATTCGAAAACGTGTTTTTTCTATGGAGACCACTCTAGAATAGTCTGAGATTAAGGAGAAAACGCATTTTAAATGATTCATATAGTTGTTTCAAATTTGCGAAACGCGTTTATCTGTAATATTACGTTGCAATTTCCTTCAGCGAAGTGAAAGAAGTTTTATTTTGTTTTGTTTCTGAGTTAATCTCCTGTCTTAATTCCTGAAAATCGTTATTACATGAGCAGGAAGAGATTTAGATATGACTGAATTTAATTCTATACCACCAGCGAAATAATACCTGTAGACCAAATAGCCTACAGTCCCGTCATTTGAGGTAGTACTTGTCGGATTATGCTTGTAATAAAAGTCTTTTCCGTATTAAGGCAATTCGGGCTCAGTTCATAGGCGCTGTGGTCACCCCATTTGTCCTTGGCCAATGGCGTAGCTGTCTGTAAATCCAGGAAAGTCTACATGATGAGGATGAGGAAGGTCAGGAATAATAACTTAGGCCTATTTAAAGTTTTTTTTCCAGTTCAATTTCCCTGCTCTGTGTTAATCTGACAGCCAATAAATGATTTGGCTGAAGTGAAAGCCAAAAACAAATATATTTCTATAGGCTTTAATATTTCTAGAAGATTTTAAATACAGACAAAGCTCCTTAAAGATCTGAGACCACTACAGCTGACCCACCAAAAAAGAAAAATAAAGGGGAAGCATGAAACTAACCACTGACATCCTTAAAAACTGAACATCACATACTTTCTACTAATGGTCACATATAATAGATCACATATGCATCCCGTAGGAGCTATATGAAATTCAGTGTAAACTTTATGTAAAGTTTTTTGAGCCAAGTTTTTTGAGCCAAGTTGCATGTTGCAAGTTGCAAGTTGCAAGTTGCACTTCTTTAGGCTGACAACTGTAATACAAGACGTGTCAAGCTGCTAACAACTTCTCTACAGTAACAGTAACAGGACGATGCTCGCGATGGATTGCATTTACATTCAGAATGTAGGGTATGACATCAAATATTTACAATCACTTTTAATTAAACCATAGGCCGCAAAGGAAAGTGGCCTTATTCTACTGAAGGTAATGATACATGTGTGGTTGGATTAACAGCATGGCAATCTACCTGGTGGGGATAGATAATGGCCATTATGGGTTTATATAGCAGCATATGCCTGAAGCAGCTAACAGGTCAATTAGTCTGTCCTATACATAGAGTTTTACATATGGTGAAAGCAGCTGCACAGAGGAGATGCAGTCAAGGCATACATCAGCCAGCTGTAAATGGAAGCTGATCTGGATGACAGAAACTTCATTACTGCTATTGACATCTATTACATGGTAATGGTTGGGGTAGGTCTACTTGTATCTGTGTGTGCGTGAAGAGGGAGCTAATTATTATGATTATTAATACTAATAATAATAATAACAACGAGCCACACTGGCAGTAAGGATGAGTAAATAGGCATTTATCATATTTTTTGTTTTTGTTGCAAGGGGGAGGGGACCGACAAGATTTTCTTTTTGTTTGTCTGACATCTATTAATCTGAGGCGAGACATGAAATCTGTGGCAAACTACAGTGATACAGAATAATAAGTTCTTTAGGTGGGATATATGCACATATAAATCTCCCTAATACACGCGCTCCTCCTGGTAAATTACATTTTTCATCTGGGAGGGGCGAAATGGTATGTGGCTATGAGAACATGTTTGCATAATCCAAAACAGATTTTAGATAATCTGTGAAAGAGGCACAAATATGCAAAATAGAAAAACAAGCTAAGATAAACATGAACCCTTAAATAGGTTTGAAAATATCAATCTGTGACCATACTTGTCAGAGTGCTTCATTATAATCATTTGGCTTTTGCTATCAAACACTTCCACAAGTTTTTACACTGACCTTAATAACCCCACCCCAGCCCCACATTGGTCTTTTCTGTGCCAAGTTTCTGCTTGCGTCCTATGCTCTTTTCAAGTCAGCAGGCTAGATGACTCGCATTAATGGGCAAGTATTGTGTGAAGTTGGTAAGTTAGTATGTGGAGAAAAAGGAGAAGAACAAGCATTTTTAAGGCAAAGTCTGCTCCAGCCTAGCGATAATCCATTTCACTCCAGTATTGACAGTGACATGTAAAATTCCCATTTTGAGCAAACCAGAAAAACATAACTAATTTTAATAACTATTTAATTTACTTTTTATTTTATTTATTTATTTATTTTTTACTCAGCAAAGCCCATAAAAACCTGAGAGTATTTTAACAATGACTGTTGTATGTTCTACAAAATTAAGCTATAGGTCAATGTGGGTTAATTTCTGACAAAGCACCGTCAGGAACATCCATCACATGTGCACTTTACATTCAGGGCACTACTAATGAACATGGGTCTGCATGCGATGTAAGAGAGCATGAATTATTTTGACACTATATCAATGGCCTCTTTGTATAAATAGGAGCCATAACATTAACAACAACAACAACATTACAAACAATAATTTGCCCTCTAGTCTGACAAAAGAGCCAGCATGGAGGTGCCATTTGATGTGTCCCACGCTGGGCAGCTAGGGCTCATAAAACAAAGTCTTTGTAGCAATGGCTCAGAGTTCATACGAGGGGGACAATATACACACTTCATTACATTTCGTCAAAAGGCGCAATGAAATGTGTGTGGGACATTGTTTCTGTGCATGTCTCCCTCCATGGAATTTCAGATTGCTGATGTCGCTACAAGGTCTCTGCTAATGAGCTTTGTCAAAGACAATTAAAGACTTGGTGGAATGGCCAGTGAGGGGATGAAAAGCTGGCTTTGTGCAGTTTGGGTAGATGTTGCATTGCGACCCCTGATTCTTTCGGTACCCTGTGGTTGACCTGTGCTTCACGTCCAAAAACAGAGAAAAAAAGAAAAAAGAAAGAAATCCAGGCCTCTGTTGCATCATCAGTGCCATACTTGAGGCAATGTGATCTGCTTCAGCTCTCTTTTCCCTTTTCAAAAGTGTTCCCAACAGGATCCCAATGTACCAGACTAGATATTGAGCATGGCACAAACTGATATTAGTGCTGCCATTTCCCAGGGCCGTGATTCTTTTGTAGACCTCATTTCACTTTTCCAAAGAGGGGTCTTCAAGTCTACTCTGGGTTGTTGAGTGTGGGAAAGCTGATGAGAGGCAATAGTTTCTGTTTCATCTCTTATCTCAGTTCACTGACAATCTGTTACTGCTTAATTGAATAGTGTGGAATAGTGAGGTTGCCCCCCCCAGCTCAAGTGATACTACACTACGAAGGTAAGAGTCTCACAGTAACAAAGCTTTACATCTTTGCTTTCATGGCTTCTCCTGCTTGTCTAGTGATTCTCCCTTGGTGTCGGTTACACTGCTAAACCAATGGGCAAGGTCAGTCTAATACCCATGATCCACTAGTAATACAGGAAAGAGTGCAAGTGGTACTGAGGGAATAATATGAGCTAAGAAGCCAAGTCAGATATCATGAGGTGGGAAAAAAATGAAATCAACCTTATTAAATTCTGGTAGAAGAAGTGCTTTAGTGTGTATGCATGTGTATTGCACCTATAGAATGCAAAATCTGTGTGTCCTTGTTCCTGTTATCTTCATTGTTGTTTTATGTTTGTCTGCTGGCCTGGCAGTTTTCTTTTTCTGACCTTAGGTCAGCATCACCAACATTAGAATAATCTTCTGTGCCATTTTAATGCCCTTTAATCATCCTCCACATCTCATTTTTTTAATCTCATGCTCTCCTTCTGTTTTTCTTCCTCTTTATGTTTGGCATCTGTTGGCCTTTTGTGCCTGCTGTTGACTTTTAAACAAGGGCCCTAATTCAAGAGTCTATAAAAGCCATGTAATAGCAGAAAATATAACACTAATTTTAGATATGAATCACAATATAGGTGTACATTTCTTTGAAGCACATGAAAGAATATTTAGGCATCCTTTGCTAGGCTGACAGATGCTCATGGAGTCTTCATCACTCTAGGTTTATATTACACTCCATAACATCTTTCTGCAATAGCCTATCTGAGCTTTGATCTCCTATAAAAAAGGTAAAGAAAAATCATAACAGTCACACTTTTAAGGTACATATTCATGTTTGATTTTGAGTGAATCTAATTAGCTCCTTCATGCATCATTTTCCAGCAGACACGATGTGACAAACTGCTCAGTATCACTTGCAGAAGGGCTTAAAGTTTATGACCAAATGGATAAAAAAAAAAGATTTCCCCAGTTTTTGGATGGCCTAATAAGCTAAATATTAAACTTAATTTTACTAGCTAGACAGAAACATGACAGCAAACAATGAATGAATAAAAAATTGACATTAAGTTATTCAACATTAAATTAGGTGAGTGATCTCTGACAACTAACATGAAGAGACAATGAGAATTTATTAGCTTGTGTATATGGTGTTGTCTTTGTATTTGACTGTAATGTTTTTTTCTACCTTTTAGATAGTGTTTAGATAGTGAACGTATTTTGTTAGTTGATCTACCTGCGCAAAAAGTAAAGCAACTGTAACCTTTAACCTATTGTGAAACTAGGGTCAAATATACATAAAGTTATATTAACACAGTGAGAAAAAAAGTTTTAAATTACACTCCTGGTGCCAGAAGTAATCCGTCTTTTAGATGAGATTTCACTATAATAAAAATCTGTTTTGTTTCTTTAAAAAAACAACAACTCTAGAACAACCTATACAGAGACATGTTTTCAAGTTTTCATTACATGAACACAAACTACACACCTTGTCAAACTTTTTTTTTTTAAGGATAAAGCAGGATACGCTGTAGAAAGTCACAATATGTTCTTTTTTGCTGCGCTATGTAGGTGACAGACTGCAGAGGTGTTCATTTGGACTGCAGACCAAAACAATGTTCAGCAACAGTATTCTGCAAAGCAGCAGCACTATCAATTTTCTTCAATTTATGTCTCCAATTTCCTGAGTTCAGCCTGTGCCAACACCACTGTAGAACTGACAGATGAAGTCCAGCATGTAAAGCCAGCAGCTTGTCTCTCTTACAGCAATTGACACGTTTTTTTCTTTTTCTTTTTCAGAGATATTCAGTACAATGAGTCGCAGTAGCACCTATAATGAACAGCTTCCTTCACCTGAACACAGAGTATTTCCACTACATTAGTTTCATTGGCATCATGCGGGCAGGAGGAAAACTCACAGCAGGGCTGTGTAACAGTATGGTGTCGACAGCACACTTCTCCACTGGGCTCTGCTTGGGGGCCTGCCTCTCTGTGTGAAGCTCCTGTGTAGGATTAGACACTGGTGTGCAAGTCAAATGGTTCCTAGCTAATGGAGTCTCCACACCTGCTTGATGTCTACATCGGCCCTGCTTACTGTTACTCATAGCGCTCATATATCAAGCAGACAAACGAAGGAATGCAGAGGCATTTCCAAGAAAAGTATCTCCATGATTACAGAATGTATCATTACTGTGACAATGCTGACCTCAAAAATCTATGCATGCAAAGTGGATAAAAATGACAGAAAGCCATGCTGAATACCTACAAGAAGGCTTCTGATAAAAAAAATAAAAAAAAAGCAATTTATGACACTAGACAGAGCCATATAGGCTCTAAATCAAATTATGTCCTATAAATATGTGCTATATGAAATGTGAAAAAATGTTTTTATTTATCATAAAACAAAGTGAATGGACTGTCATCAAGAGTCATCAATGAGTAGACTGTGAAACGTCACACAACAAGTGAGTGCAGTGGTTCAAAACAAGGCATTGTTGCTGCTGTGGCATGCCGGTCGTGACGTGGTTTCATACACTGGAGCAATAAGAGGCATCAAAGGGGCTATTGGAAAATGCTCAGCATGCAAAAAGATAAACAGCTGAAGGCAGAGTGAAAGAAAAAGAGTAAAAGAAAAGGGGAGGGGAAGAAGGTGCCACTCAGACCACACATTTTCAAAGTTCACTCTTAAACACAGTGTGATCATAAAAGCACGAGTTCCATTATTCACAGCAGGGATTCTCTCGCTTATAGCAAGCAGGTAAACAAGCCAAACCCTCGAGCTGTGTCAAATGATGGAGCATCATAATTATGCCCTTTTTATTGGCCATCTTATTCCAGCTATGACTGATGTAGCTCAGAACCCTAAAGTGTTTCCATTTGCACTTTCATGTGGCAAACGAGCAGAGAAGCCACAGCTCGCCTGCGTTTCAAAGGTAGACTTGACAAATATTTATGGCCTTATGCGAAGTCACTTTTAATCAGAGTTGGTGACCCGTTCCTTAGGAATGTGGCTGCTGCAACATGCTTATCTACTCCAGAATAAATGATCCTTCAGAGGACCCACTGTGCTTGCATTATGTGGTTGTCTAAAAATAATAACTGACACATTTCTTTAGAATCACTCATAATCAAGAACCCAGAGGAGGCAAATGCAAATTCCTGCTGTAACATGGCAGAAATAAATCAATGACCTCCCTCTACTGGTCAGAGGCCAAACTACAGTAGAGTGAATTACCAGCCCTCTGACTGTCTGTTTTCAAGAAGAGATGAGGAAAACACAGGAAAGGTGAGCCCGAGGTTGTCACTGATATATCATGCTAACATAAATCAGACGTTATCATTTTTGCTAATGTCTGATTTGGACAACTATTTAAAATATTGCATTTTGTTGTATGCGTTTTGAAATTTTGTTTTGTTAAAAAACAACAAAAGACCCCAAACAAGTCACACACTGAATTAGGAAAATTTTCTATTTTGTTTAAAATAGAAATTACAGACAAATGTTCCCAAAACCTTTAAAACGCTAAGATAATTTTACTTAAACATTAAGACAGGTCCTATTCACTTTTCAAAATATGTTTCTCTATATAACTTGGAAGCAGCTTGAGATATGATGTATGGCAAAAGAATCCAAGAGCAGATATGCTGATGAAGTACTATTAATAGAGACTACCTCAAACTCCCCGAGTTCATATCCAAGCCAGTCGAGGCTGTAATCCTATGGTTTAACTTTTTTCACTATTGTCCTCACATGACATCATACAATGTTCTGTGCTGTCTAGTTTGAAACCTAGATTTATGACACCAATATGTTCTTTTCCATGCTTTAACAGCCTATAAGGCAATATGGGAGGGCTCCCATAGTGAAAACAGATATTTTCCTCCATATTAGGAGTTATGGGGAGAGGGATCCTTAAAAATGAAAGCCATAAATCACTTCCCCCTGTGATTATACCATTAACAGGAGCATGGTTTTGTCGTTTAGTTCATGCTAATAGTTTGGGCTTGAGGTTGTGGCCATGAAGCAACATATGTTCCCATTTGCCAGCAAGAGGGACGCATTGCTAAAGCTGAGTTTGTCTTGGTGGTCCTGCGTTAGTGCTGTAGCTTTCTTAGGCTGATCACTGTAGATGTTGTCAGCATCTGCTCTGGATTTTGCCTTTATTTTTTACCACTGTCTTCCAGTTAGGTTTCTATATTGGGCCTGGTTGTGGTCTTCCAAAGAGACCCTCTGAAAAAACACTGGATGCCAGTAGAGTACATGTTAAATATGTTGCTAATTTTAAACTTGGCATAGTGGACTACGAAGCTGCCACTAGCTCACTGGAAGCAGGCGAGGTCAGCCCCACTGCGACCACAACCACAATACAAACAAAGCATATGGAACAGCAGCTTCCAGTGTATTACTGACAGTAAATGTTTAGAAAAAGAACTTTTAAAAATAACCCGGTGTAATAGAATTAGTGCGAGAGGGGCGCCTGGCAACATACCGATTTCAACTGTTACCAAGAAAGCGCTGCTGAAAACAGAACTCTGAAAATCCAACTTTGATAACCTATTTCACTGTGCATGCTACAGCTGCCCATGGCTGCGAGTAAAGCAATAGATAGTGCCTGTGAACGTTTGGCAAAAGTGAAATGATTTGTATACATTTCTTACCTTGTCCAGCACAACATATAAGCTGCAAACACGCCGCGTGTGTCAGTGAAAAATCAATGCTATTACATAGATGTGCAAACTTTGCTTTGATTTGGATTTGCAGCTTCAGATTTTTGTGACAAGCAAGCAACTTTTATTTCATAGGTTTATGTCAGTCTGTGTGAGCTACGTGACAGTGTGAAACTCCTGGTGATATTCTCTGGTTTCTTTCAGCTGTTTCTTCTCCCTTTTAGCTCACTGGTGGTGACTAAAGTTACTCTGTTAAACAGGATGTTGTTGCTGGGCCCTGCTGCATCTGTCACCCATGGAACTGCAGTGACCTCTAGAGACAGTTCCCACCACATACAGTGTGACGGCAACCTGAAGTGTTTTGGCAAAAATTAAGTGAGGTAGGAATGTGTTTCTGTGTACGTAGATGGGTGCAGGGGTATATGACAGAGCGAGAGAGCGAGATCACAGACCAGATGCAGACTGCTCGAGGGCCAAGTCTAGATGCGCTGTTAAATACATGTGCACAGGTTAAGACTAACATGCGTACACATTAAAAGTTCATTCGAGCACACACAGTTAAACAAACAGAAAATGACAAGAGCCTGGGCCACCCTGCAGATCATCCTGATCAGTGTGGGAGCCACGTCTTCTCTGATCTAATATGTTTAGCAAACATCCATTTATTCTCCCCAATCAATAACACAGAGCACCATGTGTTTATGACTCTGCTTTAACTCACTCAGTTCATCTGCAGTTCATCCAAGCTTAAACACTGCTCTGCTCTCTTGCCTGCTTCAGTCAATGATCAGTTTATCACTTTTCTTTCTCTCGCAGATTTTGGGGTATGCTGCTATGTTTTCAGAAGAAATGTGTCCGTATACATCTGTGAGTTAAAATCTTTGACACCACCACTGCGGTAGGAGAAAAGCAAAACTGCATTTTACGCTTCCTTTTAGCAAATAGAAAATGTTTTGATAAGGAAGCAGATGAAGACATACACATTTCCAAGCTCATTTTGATGTGCAAAAGCGCCACGCCAAGAGACAGAGTGTAACCTTCAGTTGCACTATGAAAGTAGAAGGACTCTAGCTTTAAAAAACAATTTTACGGCATCTTCAGACACGCTGAACGATTCGCTACGGAGACTTTACACCCCCCAAATTCCCAAGGTATAAAATTATCCTGAATAAAATGTTCCAAAACATGGATGTGAATCAATATCAGATGCAGGCTGACTTTCATTTGAGGAAAACCAGCACTTACTTTAACTCTAGGCTGGTCAACATAGAGTATCTAGTACAGAATAGAACACATTCACACCACCAAGTGCAGTAAACATATTTTATATGGGTAGTTATTATTGTTATTATAATTATCATTCTGTGTGTACCATAAAACCGGATGATGGATAATATATGGATGGTTGAGGCTGCAAATAACAGTTGTGGTGGAGGGCTGTAAAGCTGTCCCTTCTCTTCTGTGGTAGAATAAATAACATGCATGTGCTGCATGTGCATTTGCATTTATCAAAAATCTTCTTTCTTCTGTGAGGTCAATAGGTACGATGACACTAAGATATTTATTTGTCTTTACTGCAGCTTAAGAGTAATCAAGTCTCAATTTTTATATCAAAGAAAATCCTTATGTGACAGATGGAATATAAATTAACATAGTAGAAAGCTAGGCAATATATATATCCCAGGTGTGATTGTGTTCAGTACTGTTCTTGTGTGTGTATTAACGGTCCAGTATGTGTTTCCCATTAGCAATGTACAGTATAGCAAGGGGCCGATGCACAGATGCCCTGAGTGGTGCCATACGGCCGATGGCTCATTAGAGCTCAGATGGAAGACATGAATCAAAGGAGGAGAGGAGAGGAAACAATCAATCTGCCTAATGGGAATCCCCTGTGAGGAGGCTGGACCAGCGGTCCCAGTGCAGCTGTAGCCGATTTTATATGTGACCTCCCAACTTAAATGACCCACCAAAATGTCCCCACTGCTGTCGTTGCCACCACCACTGAAGAGCACGGGACACACACCAAAAGGCACAAGGCCCCACAACAAGCTATTAGCAAAAGGGCCTCCCACAGAGTATGTGTGCAGTGATGTGGTTTTCCTAGACTTGATGTTTTCATTCATCTCCAATAGCCTCCTGCATGTGTTGTCCATATCCTTTCTAGCAGCGTATGACACCCAGCTTGATGTGGGGGAAGGAGTAATCAAAGAAGCAACAGGGACTGGATTTATAGCAAGGAGGTTGCTTGTGTCCTAGGAGATACACAAATAGAATGTTTACTGTCAACGTGTGAGGTTGTGGCCAAGATTAAGACATCATTGTTGTGGTACAATATAACTAGCACTTCATGGGGTCAAGGTTAGGTTTGGTGCCGTAGTTTACCTGAACTTCCCCCATTTGCTCTTAAGTCTTCAGGCAGCTTTCAGAAGCTTTGATCTGCCACACCACATGCTCTCTGCCTGCAGAAGACTACTTATCTATTCAGTGTAGAGTTGCCAGAAGCCCTTTAAGAATCGAGTTATGCTAAATAGAGGTTGATTTAAACCAGAGGTTGACCTCTGACCTTAGCTTAGAGGATAATGTCCCAGGCAAGGAGAGCAAAGTCCTGTTACCGTCCATGAATCAGGCCCCCACCGACATTATTTCAAAATTGCTTAGTTGCATGGAACTCCCTTTAGTGCTGAACGGACTTTCATAAAATTGATTTTCTGAGTACACCCTTTTAGCAGCTATAAGCTTGAAATATGAACCCTTCATTGCTGAAAGCATTTCATTTTTTTTGCCCCTGTGACTAATGATCCAGGGAAGAAGTGTGTTTGAAATTCTCCTCAGCAGCCATTTCCATAATTAAACACTGCTAATTATAGAGCTTTGGCAGACTTTAAACAAACAGGCCCAGTTGCCGAGCATGCTTTCACATCTTCCATTTGGAAATTTATGCAAATTGTAGCCATATCATGTGTTTTCCTAGAAGAAACTGACAACATAAAGACACATTGCTCACGCTCGCAAAGATCAGACAGAGAGTAATGGTGAGAAGGAACTGACAAGCAAGCCAGCAGCGGATTGAAGGAAATACCCTGCACAGGTATGATGTTCTGCACAATGAGGATCAAAGCTTCCAAAGTATCAGATGACTGAATATATTCGCATACATGTGTGCATACATGAATATGCATTCATTCATTACTATGACCACCCTATGGTAGTAAAACGCCCCTGTCTTGGGCAACAAACATTTCTGCATTGTTGATTCTAGTGCTATGATACTGCTTGTCAATTTATCAGCCTTTGACAGCAAGCCACTAGAAGCCATTATATCAAACAAATGAAAATTATATATGAAGATTAACATCAAGTCATTTGTTAGGGAGAAAATAATACCGCTGGAAATAAACAGGGCACAGAATTGAGAGCTATGCTGCCAGTAATTCACACATCAACAGCATTTAAATTATTAAAAAGATTGGAAATCATAATTGGCCATATATTTTTCGCATTCTTCTCCACACAAATGACTCGCCTGGGGTACTTGACATTCAACGGTGGTTTGTAATGTAAATGACAGAATGTATTTTCTCCATATCTTAACAGCGGATGGAATGATTGACTACTGAGTATAAGCAAGCTACAGGTGTGGGTCAATTATCATTTGAATAATCGAGCACCAGTGGCTGCCTGGTTTGACTGTGAAGTGTGACACATTTTTATCTCTATGCATTTCAATGAAGTCAGACTGGTACATAAAAGGTTATCACCTAGGAAACATATTTGCCTAGGCGCAAGTTAAACAGGCAAGTGAGATCAGCATAGATATTCAATTTAACCAGTCAACCCTGACCTATAAATATTTCAACAAAACCCAATGAGGACCCCTCCCTCCTCCCAACCCCCTACTTTCCTTCTTTGATCCAATTCCATTTCAGCAGCGGGAGATACGAGGGGAGAGAAAGAGGAAGGACGTGGGGGAAAGAGGAGAGAAATGAGAAAAGAAAGTCAAACATATTGTAGCTTATCTATTAAGTGAATTGTTTAATGCATCTGCCATCTTCTCACCCTAGGGAAGAG
Source organism: Mchenga conophoros (assembly GCF_057382185.1). Classification (NCBI taxonomy): domain Eukaryota; kingdom Metazoa; phylum Chordata; class Actinopteri; order Cichliformes; family Cichlidae; genus Mchenga; species Mchenga conophoros. The sequence goes on from NC_140526.1 coordinate 10,875,738, forward strand.
TGCAGAGTGAGAGGGGAGAGAGGGGACAGATTTACACTACAGGGCACTAGTGGCTCTAAAGCTGAGGAGGAGGCATAGACAAATCTATGGTTGTGAGCTGACAAATCTGGCCTGACACAGTGCTCTGTAGCGGGTAGACTCAGGAGATGGGCATTAATCACAGCGTGTGCTCTGCTGAGAGCACAGGCACACTGGGGACACCTCAAAGTGAGCTGGAGGTTATACAGGCGAGGGGATTAATCAATACAGCCCGAGCACTTAAAGCCCCAATGGTACCAAGGTACAACACAGTCACCCTGGCCGGCTTGTTCATACACTCGCTCACAGATACATGGAAGCAGAAGCACTCACGCACACCTGTATATTTCCCATCCAATAATGTGTAAAATGCATTCAAAGTTAGAGCTCTAAGCAGCTTCATGTGCATTCAAGAACATTTAGGCAACTCAACGCCATTTCTGACCACTTGTCAGGAAGTGTGCGATATATGTCCATATAGAGAACAAAAGTTAACGTAACTGACTTAACTATTACATACACCGCCTTAACATCTTTTCTGTAACTAAACTAAAACTGTTTGAGCGATAAGAAAATGGTTAATAGACTGGTTCTTATATAGTGATTTTCCACTCTCCCTGAGCACTCTATAAAACTTGCCTCATTCACACGTGCACTTTTATTTATGCTTTTTCTGCGTAAGTGTTTTCTATCTCACATTCTCACACATTCATTCTCCGATGGATGCATTGGAGAGCAACTTGGGGTTAGTATCTTGCCCAAGGACATTTGGCATGCAAAGTGGAGCAGCTAGAGAGCAAACCACCAATCTTCCAATTAGTCGATGACCTGCTCTACCTCCTGAGCTACAGCCACCCCTAAATGAAAACCTAACTGAAAATTCTTCATTGGAGCAGAAGCTACTTCACATACAGAATTTCATTTCATAACCTTACCTCATCTTAGGGGTGGGCACAAGACCTAGAATGCCACACTGTGCTGTAATTACACCATTTCCTTGCCACACCAAGCTGGAATAGTGGGGCAGGTTGCTAGATAACTGCAGTTACCAATGTGCAACGAACCCCTAAAACCGTCTCAAATGATGTGTCGATGGCTAGTGCCACCCCAATCCTCACTCTTTGTAGGAGTCTGCCACCCAAAGAGAACTTGATCAGCAGCTTTGGCCTGACAGCAGATCTGTTAGACCCCCCCTCCCCACTTCATACAGCTAGTAAGCAGACAGTGTAGCAGGAGGTGAAAACTCTAGCTATTTGTCAACGTGGCGCCTGTGTCAAAATGTCAGGCCCGGGGACATTCCCTGTGCAGCTGGGCTGTTAGCTAAGGAGACAGGCCGTATGGTCGGATCAGGAGCATGCTGTCAACGACCAGTCAAACTGCCTGAGACCAGCAATCAAGAAGCGTTTTCCCTTTCTCACTCCCCCTCTTTATCTATCTATCACAACTCTCCTCCATGTGCTCAGTGTGACTCTTATCTATCCGCATTTTTTTTCTGGATCTCCCTCTGTCTTTTGTTGACTCTCAGCCATCATCCTCAGCCTCTCCATTTTTCAAATTTGAATATTTTGGTCCTCCACATTTTCATAACAACCCATTTCTCTATAAAAAGATACATAAAGGCGATAAAGCCAACCTTTTCTAGCTGTTGGTAGAATGCATTGATGTCAGTCATTTCATCTGTCTGTCAGTGGTACACCCTTTGCAGGGACTTGGTCTTTTTAGTTCGTTAACCTGTTCCTCATCACCGACTATCTTTGTCTGCTTCAGGCACTCTTGGAGCAGCTCATCTCAAGTGGAATCTTCCTGATGTATTCATGGATGTTCTGTATTTCTTCCTGACTCACTAATTCTTGCCCTGCGTCTTTCAGTTGCTTCAGGGTGTTGGACTTTGGGTGGAGACCTCCATGAACTGTGAGGAGTTTTCGTGTCTTGACAGCAATGGGATCTATCACCTCCTGTGGCCAGCTGGGTATCCGATGACTAGTAGAATGTATGTATTGATAGCTCAGATTTTATTCCTAATGCTGAAATCTTCTCATCAGCTGGCTTACCTTTTCGAGGTATTTTCCTTGGCTGTCCAAGGGCCTTCCATCATCATCATGGTTTACATTTTCCTCTTGGAATCTCAGATACTAGGACACCAGACACTACTAGCTATCCTGTATGCCAGCTATCTTGCTTCTGACCTTCCTTCCTTTGTAACCATTTGTCTACACTTATTTGTCTACATCACAAATTCTGTTGATGTGGATCAGTAACACATTATCTTGCTTACTTCTGGCATACTGCTTGATGTTATCCATGTGCAGGAGAAGAATGATGGTCAATACACTCCTGAAATAAATACGCATCAGCTCTTAGTGATAGCTGGCTTGTGGCTTGAGGTCTATGCAAAACAGCATAGACTGCAATTGATTGTGACATGGAGTTGGCCCCTAGTGTTGTCCATCATAGTCCCACTGAGTTCCTGATGAATGTTATTCATATATTATTAGCTTTGTATAGTGCCAAATACTCAAGTATCCATTTATGGGGGACTGAGTTGCAGGCTTACTTATAGTCAATTCAGGTGGTGCCCAGGTTTATCTGACTGGTCTCAGAGTTTCGGTATACTGCTCTGTCAACCAAAAGCTGGTGCTTCCACTATCTGCCATTATTTTCAGTTGCAATTTGAACAGCTGTCATTTGTTTACACATGTGCCTAATCAGGCTGGTTGGTAGGTTATTATGTTTGCTAAGACAAGTTTCTGTATTTCTGAGAGGAAGATAATTGGCCAGTAGTAAGATGATGCCATAACCTTGTGGAGATCCCTGATGATCAGAATTATTTTGTCCTGTGTTAGCCAGTTAGCAGGTACGGTTAGCTTCTTTAGCCAGTAAGCATGGATTATATCAGGTGCTAGTGCTGTCCAGCTCTTCATTCTTGCGACTTATGTTATTATGATGTCTGCCTTTGTGATGTTAACGGGTTCTTGTTCTAGGAGGTTTCTGTAATCTACTTTTGGGTCCACCAGGCACTTGGTGTTGTGCAACACCTCTTTCTCCCAGATGTTTTCCGAGTATTGCCCAGTCTCACCTTTATGTGGGTCTGCTCTCATACTATTGTTCCCTAGCATCTGAGAGTACACTATGTATGGGCCATCGGAGAACAGGCCATTAGTTCTCTTCGCCTCCACTTCTCTGGTATATCACTTAAGCCTAATACTGTGAGCCTTTGTTTTGTAGTTTCTAGAGCCTCAATTATGAACATTATGTTGTACTTCTTATCCACCCAGGACTCGTCTCTCTCTCTGACATCGTTTTGTACCTGTTAGCCAAAAGTTTTGTTTTTTTATATGTGTATCTAAGATTACAGTGGCAGTGTCATTTATGGGCTCGTTGGTTTCAGTGATACTGAGGATTTTAGTGGTAGTGGTCTGATTATCAGCGAACTCCAGTTGTGTGACTATCTTGAGTCTGGCTGCAATCTTTATCCTCAGCTGAGTAGAGGGACCTGTTGTTGCAGGTGGTTGGGCATCATGTAGTTCAGTTACACTGCTCACGTCTAATACGGTCAGCTCATTATGTCAGTATTGCACACTATTGTCTTGATGCATGCTCAGTCATCCGGGTAAGGAAATCCCCAAAAGTTGATGCTGTTCATCTGAACAGCTTCAACTTTTTTGGGCTTGCTCACTATTGGTCTGGATCTCCCTGGATCCCCAGCTATTGAGCTCGCTCATCTACGAAATGTTTTTTTTTTGTTTTTGTTTTTTTAATGAAATGGAGGTTTAGTAAATTGTTGAGTAGCTTTTCATTCAAGTTTCAAAATATTATTCATAGATAGTGAATTCTGTTTTGTCTTTTGGACGTTCATATGTTTTCGAAAACAACTAGAAGGGTTAAAATCTCACATAGCAAAATAGTAAACATATTTGTATTTGCTCAAAGAGACAAGTCTAGGGGTGATTTCATTGTCTATCAGCCTGGATGAGATGCACTCTCCCTGGAGAGTACCAATCTCAAAAGATTAAGTGCTGAAATAACAACAACAGAAAATCAAATCAAGTAACATATGAAACGTGAAAAAACAACATTAACTGTATTCATGAGCGACAAATTCATTACTCGATCTTTTCTTAAGCTTCTTTGACTTGGCTTTTACAAGGAGAGGGTGGAGGATTTACTGTGGCAAAATGCAAACAGGGTATTTATGGGTCAAACACAGCCTAGCTGGCTTTATGGCAGATTATACCCTTTTTTTCCCTAAAGGGAGCACAAATTCGGTTCGATAGTTGTTTGATAACACTTTACCGCATTTAATTCATAATTATTTTAGGTCATATGGTCCAAATGCTTCAGGAGTCAGAATGGTGCAAGTCTGGGGGAGGTTGGGGATGACAATAATGACATGGTAGTAATTGTTTGTGTGTGGGTGTGAATGTGTGTTGTTTCTCTTACTCAGGCTTGCCTACCTCTCCCCTTTTCTGTCCATTTTGTTTTTCTTATCTTAACACCCCTCCCACAGTCCATCTGGTACCTTTTGCTCCCCCTAAGAACATGGGCCGGTGGAATTCCCTGGCCTAATTAATGAGCAGACACTCACAGACGGCCAAAGGCTCACATGTCTGTCTCTGTGCACCTCCTTGCCTCAGGAGGCCCTTTATTGAAAAGGGAAATAAATTAGATCAACTGGACAGAATGTACCAGCCAGCAGCATGAAATGTCACACACAGTTTTTGAAAGGCAATTATGCCCTTTTATACTGAAGTTGCTGACTGTCAATGGTTTGTGATTGTCTTTCAAACCTGAACAGATGAAGTGTTTCTTTGTTTACTCTAGAATTGCTTTCAATATCTGTAACACTGTAAAGATTTTTTTCTATATGCTTTGAAAGGCTAGAGTCTAGATCCTGGACAGAACATGTTTCTACCAAAGACTGATGGATAATTATATAAATTCTAATTTTGAAATGCTACAGTAGCTATGAGGCCACCCACACAGTCACACTGGGATCTAAAATTATGTCAATAATTTCATCACCCTCTCCCTTCCCCAGTGCCAAACAAGTAATCGAGAGCTCTCAAGAAAAGAAAGAGTTGCAGAAGAGTGACGGGCAGAGGGCTCTCTTGCAGTTTGTCTGGCAGAGTGAAAATGTACAAGAAAGTGTGTTTGAAAATATTTGCCTTTTTCTTGTCTCCTTTTGAGTTGTGACATTATTAGTCATGTGGTACATCAATCATGCAGTGAGTTAATGACACATCCAGCCCATGAATCTTTCAGCTCCTTTCCCCAACTTCAACAAGGCATGCTGGGGCTGTTCCTGCTCAGCAGCTGCTGGAGTGAGGCTGTGCCGGAGCCCGGGTGTATTTGCCAGCAACAACACTTTGATCTCAGCTTGTGGAACAGATAGCTGTGAGGCTGGGCCTGAATCTGGCTAGGCTGGAGTCTGGATGGTTTGCTGCACAGTGCATACACAGGAGGCCCTTTCCCATGAGCCCTCTTCCTTCCTTACTTACTACAACATGCACTCCATTTGACCAAAAACTGACCAAAAAAGTACAAATTAAAATACACAATATTTTCCTCAGTGTGGCACTTGTGATATCACATTTTCATATCTGTGCAAAAAGCTTGTGCTGGTGATTTTTATAACCTACACCGTAAGGTTGCTGCAATAATTAACCAATTGTAGAATCTGATATGTCCATGATTTTTGCAATGAACCCTCAGGCCCTACTTCCTATCAGTTTTCTGAAGAAGCCAGAATCTGGGAACAGCCGGCTCCATTCACACTCTCTGGGCAGTTCCACTGACATACTTTCCCTGCTAATGGGGCCACCTGCAGGTCTGCACAGGGCCCAGTCCGGACAGTGTCAGAGGGGAATGCAGACAGAGCAGGCGGTGACGTGGGCGGGTGGTGGTGCAGGGCATCTGTGACTGGCACCAGCATAAGAGCTCTTTCATTTCCCCCTGTTCTGATGAGTGCCATGGGCACACACACAAAGCCAGGCGCTGCTACAGGCCAGGGCACCAACACATGTCAGGAAATACTTTCTCTGTGATCTGAGTGAGCAGGGCCCAAGTTAATGCTCCCCTGACGTTTGGACAGCAGAGTAAAAGCTGCAGAAAATGTAAAAAAAAGCAAAGGACCATGCAGAAAACACAATGGAAGGCCAATAATTTTACTCTTTTAAAACACTAACATCCATTGTAAATAAGTTGATTTTGAGTGCTAGATTCACTCAAGCATCAATTATTTGAATTAGTTGATTTGCACTTTATCTAAATCCAAGTTCCCTTTTCTGACATTAAAACACATTTTGAACTGCGTTTTAAGAAGCAAAATTAATTTTTTCCACTGTGTTTTTTCCATTATTCCCATTATGTCGATGTATATAATATGACTTGATGTGATACCGACAACCATGTTCTATACCCATACATGCACTATATCTATCATCATACAACACATGGTTAGGCTGACAACTACTTTGGACAGATGCAATTCAATTTTGCTGTTTACCCAAAATCATTTCATTTTTACGTTTTTTTTAACATAGTGATTCGCCAGAACCCTTTATTCCACTGTATCCCACCACCCTAACATCACCACCTGTCTACACATCCTCCTTTTATCCCTCACAATCACTGATGCTTTGTTACTGCATCATAAACATATCTTGCTGTTATTCTTCTTGGGAGATTTTGATGCTGTATCATTCATTATGATACAAAGAGAAGATATTGTGGTGTGCAGTAAATTAGTAAAACTACCAGCAGACATACTCTGATGATGCAATACATAATACAAAAGGAAATGGTATAACAAAATATCAATATCCAGTCAAATCTTGTCATCTAAATGTCTCCACATATTCTTTGCACTATAGTGACAGATCAGTGGATATTTGAGTAGTAGCGACATGAACATTATACTCAGGTTCTGTGGCACCAAGGTGTGAATGTTTGAACCTAATCTAAGTTAAACTCTACTGAATCTAAGAGCTATAATTTAAAACACTGGGTTGATACTATTTATTTCAGTCTGCTTGATTACAGACTGCTGTTACAATAATTTAGTGCTAAGTTGAATATTTAAAGCAATAATTACTAAAATAAAGTTCACAGTAGAAATCTTGCACATGGCAGCAATGAGGGGCTCTCAATTAACAAAGCCTGGGAACGCCTGCTGCCTGGGGTGTAATTTCCCTAAACACCATCTTTAGGAGTTAAAGAGGGATTGTAGGGAGAAGACCCTGCCCTGAAGCAGCCGGGAAAATTTATAGGTTTACTTTCCCCATTACATCAGAAAATAATTAGGTTTTGAAAGTAACCTTGTAATTTTATTGGCTGATGAAGTCCATATATCTGTTTTCACCCTTTTGTCATTTTGAACATTGCAAATTTTAGAAAAGTAAACCTCTCTGATTGTATATGTCCAATTAGATATTTACCTATAACATGGCATGCATTCTTCTATGCAATAATATTGCAGATGGTGAGTGATGTTACAGCATATAAGAGTTATAATAGAATAATCATTTTATTCTGTGTATTAGGAATATGAATATGGATGCAGTCTTTTAACTTAACTAAAAATAGAAGGAAGGTTTTTTGCATGTGATGCGTGCCTATGTTTTATCTTGCTGTCTGACATTTAGTCCCCCGTCACGTTCATAACCAACTTGAAAGAATATCATCTTTACAGTAACAATTTAAAATGATTAAATCTCTGAACTATAATTCTTGTTGACAGAGTACTAAGCACATATATGGCGATACACGGTTCACAAAACAGTGCATCAGAGTGGAAACCTGACTCTCCATTCAGAACAAAGTGGAAAAACACAGGCAGAGTTAAAAGGGATTCGAAAGGAGAACGATTTAGAAATTCAAGGGGATCAAATGTTAGCTTTATTAGGAGCTCGAGCAGCAGGGCTGGGCGTCATGAAAGCCTGGTCTGTGTTGGGCCCAACTGGCCAGGTCAGGCAAGACACGCACTGAGAGAGAGCACTCAGGCCTGGAGGAGCCTTCACACCATCGACCGAATCCTCAGGGATCATCCCACCCTCCTCAGCCTCAGTATACAGCTGAAGTAATGTCTTTTTCAACAGGTACAGTGAGTGGGAGGCAGCCAGGTAACTCAATGCTGATGGGATCGCTCAGCCTCTCTGCAGGCAGGGCGGTCATTTTTTGTGATCATCGTGTTAGCACGGTCACTTATGAGATGGCAGGCTTTTAAGTAAATGGGCTAAATGAACGGGAAAAGCATTGCTCTGAGCAGCAAATGCAGGTAACGACAATTCAGGTCAAAGATTATTTTGCATCATGCAGGTGTGTGGGGAACAAATTCAATTTTGACAGCAAGGACAGAGAGTAAACCAGGCCAAAGAGGATATCATTTATTATTACAAGGCTTAGCCAAAGCAAATGCTCCCCCACAGAGAACCGCAACAATGGCCTTAATTACATTTTTTCCTCCAACCCCACCTCAAAGTAAAAACATGGATGACAAATTTGGCATTGGGATTCTGGCTCATGGCTACTCTATGTGCCAATTTCACTTTTTTGCTTGTTGCCAAGACAAATCATATTAACACATTACTAAAGAATACTAAAACCTTTTGGCAAGCCACCAGCCTACCGATGCCAGTAAACTTAATTAAAGCGAAAAATGCTTTTAGGAAACATTTTCTCAGTTGCAATAAATAAGTTCCTTGAAGGAGCTCCCGTCATGGGTGGGCTAGCAGCCCAGGGGCCATTGGCTTCCAGACAACTGATCACTAGTCTGAATAGAAAGCAAGCCCAGAGAGCCAGCTCAAGTGACTGCTTTGTTACTGAATAAATGTTGCTAATATCAAAGTTCACAAAGGACCATTTGTCAACATGTTTCTGCAATAAAGCTCTATAACTATGGTGATGACAGGCTAAAAGACTTTAAAAGAAAGTCAGCCCATTGGGGAGAGGAAGATAGTTGGCGTGACACTAAACAACCTTGGTGGAGACCGGTTGTGCTTGGATCGAGCAGCACAAAAGACTACTTGAGTGCTTAATTCAGTACCAATTTGTAAGGTAATATGGCTATTTGGGGGTTTTTGAGTAAAACAATCCATGTGAATCTCACATATTCCTATGAAAGTCGGACATGTCTACCTGACACCAAAAGCAATGAAAAAGACAATGTCCCAGAGTAGCTTTCTCTAATTAAATCTAACTAAAACACACTGAATATTCATTTAGGTGTCTGGCAATGCTTGTTTTTTTTTCCATTGTTGCCTCCTTATACACCCAAGGGGCATGGGCAGGCACAAAATAATACATTAATTTAGCTTTAAACGGCATTATTTATTTTTTCATTTATTTGCCAAAGGAGCACTCCCAAACCTGGAAAACTTTCACATTTTACCTCCTAATAAGCACTCTCCTGAGAACAGGATTTAAAAAAGAAAAAAGAAATAAGCTTGCAAATAAGTAAATTTGACAAGATTACAGTGGCCTACATAAGATGCATTATTACACTCCTAAATAAGGTAATAGTTTATGTTTCTAGTGTGACCTATCAGGAAGTTTAGAGTGTATACATCATGGATGTATATACCTTCAAATGTAAGAAAAAAGTATTTTCTTAATATTTTTCAGATTTTTCAAAACTAGCTTTGTTAAAAAAAATGTTTTCTTCAATTAAAAAAGAACTTTTTTTCATATTCTCATTTGACAAAGAGAGCTACTGAGTGTTGAGACCCACAGATCCATCTACCAAGCTTTTTTCATCTGCAGCTGGCCTCTTGAGATGGCTATGAATGAGGGAGCTGTTGAAAGAGGCCAGCCAACGGGAGGTTGCCATTCTTGCCACTCCATCACGATGTGACCCCTGCATTGGACACACCAAACCAATCGGTGGAGCGCCCTTAAAAAAAATCACTCTACCTGTCCCAAACAATCAATCACCTGTCAGTTAGCAGTCTTCCCCCTGATAGGCAGGACTGAAGCAACTGGAAGAAGGCCTTCATTTAAGAGAGGCCATTAATCTTTCTTCCCTTCTCTTTTTGACACCTGAACCAGATCTACCCAGCAGCCAGCCACTTCACAACAGTCTCTGATCAGAGCCATGTGGCAAGCTGCCTACAGAAAACCAGCACCGTTATGCTACCTCCAAACACACACACACACACACCAAGTAATACCATATATACATGCACATATTTTTTTTTCAGCTCACCTACAGTAAACCCTGTGTGACTGACACTGACAGCAAGCTGATCCCCTCAGCTTGTATACACACAAAAACATCTTTACAAACTGAGACGAGTTGCAGAGGTTTTAGGAATGACTTTGGATGCTCACTGCAATCGAGGCACCTTAAAATGCCTTTGAGGATAGGGTTTTACCTAAAAGCACATTTGTTTGAACACACACAGTTGCAGTAAAACCCAAATGTTATTCGTCTGTGACTGACACGAAAATGATGTTTCTCTCTAAAAACCCTGATACCGACGCTTCCTCACGAACAGGGTGGATGATGCGATGACAGGCAGTTCAGAGGATGCTGATGATGTGCAATGATACGACAGCTTACAGCTGTGATACCTGTTTAGACAAACCCTCTGACAACAAGATGTGTCACTAAGTAAGGCTTTAGCACAGCCTATTCCCATATGCTTGCTTTAGAAGTATAGGGACTGTTCTCGAAGCCTCTCTTATGATGGTTAGCACTAAGCCGTAGTGTTTACACAGCCCCGGTGGGCTATTTCACTTTCCAGAACCAAAATAGCAGTAATCGCGCAAATCTTCTCGTGAGGAGAGAAAGTCTCATGGATGAGCCCAGGAGGGGAAAGGGACAAGACAAGCTTGGGGATTATTGCCCTAAACTCCTTCACAGCATACTCCACCGTCTGGTACTGTGCATTGAGCTGTCTTGACAGGAGGGAGCCTTATGGCAATTGAAGAGGTTAGACAGGGTCATGCAGCGTTGCTCAGCGGGGATTAGGAGGCGTGTGGCCCCCTTCACTTTTAATCAAACCCTTCCAATCAGGTCAGATTACAATAGGATAAGCAGGTTCAGCACATTGTGTGGTTAATACTGCTCTCTTGAAGGGTCTCCTTGCAACAAGAGAAGGTCTGCATCATGTAAAGAGAATGCATATTGTTTTTATAATTACTTTTTACAAAGTAGGTTAACCACGATGAAGCAACATCTAGAAATTCTGTTTTGGGGACTATGATTTATGTGTAGAACTGCCTTAAATCCTTTTTTGTGTTACATCTTTTTTTCAAAGGGCATACAGGAGCTTTCTCCAGTCTCTTTACACCCTTGCTCTTTTTTTTTTTTACACTACTGTCCCTCAGGGCAAATACTCTGCCCTTTTATGCTGGTCTTGTGCAGCATGTTTGATTCAATTTGAAGTAACTTTATATCATTCAGGTTAGTCATGGCTAATTCTTATTTACTGCTTATAAATAACATCTGGCTATCAGGCAGGATCCGTTCCTTACAGGCTTTATTAATAAAGAGGAGAAAATTGGTGAACTTCTTAGTTGTGCACAGCTGATGGTTTGATTCGCTTGCACCTCTTTAAATCCTTGTCAAGCAGATCACAAAAGAGTTTTGTCACAACTGATTGTTTTACTAGTTGTTTCAACTTTGCACAGCTTTTCTGAAGAGTTAGGTAAACAGTGTTAACAAGGTAGAGGGTTTCATGGTCTGACTGAACAAAAGCCTGAGACGAGGCACTTTGCCTGTGCTACCATCCAGCACGATCATTATCCTTAATCTGGGAGTCAGGCTGCATACCTTCTGATTTCTCTGTTAGAACATGGATAGAAGAGCGGTCCACCAAACTTCAAAGGGGCAGGGGGAGGCACATGGCTGCTAATTTTTCAGACTGGGCATATGTGGCGGTGAGCGTGGATTTGAGGCTCTCCTCTCACTTCAAAGCCAGGCGCCTTAAAAGGTCTGGCTGTGTTTTGACGTGGATCTGCAGAGGTGAATGAGAATCAAGCACCCGCTGCAGACCCTTCAGAAGTCAGGCTCACTCTGTTTAACCCCCCTCCCCATTTCTCCCTGTGCACACATTCTCTCCTCCCTGCCTTGACAAAGAGAAGAAGAAAAACAAGAAAATTCAATAATGCCTTTGAGAGGCAGGATTACCTGAGGAGACGCCTGCGCTGCTATGCCGCGAGTGAAATCTCATGTGCCCTCCTCTCCTTCTGCTCTCACCACATCCCTTCCTCTTTTCCCTCCTCTCTCACTTCTACTCCCTAGCTTGGCTAAAGACAGGCCTCAAAAAGCACATCAAAACTCTCCTTTGATGCCATGGCAGGCAATTAACCCCTGGAGTCCAAAATTACAGATTGCTTGGGATGTGACACATTTTGGTTGGTTGGGGTGGCAAGTGTGCATGTGCCTAATTTTAGGGGCTGGGGCGGGCGGGTGTATTGTTTGTTTGTTTTAAATCAGGCTACTTCTTTAATGAAGTGATGCCATGGCAGATTTGAGACAACCCATTTCTGTCAGTTTGAAAAGTAAAGTAGGGTAAACCTCTAGAGAAAGGGCTAGCTTCACCGGAGGAAGTGTTTGCACTCGATTATTTGTACTCCTGCTCACTCCTGATGAACAATGCTGCAATACAGAGGGAACAAAGGAGCCAGGCTCCTTGCGAATTTTAATTAAGTCGTGGGCGCAGCCAAACAATGATGAGGTCTATCCCAATTTCAACTGTGTTTTTGTGTCACTCACTCCTCTTGTGTAGCTTTGCATATAAAATAATTAGGCTGGTTTGGAGCAGCAGTGTTAGATTGAGCTTGCAGATAAAGCCCAGCATTCCCTCGAATGATGTACTTGATGAAGTACATTATACGTCACTGGGTATTAACTCAGTATGAACGCCATGTTTGGTTTTGGCACAGCAAAACGGTTTACAAAATGACTCTATTTTGGAAGCTTGTCAGTTGCAGGGCAGGTGTGTAACAAGTTCTTCTTGCCAAGTAGTGCAATGGCACTGTAGCAGAAGTGTGACAAACACTACACGATGTGACAAAAATGTCCCAGTGAAAGACCAGTCATCCTGTGTGACTTGCTTGATGACCCCTGGCAACAGGGGCTGTCTGTCTGATAGAGTGCTATGGCTGTTACTCTCCTCACACCTGACGTTAGAAACACCAAAACACCTGAAATCATCAGTAAAGCATTCTTCCCCAAACGCCTGTACTCGAGCGATAACGTGTGACACAGACAAAGTAACACCCTTAAAGCAGGAAAAGGGTTCTGACGGAGATGTAGACACTAACACAGCAAAAAACCAAGAACCTACCATTGCTTTTTCTCATGGTAAATATGATTTGTGGCATGCACCAGCTAGCACAAGATTTACTTGTGCTGTCAGTCTAAGTGGTTGCTGGAGTACTTTTCTATGCTGTGGTGTGCTGGGGGAGCAGCACAGCAAAGAAGGACTCATCCAGGCTGGAGAAACTGATCAGGAAGGCTAGCTCTGTGGTCGGCATGAAGCTGGACACTCTGGTGACAGTGGCAGAGAAAAGGACATTAAAGAAACTGCTGCTGCTGGACATTATGAACAATGCTGGGCATCCTCTGCACACGGCCATAAACAATCAGAAGAGTCTGTTCAGTGACAGGTTGCTTCTCCCCAAGACAAGAACTAACAGACTTAAAAACTCCTTTGTCCCACACGCCATCAAACTGTTTAACTCCTCTCTGGAGGGGAGAGGGAGGGGAAACAGGAGGACAAAGGAGGGGGGAACAACTAAGCTGTAGTGCCTCTTCACCTCACTGTACAATACCTTGTGCAATACTTTTTGTAAATAGTCAACAGTGCAATAGACTCAATACTTGAAATGTGCAATTCACTTGTATTTTTATTTTTTATTCCTATTTATTCTATTTATCCCCTTTGTATATTTTATTTATATTTGTCTCTGTATTTATATATGTGTGTGTGTGTGTGTGTGTGTGTGTGTGTGTGTGTGTGTGTGTGTGTGTGTGTGTGTGTGTGTGTGTATATATATATATATATATATATATATATATATAACAATTCTGTAACTGTAACTTCGGTCGTTGCTGTGCTTTTTGGAAGTCGAATTTCCCAGAGGAACCCACCCGAGGGATTAATAAAGTTCTATCTTATCTTATCTTATCTTAAGTGGTCATCTTTATGTCTGTTCCATGCATGAGGTGGGAGATCCTTTCTTTGCATTGCCAAGAACACTCAGTTGCAGGTGCACAAACGTTTACAGTGTTGCATAAATTTAAGACACCATGCAGAAGTGTGATCTAAACATTTAGAAAAGTGTATAGCAAAGTGGTTTTGCCATAAAGCGACAGTTTTTCTCAGCTAAGGACAAGTGAGTCATCTTTTCTCCTTCACTGCAAACCCCTTGCCTCCACTGCCAGATACAAAAAAAGGCTTCTGATCTCCTCAAGATATTGTTTTATGGCAGGATTTTGCGCCGCCCTCCCTTGGCAGACAGTGAGATTACACAGTGATTATAAGCAGCTCAATATTGTATGACAGCCTCTTCTACGTGAGGGACTTACAATCATGTTTCATTAATTCAGCTTGAATGAAGCCTCATTTCAAGCACAGAGAAGCTTAAGATTTATGTGAAATTAATAACATAACAGATGTCTTCAGAATATCATATCCCTTGTAAAATAAAAATAAATAAATAATAACAATAATAATGATAATAATAATAATAATAATAATTAGGGAACATTATTTTTTTAGTCTTTTGCTATTAAATAAATAAATACAAACTTTAGATGTGGATACAGGCAGGATTACAAGGGTGGAATCTAAGTACTCAAGGACCCTTTACTTACATCATGCATTGTAAGGTACCAGAGGGGGTGTCAACTGACAGATTTATATCAAATGGCCTTATTCAATGCTGCCTTTTGGCTTTAATGCTTGCAAGCCAAAACGAGCATCGTGTTGTTTTTTTTCCATGAGAGTGTAATCACCTTGGGAGCTTGCTGTAACACGGTATGTATCAGAGCTCTCCTTTTTTTAATTTTCATGACTTGCCATTACTTCTCATCTATTCTTTTCTTCTGTAACAAAATGCATCTGTGTTTCGAAAATGTCTCACGCACTTTGTTCACGTTCAGGGAGCCCAACACAAGATAGCCTCAGGCCAAAACTGCTGTACTCCCTTTCCCTTTTGGATGTACTTTCTGTGCATAGACTAAATATGGGGACAAGAGCTTCACAGACTACTGTCTTGCATAGTGCTGCCCTCCCCAGGTACTCCACCAGCGCAACTCAAACAGAGGCAGTGGGGAGACAGCATTTCTCTGCTTCAAAGAGGGGGAAAAGATAAATCATTCAGTTTGGGCTTTTGTTCCAATATGCCACGGAGCTGCGATCACAATCCCTTTTTCCACTCTCTTTGTTTCCCAAACTAAAGTGTCTGGATGTGACAGTGAATCTAACTTCCTCTGCAGGTTGTTTATGCAGCTCAATCACTATAATTCTTCATATTCGAAATGACACAATTGACATGTTTGCTTTGAGAAAAGTGGAGCTGTGAGATCTTCATGTGCAAAGATTACCCACTTGTCATTTCAAAAAAAAAAAAAAAACAACAAGCATGCATACATACAGTGTGTATTGCAAAATACTTTTACATATATTTAAACTCTCTATTTTTCACAATGCAGAAAAAAGGCAATACGGAGTGACAGCTCTGAGATGGAATGGTATTAAATATGATTAACAGAAAGTAAACTGACTATAATCTTCAGAATTGTTGAATCCATTTGCGCCAAGACAGATAGTGATCATCTCTGTAATTAATTTAATCACATTTATTCTGTTCGTCTAAGTCAGCTTAACCATGAATTCAACTTTTTGTTACCCTCACTGAAGAGAGCCAGCATTTATTAATGCTCTCAGTCAATGCTGTGAACTATGTGTATGTCTTTGGTAGGCAAAGCTGCACAGCTCCTGTCTGAGCCAGCCCGTCATCCAGTCTGGTTAAGTCACTTAAAGGAATACAATGCAAACAGAAAAAACAATAAAAGGAAATCAGAGTTATTAAATTGGATATCACAGTAATGCATAATCTAACTTCATCTCAATGGATCCGGTGGAAATTCTTTGTTTAGCCAGCGAGATGAGGCACTCCAATCACTGAAAAACTAATTCAAATTTATATGAGAGCCGGGTCTATGCAAAAATGGGCTAATGGAAGAATGAGGTGTAGAGGTGCATTAATCTTTATAACGTTATTATTTTTTCTTCATTTCTAGAATAACAATTGTCTGCAGTATAATAGGATCAAAGTGAATTTGCTAATAATGTCTGAAGACGCAGGGGCTTACTGTATGTCAGTCAAACACTTTCTAATGGTGTCTAATTCAGTGTGAACTCAACAACCCTTTGCACTGCTCATTCTGCTTTACACATCAATGGGCACAGTGCCCCTCCAGCTCCTGCCGAGAGCACAGTGGGGCAGAATAAAACACAGCATTGTGCTAAACTGTCTTTAATCAATTCA
Organism: Mchenga conophoros; assembly: GCF_057382185.1. NCBI lineage: Eukaryota > Metazoa > Chordata > Actinopteri > Cichliformes > Cichlidae > Mchenga > Mchenga conophoros. Next base: position 10,892,259 of record NC_140526.1, read on the forward strand.
CTATTAGGGCTCGGCTTATGTTCGCTGTGTCCGTTTTATAATTACATCCAGACAACAACTAGTACAACTCCTAACATTCATTGTACATTCTTGCTACATTGCACCATCGCTCCACGAAATCTATAGAAAGAAATCTCTTAAAATAAGCCTTTATGCATGTTTGAATGCATTCAGATTTTAATTTGACTGACATCCTGATACTTCAGGTCAAGAAGGTGAGGTTGGATATTTGAGACATGTGGTGGTAAGTATGAAGGTGTCAGTGTGACATGGTGTTCATTTACTAATAAATAGAGAAAGGAAGGGTGGCAGAAGGACGAGAAGAAGGAAATTCCTGATTATTGCCCCTGGGGTGATGAGTGGAGGGACATAGAGCCCAGAAGCTTTGGCCACTTGCCAATGTTAACTGTACTTGTCCTGCTCCTCCCTACTGAGGGAACATCCATCTCCCTCCTCAGCCTGACACTCCGTTTATTCCCACATTCATTTGTCATGTCCCCAATCAGCTGGATGAATAGAAATGCTGTGACCATGATAGATGGCGAGTCTCATTAAGCACCCTTCACCCCATCCCAAAAAAGAGAAGTCTGCCTCAGCTTAAAATGCTTCTTTCTTCTTTTTTGAACTATAATTCACAAAGTTTGTTTTTGGTTGCTTTTTTCCTTTATGGTTGGTCATCTGGAAACAGAGAGAGAGAGATAAGGAGATAGGAAGAGAGAGAGAGGTGGGATGGCGAATGGGAGGGCAGTTGAAGTAACTCTGGAGCCAGGACGCTTTTGTTTGTTTGTTTGCTTTGTTTAAAACAAAGAGCGCATGGCATTGAGAATTCCATCTGAGGGAACTCCCCTCAGAGATTAGTTATTCAAAGACATGCAAATGACATTGCCATGTGCTGATTTACAAGGGGGTTGTGTTCATTTTGGATGTGCTTAATTGCTTCATTTCTAAAATAACTTTTCTGTTGTTTACCAACGCACTACAGATACAGGCTGTGTATAGCGGGGCTGTACCACATTTGATGTGTCTTTTTTTTTTGTTGGTATATTATTATGTGTATATTATTCCGATATTTGGTCTGCAATGGGTTTATCTAAAAATCACAGACCACATCTGAATAGAGTATAATGTGGATTAGGGTATACTGGCAGAACCACTGGAAACAAAAATAAACACACATAAATTATTGCACATTAAAACATATTTGGAACCTTTTTTCCAAGTATTTCATGATTGCTATAGCAAAAGATTATATGTTATTTCTGCTTTGTTATACATTTGAAACACTCTGTTTGTTTTATGCAGTCCACAGATTTCGTATGCATTTTGTAACTGCCTGTCCATATGTAAAATTGAATTGAATCAAGACAAGCCAAAGTATAAAATCACGTGAAACTAAAATAAACGATATTATCTTGAAAATGTTTCAGTTTTATATACAGACAAGAGTTACATAGATATAACAGTGAAGTGAGTGCAGTCAGTGTGTCTGGAGCTGCATACAGAGTCAGAATGCAGTCATTCTTTATCTCCAGTTATTTTTTTATTCATAATTTTATTATCAAATATTTATTTTTAATATTTAAAATATATTACAAATGACTTTTCTAACTGTAGGACAAACAAACAAAACCAAAACCAAAAAAAAAACCTTTCATATTTCAAAAGGTGAGAACGAGTATGTAGGTGGAGAAAGGCTGGATTGAATTGCAAGAAAGCAGCATATCTGTGGAAGGAAGTCATGCGTGACATGCCTGCACCCCTTTTAAACATGCAATGCCAGTAGGCGCCACAGAATTTTAAAATCACTGAAAAGAATCAATTACCGAAAATGCAACATGGGCAGTCAGGCATGTAACACTTGACATATCTTTGGGGAGCCAGAAATAGCATTTGGACTATCTATTGTGAAATTCTGTAGGGGAGCCAACATTATTCTAAACTAATATCCATAATACATGGTACATACACCCCCTCAGCTATGTTGGATACTTCAAATACGCATTTTGAGAAAGACTAATACCCACTAACCAAAGGTTGTTTCACATTTGTTATATCAGATATGATGATGTGTTCAGCTGTTGTTAAATCATAGCGGGTTTTACTGAAATTCCAGATATCCTAAAATCATATTTATAAAGGCTAGCAGTTTATTTTCTTTGCATTTTTTATATATTGTAAGCAACAGTGATTATTTTCATTCTCCACCCTTGAATGCCAGACTGTTCGGAGTATGTCCACATCAAAGCTCCCAGTGAAAAGTAATGTGATTTCAGTGGCTTTTGGATTGCTGTTAGCAACTAAGCATTTCAAAATAACCCCAATATTGCCCAAATATTCTTGTTATGTACATCACATAACCTTCTTTGCTTCCAATCAGCGTTGAATCCTTCCTTCAGCTTTATTTCAGCAGTTACATGTCTAATCCCATGTTAAACGCGATGACACATAATAAACGGGAAAAAAAACATCAATCCATGGTCAAGCCCTAAATCTCTTTTCCATGTCCGTCCTGAGTGAACAAGCAATGTTATTTAGTGTGAAACAAGGCAGGGACAAGGATCAGAGCTCTTCTTTGAGCACCCATCTGAAGACTGAACCACTGTTTTCGCATCATATCCGAGTGTATACAAGCTGTAAACCCACGTTGCAATGGCCTAGGCCCTTTGTTAACACTTGTATATTGGTCCTTCTCTTGATCAGACATACAAATATTGATCGCTACAAATTTCTGACAATGTCCTCATTGCCAGAACAGCAACCTTGAAAAAAATAAGAGCTAATGTGGAAGAGCATTGCCTATCTAGCTCTGTTTGTGTTGTGGAATGACACCCCTCAACCCCCCTTTTTTTTGCTTAGTGCCTGTGGATACTTATAGTGGCTGTTCTTGTTTGAGGGGCATAGCTTGATCATTCATTATTAGCTCATGTCTGTCACACCAAACAATGAATAGACTGCTCAAAATTGATGACTATATAGAAGTGCATATGAGCAAAAAAGACTTTCATTTAGTGCCCTACTCTCCATGTACGATGTGACAGCAGTGATGGATATGACACTATACACCAGATTTATCTTGGAAATGGAATAATTATGCACTTAATGCATGGCTGGTGGTCTGCATTTATACTGATAGTTAACAGGGCAGGCAGCACTATAAGCAGGGTGGAAGGGGGGGTTGGACTGTAAAATCCCAGAGGCCTTATAGCCTCAGACCTCATTGGAAATCTTTAAATACTAGAAAATACATTTTCTTTGGTCAAGGTTAAGATACGAGTCTGCATTTGCCAGGTAACACCCTGACAGTGTCACCTCCACAGGGATAGCCAGCCCATCGCAAGGTGACCTTAGAACAGTTTATGGCGACTAATTATCCTGTAGAGGGAAGCTGAGGGTCATAACACCCAACAACACTGACAGGAGAACGATACAGAAACACAGCTAACACTGATCAATATGCTGCATTACAAAGTCCTCCATCTTTGTTTTCTCTTCTCTACAGGACAGCCATCAAGATACCTAATGTAGAAATAATGTAGATTTCCATCCAATCTCCTGTAAAGGCAGTGCATAAACACTCTGCAAAGGCTCAGTGTTTCAAGAGAATGACTTTCCATTACAAGTTTTCAGTTTGACTGTTCTGCTCAGGGAACTGAGCAAACAGTTTTACATGCAGCGCTGCCTTTACAATTGAATGTGCATTTCGCAGACATCAAAAAGATCTCAATGGCGTGGTGGAAGGCTTTCTCTTCATTTTAACTCATTCTAGCTTCAGACAGTTTCTTGTCTTATACTGTAGGGGGAGGATGGAATCCTCAGTAGTGTCACTGAGTGTTTTGTAGAACTCTAGACAAATAATCCTCCCTTCTCCGAGGCGTGAATGTATTTTACAGGTATCCGTCATCCAAGTGTCAATCTTGCCTGCAGATTTCACACGCCACTGGCACCACCGCACCTCTGCCTGCTTGCTTCTTGATTGCATAAATACTCCCGGTGACACAGTGGGCTGCATCCAATTCCACACCTGCTCAGACTTCACAGGGAGAGTTTAAAGAGAAGCATTCGCTAATCAACACAAAGTGCACTATGAAGCTTTCGTATGCAAGACTGGCTTCTCAACTCCTGTGTGCTTCTTAAAAATATATCATCATGTGATGATGCACATCATCAGCATAGAAATGAGGGAAGCAAATTAATCATTTGGGAAAAGGGTCATCAGAGTGCCTAATAGCTCATACTAGCTAAATATTATCTGTATGCACACCTCAAAGACAGCAACTCTGTAATTAAAGTAATTGTCGTCATTAGCCTTGCATTTTTTTTTAAATAATAAATTCCCTCAGGCTTAGTATGATTGCATTGTTGTGCTGAGGCAATTTGAAAAGCCACAAATCCACCCTGGTGCTAAGCTATGTACAACAAATGTTACAATGCCAAATTCCAGGTACAGGATGATGAACAGCAGCTGAATGGGAAAGTGGTTCAAATCCATCTGGCAGCTTCCTATTCATTTCTGTTCCTGTGGTTTTAGAAGTGTGCGGTGGCGGTGCATTGCCTTTGATCAGCTGATGGAAACAATGAACTCTCCTCAGCTCTGTGGCACGGGGGTTTACCTGCCGCTAAGTGAGGTATCACACCCAGGGACCCAGCACCTTAAAGAGGCTTTAACCCTGCTCTGGATCAGGCTGACATGATTCATGTAGGTTGGGTGTGGATTTGAGTCCCTGCTGTGGCACAGCGTCTTTCATGTCAGGCTGTTTATGAGAATATGGAGATGGGTTTTGCGTGCTCGTGGGTGTTCCTTAAAGCAGCGATACGACCTCAGGCTGGGCTTGATCCCTGACGAGTCAGAATCTACCTCTCGATGAATCTCTTGTAGCACACTTAATACCCGTAAGAACATGGTGCATGAGGCCCCTCATCTTGGTAACAGAAAGGAATTTGAGAGAAGATTAATATTATGAACAGTAATATTCCCCTGGCGGCATCTGCATGCGCCAGGGATTACAGGGCTCCAGGGTGATTACCGGCAGGGGAAGTGGGGTTACAAGTCCAAAAAAAGTTTTCATCTTTACCCAGGGCACAAGAGCACACACGCAGAAAGACATCTAAATATATAATAATATAGCCTGTGTACATGTGTGGTTAAATCTGTGCCTTGAGATGCCCTGTTATGTGCATTGTGGTATGGCTTTTTTCAAGTGTTAATGTGATCAGCATACATAATGGGGAAAAAATAATCTTAACACTAAGGTGAACGGCTGAAAACTGGACTGTCAGTGCAACTACTACTGTAAACCAGAAGGTCAGTCAGTAACACGTAAACCATACTAATCTACATCTGACCTATTGTGCATTCTTTCCACTAACTTTGCACTACATGGACACTTTGGTAACATTGGTTACTTATCATAACAGAGAAGGTTACTGCATTGGTTTTACACGACAATTAAGTGCCAAACCACTATACAATTTTATTTATTTTACTCAAAAAGGTGATATTTCAGTAAACATATCTATTATTTTATAAAATCTTAAACAACATTGGAAACAGTGACTAAAAAGTTTTGTCCTGTTTCTACTTTTTTAGCTTCTATTTCAAGGTGAAAGCCAAAACTCTGCATTCCTGTAAGTGTGAATTACCCCGCCACATGTAATCTTTACAGTAGCCAGTGTCTCAGAGTGTAATCTTGTTTTTTTTCTTCTCTCTCTCTCTGTGAGAATATTATTAGTTTAGTGAATTAAGAAAGGAAGCCTACAAGGCAAAGCTAATCTCCCATAGGATGGCATCAGAGATCCCTTGGGGTTACATTTCTGGCCCAATGTAGATATCGGTTTTCTGTTCGGCATGTGGACCTGCTAGGCTTAAGATCCTGCTCTATCTAAGCCCCATTATTCCCCACGCCACCGGTCTGACGCCAAGCCACGCGTACAAAGCAAGCCAAGGAAATCACCTTTAGGACCTGTCTCGTGACGGAAGACTCAGCAATTTCCTCAGCACCTCTTGCATGTGGATAACACACAGTCCACTTTGACCATGTGCAACCAATAAGGTGGCCTAATGAAGGCCAGGCTGCACAGGCAAAAGGGGCAAAACAGAGGGCTGAAATGGGCCTCTCATGTCTGAAATTATCCAGAGGAAAGTGGTCTGACATGCTGTTTTGCTGCTAGATGGTGGCGTGAAAGAAAAGAAACAACACTGTTTCCATTTAGTGTTAAGACTGAATCACAGTGTGCCAGAGATTGCGCACATTTGTGAGGAAAAACAGCAGGATATTTCCTTTCGTTAGATTCCAGTGTTGACTTTGTGTATTCCACAAGGTCTTAGAGATTGGATAGAGGAAGGAAGGTGAGGGGCGCTGTGCTACGCTGCCTTGCCGAGTCTAAGTTTGTCAGCATCTCTCAAGCTTGAAGTTCAAAGAGCAATTTGATAGAAAATCTGTCTTGGCAGTGGTTTCCTCTTGTGTATTTTCCAGCACACTGTTTCCGTCAGACTGTACCCAGTGGTCATCAATTAGAAAACTGAAGGGTGCCATCCACACACTATAGTACAGCCACTGTTTGAGTGTTAGTAGAGTAGATAACTGTTCTGAAAATTCCAGGCCTCTAGTCACACAGGTCCAATAAAGAACAATATTCCATAATACCTTGTGCTGCATTATTCTCTTCTGTTTTGTTTGAAACCTCTGATAAAATAAATTCGTTCTCTTTTAAAGAGAATTAATCTAATTTCCCCACCAGCAGTAAAGAGGATGAAATAAACCTGACTTTAAGACATATACACATAGGTAAATGCTGTGCAACCTAAACTTTTCTATTGTTTGCAAGTTTTAGTTTTGTTTACACACATCTGTCATTTTTTAAATTAGTATTTAGTTGGAAAACTTTTGAAGAAGTTCCTAATAGCGATCAATTGTTACCCAACCCCATAACTGCTAAAGTGATTTAAGTTATTTGGCTGTTTTGGTTTTCTGGCAAGTTAAAAAATTTTCGATTTATTGTCTTTGCAGTACTTTCAGCCACAGCAGGGCTCTATCTATCGGGTGATTGACTTGGTGGCCAAAAAGCTATACACATGATTATAAATGAACTGCAGTGTTGCTGCATATCTGCTTGAGAGGCAAGCAAGCGTCCTTCTGCAAACAACTTTACCATATCAGACTAATGATAGTGATACTTATGGTAATATTCATGGGGTTTTTTGTTGGTTTTAGAAGGATTTAATATTTTTCCATATCTTATTAGAAAATTTTAAACCAGTTTTTAAAAGATTGTAAATTGCAATATGTAAACAAAAAACTCAAAGACCACATAAAAAACACAGCTGTTTAAGTTCACCATGTTTTATAAGAATGGCAGCTGCCAAGTCTACACTATACCTCTCTATGCCATGCAAAGCAAAGACTGAATTTCAAGAATACAACAACAGCATGTGGTAAATTTTAAAAGGGAAAATTATCCTTTGGTCTTTTACCTAAATATCATTCAAAGTCTAGTATGAGGAAACATCCCAATTCATAATTCTTGATATATATCATTAGAGGTATAATGTGTTGGATGAATTACTTTGCAAACACAAAGCGCCTGGAGCGTGACCTGTGAAAATTCCATACAATGCCTCTCCAGAGCTGAAGGAATTCATTTTCATTTCCCACCGGCTGTCCTAATCACCATGTCTCACTGTGACAGAGAGTTTACACAGGCTGATCACATATCAAGAATAAGACCTTAAATTGGTTTCAGTGCTGTCAAGCAGTAGTAACAGTGAAATGTAACCAAATTAAATTTTCTTGACCAAAACTGCATCATTAGCATTATTTGACTGTAATTGCATATTCTTTCTTTCTTTCTTTTTCATGATAAATTAGATATGTCAATGGATATTGTGATGGGACTGGCATATAGGACACATCATAGAAAAACCATCTGCTACAGCTCTGCATCCTCTTTAATCCCCTGATCTTCAATTGACATCTTTCAAATCTGCAATGAGATATACAGATTTAAAAGAAAAAAAAATCTGATTACGCACACATGTTATATATTATAGAGATTGTTAGCTCATCATTCTTCCAGAATTAAAACGCAAAAAAAAAAAGCAAATATCATCACATGCATTTAAAAAAAAAAACATTAGGATAACAAACTGCCTTCAATAATAACAAGAAATCAGAAACATGGAAAAGTCCATCTTTGGTGTTCCAGGTCGTTTTAATGACAGCAGTCCAGGGATTAGAGATGTGAATGGAAACTGAGTAGCAGTAAAAGGAGTGATATAAGCATGAGAATAGGGATGCTGTAGAAATCAATATAGCATTGCATTTGCATTGCTTTGATCATGTACAGCAGGACCGCAAGATTAAGTAATACAGATTCTCCCTGACAGGCCGATCATTAACACTAGTTTGCAATCTGTGTGTGTATCCGCTCGTCCTGTCTAACGCCTTGGGAAAGACAAGTGTTCTACATAAGTGAATTTAGGAGGGCACATGTAAGACAGTGGCTGTAACAAGCGGAATGGTGAGCTAGGTGTAAATCATTGCCTGACTTCAAGCTAGTTTGGTCAAAAGCATATGAGTTGAAAAAAGAGGGTAAGTGAAATTAGCATCTTTACCTATAAATCTAGAAGTTGCCTTAAACTTCCATCTTTCTGCTTTAAGTCATTACACTTAACTAATTTACAGTTTTTCTCAGTTGCTTTGATGCAGTTCTCACATCAGGAGCATCGTTCTCACCACTCTTAATGTAGTTAAGAGCACATTTCCCCATCCACATTAGCTCTTTTCAATTACCTTAATGCTGTCCAACACTGCATATGTGTTTTCAGTTAAATCATTTAAAACTGTTATCAAGTAGGTATGAAATAGTAAGGTCAGTCACACATGCTCCGTGGCAGTAGTGAAATGGCCACTTATTTGAAAGCAAATAGAAAAGTTCAGATGAAAGAAATAGAAACACATACTCCCAGCCTTGTATCGCACGTACATGTCATGGCACTGCTAATTACACATAATCATATATTGTACCGTGTTGTAAGTGTGCTGTACTATACAGGAGTCTAGGCTATGCTCTGAGGTTATATATATTTTTTGTTCTCTGTTTTTTGATACTACAAGGGTCATTTGCAATACAAGGATAACAGGAAGAGTGAAAGTAGTAAGACCTGCTGTAATTTATGCTTTGGAGACAGTGGCATTCACAAAAAGACAAAAGACCAAGCTGGAGAAGACAGAACTAAAGCTGCTTAGATTTTCACCAAGAGTGACCAGGAGGGATAGCATCAGAAATGAGAAAAACATTAGAAATCATATCAAAGTGACAGCTCAAGTTGAGCAGTTTGAAGACAAAGTTAGCGAGACAAGGCTGAGATGGTTTGGATATGTGCAGAGGAGGGATGTTGTACAAAGGCTGTTGAAGATGGAGCTGCCAGGGGGAAAAGAGCAAGACTACAGAAAAAGTTCACAGACGTAGTGATGGAAGACATGAAGAGTGTTGGTGTGACAGAAGAGTTAGGGATAGGGTGAGATGGAGGCTGACGCGCTGTAGCGACACCTAAAGGGAGCAGCTGAAAGAAAAAGGAGATAGTATCACATAGTTACACATGTATCATTTTGCTTTTCTGTATGAATTGTGGCCTCAGTTTCCTGTTCTTAGCTGACAGGAGCGATCCCCAGCAGGGTGGCTTTGTCTATTTTGTGCAGCAGTTTCACATGTATCATTGGCCTTTTCTGGATTCCAGCAATTTTGTATTGTTTCAAATAATCTTCCATTTCTGCGTCTGTACATGTTTTACCCTAAATTAGGCCTACATTTTTCAGTTCTCTTTCCAAATCAGAAAGGTTTTGATAAAACCTTATAACCACTTGGTGTCAAAGTCTTAAAACTGTGGTTAAAAGGTTTTTATTCATTGGTTCAGAGTTCAAGTGATTGACTGACTTTGAGTGTTTTGACATATGTGAATAAAGACTTTTGCACAAAGTCTTTTTTAGGAGCTTTTGTTAGGAAAAATATCTTAACTGTTTTGAGTATTCTGACTACTGAGTGATTAGAATGACATTAATGTGAGAATTGCATCAAAGGAATCAAGGAAAACTAAGTATACTGATCCAGGAACAGAAAGTACTAATTCATATTGCACTGATATTGACATATCAACTTTCTGGTCACAGTCTATCCATTTTTGCGTAGTCTCAATGCTCATATTCACATAAACAAATGAAATACAGAGAAGTGAAATAAGGTCTCACTATGCCCAGATGTGAACATTACTGTCTCTAAGAAATTGCAAATATCAGAAATATAATGTGTAATATATAATGTTGTGGATTATGTTTTTTATATATATATATATATATATCAGCTCTTACTTACTATTGTGCATTAGGGAAAAAAGAAGAAAGAAAAAAACCCACCTGCCCTCTATCACACTAGGATCAGCAGATTAATCTCGGTAAGATGTAACACACACAGATGGTCAGAAAGAAAAAATTAGAAAAATATGCCATATGAATACATTTGTCTTGTGTAATATCAAATAAGATTAATCTATATGGCTTGATGCATTGGTATACTTAGGATAGAGACAAAGTTAATTTCTTTATAGGCCAAATAATCCTACCAAGATTTCCTGTAATAAAAATCTTTTATGTGGGAGTATTATATAAATTGATTGCAAGCCATCTTTCTGGTTTGCATGATTAATTTGTACTTACATTTCATTGCTGCAAACACAATGCACTCAGGATATACTGAGGAATTACTGGATTTCTGCTGCTAATTTGTTGTTGTTGTTGTGAAAAAATAAATAAATAAATTGCCTGTGGAGATTTTAGTTATTACACTACTGAGTTTGTTGTTTAAGAGGATATAGACAGAAATATGATATGCCAGTTTAGAGAACCACGGTCACAGATCCCCAATGGTCAGTGGGGCTCCACTTCCTGTCAAAGGTCTTTTTCAATATCCTACAAACATGGTGCTTTGCATGCTATCCTGTAGTTAAAACACAGGGGGGCTGTGGGTTGCAGACGCAGTCCTAAAAGTGACTCAGATCACAGGTAGCAGCAATAGAAGGAGGCATGACTTCCACGGGTGGAACACTGACTCATACATCCACCCAAGTCTACAGCTACATCTCAGAACAAAGCTGTTTTCATGCAATACATGCTACACTCTGGCCTTATGGTAAAACAAGCCATCCCTGTTGATAGATATGGAATCTAATGTCAGGATAGAAAAGGCCTTTTGCAATACTCATAATAAATCCAAATTATGTCAAGGATAACATCAGAAACTGACTCACCTTATAACAGAAAACGCTCAGGCTTTCAACATCTTTTGCCTTTTAAAAATGAACGTATTGACCATCTATATCTACAGATATCTGTCAAAAGTGCACACACCTAAAACCATACATTTAAAAAAAGCTGTGTTTGTTAAACTGTGTTCATACAGGATACTCAGCATTTTTTGTACTTGCCAGAGGGGAAAAGAGTACTTCAACCTTTTCTTCCTAACAAGGTGAGAGAGGTCAAACTGGAAAAGCACAAAAAAACCTTAATCAAATCACGCACCCCCCTGACTTCAGAGGTGACATTGGGTTTGTTATTGACACAGAAAAGGAAATTCAGTTTTGTCTGGAATTTGCGATGGTACAGCCAAACAATAATAATGTATGACCCATTGAGCTTTAAAGGAATTACGCTTATCTTCCAGGAAGCAGGTTTGGTGAGTTAACTGTTCGGATTTATTTCGGCTTTACATGTGACTGATGACTGAATTTGGAGAAACAAAAAGCAAAAAAAAAAAAAAAAAAGTTAAATTAAGTCCAGTTGTTGAAGCATGCTGCAAGATACACATCAAATTAAATTCACACACTCTGTTTTTGTGTGTGCCATCTAATTAGATTAAAGCTGCTTACCAGAGCATACTGCACTTTCTTGAAATAAAGGCCTGTCAACTTTCCTGTCAAATTTCCCCAGTAAAACAAAATATTAAACCGAATCTGTTCTTGTTTGGCAATTAATGATACAGTGTGACAATTCAATACACTAAAAAGATGCTCAGAAACCAGGAAAGATGTTGCCAGGCCTCGTGGCATTCTTTCTTTAATGAGTTAAAGGAAGTAATTGATTTCCCAAAGGGGCGATGTTGTTTTGGAAACACTATTTTCATTTTGTTCTAATGGACAATTACTTAACATAGGATTGTTTTTTTCTATTCCTAATTATACTCCAAGGGAAAGAAAAAAATCACCATTTGCATAAAAAGTGGTGTTCATCTATCAACTCGAATTATAGGCAGAAATATTCACAGGTAAATGGTTTCTGGAGGCTGGAATCCTGTAGTAAAGTTATAATTGTCTAAAGCGTTTACTAATTTATATGTTAAGAGAGGCAGAAGCTTCCAAAGCTGACATTTGCAAACTACATAATAGCTAATGTGCCGCACAGCTCTCAGAACTGTCAAGAGCACCAGACAGATGGCAGCATTTCAACACTCCTTTCAGTTACTTGCATCATGCACTATTTCATTTTCATCCAACAATCCAGGTAGCAATGTTCCTGACTTTTCAAGGCTATCCATTTACTGTGACGGCCAAATCAGATCCTTACTGAAAAATTCATCCCCAAATGTCAGCCTGTGCGCAACAAGCAATCGGCACGGCGCTCCAAAATACCACGGTGAATATTTTAGAATAACTAAAAGCAATCCAAGGTAGACATTTATATTTCATATGCATGTCCTTGTACCTCACGATATCTTTGAGAGTAATTTGTCTTTGATGTAGGCGAGGCATCAATATTTGAATTTCTTAAAAAATCACACTGGATCAAGGTCAAGCCCAAGAAACAAGTTTTTTAGTTGGTCTAAGATTTGTTATTTGAACCTAAACTTTTATATATACTATAGATAGACATAATTTATATGTACTTGTTAACATATAGATATTAAGCTACAGAGATAGCTTTTCTGCTGCAAAAGAGAGAACAAATTGTGAAATGCTGTGGCACGGTCAGCCATCTCTTCACTTGCTTGTTTCCATCTGCTGTTGCCAGTTTCTGCCACAGAGTGGTGCAGACGCTGCTGTCTTGGAGTGAGGCAGGGCCAGCCCCGTGTCCCATAAACACACACAAATCATTTACATGCTGTACTCATCAAAGGCAACTCTTCCTCATCTCCGCAGAGATTTGCTGCTGATCTGAGTTTCCAATATTGCATCTCAGAGCGTTGCGGCTAACCTTTGCAACTGCCAAGAATGTGATTAATTTTTTAAATACAGCTGTTGACCTATTATTGAGATGGAGAAGAGCCACGCGAGACACTCATCTCCTCTCCGCTGTATAATGGAATGCATTATTGCATCAGTGTTTACAAGGCGTGCTAAAAGAGAGACAGAATGAGGGAGAAAGCATTAAATAAAGCAATTCAGCTAATGTCGCTTTGGGCCTTGTGCACACACAAAATGCCAATCAAAAGTCGCAATTCTTTGATTCATTGCAGTTTGCGCTGGCAGTTGCATCTGAGAGAAGAGCGGTGACACAATGTGGAACAATAATTACCCCGCAGTGTTAAAGTCCTCCAGTGTCTTGGTGCTTTCATAAATAAAATATGTTCAAGATAATGGATTTATGCTCAATAATTCATCATCAGAATGTTTCAAACCAAGTGATATGTGTCGCAGTATTCTGTAACACAGCGCTTAGCCAAATTAAGTTATCTTGAAACAGATTTATTGACAGGGCTACTGCTGTTTTCATTTACTCAGCAACCATTTCTTAATTACCCCTGCAAAACACATAAAACAAACAATGCCAATGGACTGATTCTAAACCACTCAGTGTCATTATTAACTACACACCGTGCATTCGAGTCCGGACCAAAAAGTACCAAACATTACAACTCGCTCAAACACTTTGAGTGGCTCTGAGTTAGAGTGAGAGGAGAGCAGTGGGACTGTGATATTTGTCATTCATGACCTTGGTGCTAGCCAGCCATACAGGCAGTTTGGTTTGATGACCCATCAGAGAATCTGTCTGGGTCCTTGCAAGAGCCAGAGGACCAGGGTGACATCCAGGTCTGCGGTCTGTTCAGCTGGACGGGGGTCAATCAGTGGGGCTGAAGATCCAAAGCCAGCTGGAGAGCCATGATTTGACTGGCCTTCATGTCCAGAGTGTCCCATTCCCAGAAGCAAGAGGAGGCCTCACTGGCACGTTGGAGAAGGCTGCTCATACTCATAATTAATTGCATGAGTTTGTATGGTGTAGGACCAGCACAAGCATATTGCGGTTTTGCATTAGATTGCTAGAAAGACAGAAAACACATGCATATATATAAACAATGAAGTACAAATCATCTGTGTTAGTGTAAAGCAAGCCCTACCAATGTGATTATGGTTAAATCAGTTGTCTCAGCCACAAACAAATACAAATGGGACAGATGCACTTGCAATCAACTGCAACAAGATACCCACTTTAAATAAAAACAACTCCATTTCATCAAAACACACATATGCGGTGCTTAAATCTAGAAAAGGCTTAAGCATCCAGCAGAGAATGAGGGAGAGAGAAAAACAATTTACATGCAAATCAAACCTTATCATCTCCATCTCTTTATGCCACTTTTGCCGACAAAATTGCATTCATATGCACAAAGGCATTCAATTACTGTAGCTGTGGCTCAACTTTTCACATACCAGCATTTTCTATTTGGAGAGGCAGGCCCATGTACATTTAATAGGTAGCCATTCTGTTCCCCGGCTCTGCGAGAGATCACTGCCAGTGTGTCAGTTAGAGGAGATGGCAGCATGTATCAGTGCATGAAATAAAGCTCGTGCTCCAAAGTGACAGGTCCTGGATATTGTTGGCAAATGGATGTTAAATTCACTCTGCAACCACCAACAGCAGCCCTGGCTATGAAAAATTAACTGTACTCTGGCTAAAGGGAAGGGAAATTGCTTTGCTAGATATACCACAAAATCCTGTTTGTGAGCCATCCATCTGTCAGATCTCTTTGCAAAAAAAGTCCTTCAGCTCTCTCTATTAAAGAGTCTGCTCTCATATGCTGTTCAGAGTAATCCAGTATGAGAGCGGAAACAAAGAGATGTCAAAGAGAGTTAGAGTAAATCCTAAATCTGTGCTGTAGATTACAAATCAGGAAAGAACACTGGCTCCAAGGGCCACAAAACAGACCAGGTACTTGTTATATGTGAACCACTAGAGGGCACCAATCACCACTGTTACTATTCAATAGTTAAAGTAGGTTAGTTCACTTAGTGTACATTATAGTCTATAACTGTTGGCTTTGGGAAGCAAAGTGTTATACACCAAACTACATAAGAAACATTGTAAAGGATACATTTTCCACTGCACAAGAAATATTTTGTAAACCTTTATTTATCCAGGCGCGTGATTTCCAGGGGGTTTAGGGAGGTTATGACCCCCCCAATAATTAGACCCAACCAATATAATCCTCCCAATAAAATTTCAGGTATTACCAGCAAAACAGTATAATGTTTAATCATCTGGGAATTTACCCAGATTTATTTCAGCACAAAGTTACACTGATGTATATATACACAAGGCCTGGTATTATATACATGTTTTATCTGCAGATTGCTCTCGTTAAGTAAAATGTCTCATGAGGTTTGAAGTCCACTCATGGTAAGCAGCAGTGTATTTATTTATTGTTTTGTTTTTGTTTTTTTTGTTTTTTTTACCGTGTATTTATTTTCTATAACATGTATACTGGGATAAGTCAGCATTAGCAAATCTCCCCCCGGCACACACACACACTCTCACCCTTATTAGTTTTCATGGGTACAATACATATGGTTCACTTGGCTCTTTCTAGCTTCCAAATATTGAGACCAGTTTCGCATCCTACCAGTAGATGTCAATCTACCACTTTGAATAACTTCTGGCCTTTCTGCAACTGGGTGTCGCTGTTTTTCTCTCCTGGCAAGGTAATATATTGTGTGGTGACGCTCAGCAGCTTTGCGTCAATGAATTCCAAATTAATCCAGTATAATGATTTCCTCCCTCTCCCCCTACCCACCGCATCGCGAATGATTATTTAGAAATTCATGAATAGGGATAGAAAATCGGTCGCTGGAAGTCAGAAAGTTAGAAGGGAGGTGTGGTGATGCTCTCAGACAGCAGTGAACAGTGCAAAAAAAGTACCAAAAAAGTCGCCCACTTCTACCAGTTATAAGGTTATTGGCTGAATTGGTTGGCAGAACTTACTTTAGTAAACAAATAGGTGATTTTAAGTCTGGAAAGAAAAATCATGAAGATCATTCCCAAACAAACAAAAAAGTCAAACAACATGCTGAAACCTCTTGGCATGCAGGTTATAGTTTATCTTGGAATCTGCACATATTAATTTAAGAAATGCACACTTAAAAAGCAGGTCTTCATTGGTTTAATTGGTCAGCTTGGCCCAAAATTGGTTAATTTCGCCTCTAGATGATTATCCTACTCTTTAAAAAAAAAGATAAAAGAAACAATTAAAAAAAAGAACATTTTTATTTGTTTGTAGACGTTTTCTGGTAAAAGCGAGTGACTAAGAACTGTAGTCGGTGAATCATTCAGCATTTGATTTGCTGGTTCGTCCCCATTTCTTTCCCAACCTGGAGACTGCGCAGAAGGCGTCGGGGGAAAAGTGCATGTGCAAGCAGAACTAAGAAAGTTCGCAGACCCGAGGTGCAGGATGTCCCGTTAAGGAGAAAAAAAAATCCTGCTGAGGAGCAGAAGCAACACAAGCTGACGGGCTGCAAGGACTGCGAACGGCACTTACCGCACAAGATATACTGTTAACCAGAGAAAATGGGCTTTCCGACGATATTTAGTTGTCGTCGGAGTCTTCTCAAATTGTTTTTGCTTCAGTTCATCGTGTTCCAAACAGTAAATGCTCGTCCTTCTCCTATTATCAGGTTTCCTGGAGACGATACCCCCAGAACAGACAAAGAAGTTGCTTTGGTAAGTTTCTGTCTTTTTTTTTTTCTTCCTTCCTCAGGATATGTCTAAGTAGGTCAGGCAGCAATGAACTGTTTTTACCCCTGGAGTACCAGAAATGAACAGGAGTAGTTTTCACATTATTTATTTCTTATTGCTCTAATTTTATATAAAGATACCATAAGAACGCTAACCTATTATTTTATGTTTTTATCCAAACTTTAGCATTATCTAAACAAGTTTTATGGATGCCCACAAGACAGATGTAATCTTATGGTGCTCAAGGATACCCTGAAGAAAATGCAAAAGTTTTTTTCTCTGCAAGAAACTGGAGAGATTGATGCCAAAACTGTAGAGATCATGAAAAAACCCCGCTGCGGTGTCCCAGATGTGGCCAATTATAACTTCTTCCACAGAAAACCCAAATGGCAGAACAAGGACGTCACCTACAGGTCAGAGAATTAACAATAACACACATGATTAGAGAGGCTATGGATTATGCTATAATGGGAGTGAGTGCCAATCCACTGTGACTCCAAATTAGTTCTCAAACAATTGCGGAGGTTTTAATCAGCTTTGCCTGCAAAATGGTTATGGCATTACCACTGGGTGTGATCTAATAGTTTTTGAGTTACTTGGCATGCTGCACTTTAGGAAACCGTTTACTGCACAGCACTATTTTAAAAATCTGTTGCTTTAACAATTGCCCATAAATCAAAGTTGTTGTACTGAGACATATTTGCCCCTGTCTAACCCTCTAAAACCGACCCCACCCTCTCCACAGCCTCCATTCCACACTACCCCCATCCACACAGTCTTGAAGTGCTTGCATCTTTATGTCTCGCTAACACCAGCATTCCTACACAGTATGTGTCAGGTCCTTTGTTTTCATTCTGTTTGAGGTTTACTATGATGTGGATGTAGTTTATTTATATCAGCGGTTTTGCATGTTCTGATCATTCCAGCCTCTCTGTCTGTGTGTTTATAAGAAAGACTGGAAGCCAAAGACAATAACAACTATGAGATCTTAGACTGTTTTCAGGAAAAGGACTGTGTAGACAGGCATACAAATGGGTTTGCGGCTGAACATTGTTTCAGGAGGTGCTTTTACAGATTACTCATATTGGCCTCTTTATTTTCCATGATCTTTAGTAATGAAAGGAGAATTTGCAACACTCACAGATTGTCCTGATTGGACAATTCAAGTCATGCTTGTTTTTTTTGTTCTACTCAATTTGTAGAATCCTGGGTTACACTCCCGATCTGGATGAAGAAGTCATAAATGATGCTTTCTTCAGGGCCTTCAAAGTATGGAGTGATGTCACGCCACTCACTTTTACTCGCATCATGGATGGAGAAGCTGACATCATGATTAATTTTGGCCGCAATGGTATACTATGTGTATAAACATCACACTATATAGATATTCCATTTGTTATTTGAAAACTATTGTACATCTGTACTCAGGTGGGTTTACGAGAATCACAATTAATAAAGAAATGTATCAGTTTGTTTTATAATAATACAATTGTAAGCCCTCAAAATCCTCCTTTTATTGGATCTGCCACATCTTTGTAATAGAATAAAGAGATTGTACCACAGGATAAAATTCTAAGAATGTTCCTATAATAATTAGCACAAGTCAATATTTAAACAGAAGCTCACCGAGTTCTAGACTAATGCTGAAGGAGCAAAAACATACATCTTTTTAAAGTAACATTCTTTTCAAAGTGACTCTACATCCCGCCATCCTGTATTTTAGGAATTCTTTAAAGACAGTGGGGATTATGGTATTAACCCAGTTCATTCCAAACATTCCAGCTAAAATAACCACTTGATATTTACCCGCATTCTGTCTGGTCACAGCTGACTATATTCAGAAAGAATCTAGTAATTATAGGGAAACGCAACTGAAAATCGGCCGCTGAAGAAGACATGGAATTGTTGTTTCAGAAACAGAAATCTTTGAATACATGGACAAATGTCACATCATGTCTTAAGCAGTCAGTATACATGTTTTGATTGGTTAATGATGTCATCAATAGAGCATGGAGATGGTTACCCCTTTGATGGCAAGGATGGCCTCCTGGCTCATGCCTTTGCTCCAGGCCCAGGAATTGGTGGAGACTCTCACTTTGATGATGATGAGCAGTGGACACTTGGAGAGGGGCAAGGTAATGCAAGAGTTACAAAAAGTGCATGCAGCAAAACCACCAGTGATGATTTCTTAAATTTATTTAGTTCTTCATTTTTTTGCTTAGACTGTTATGTAAAGTTAATTTAAAACTTTGTCAGGTGAGAATTTGAAATTGTAGAAACTAATATAACTTTCAGATGCTATTTTCCAAGCATCTTTTTCTGGCACCTGACATCATATCAAACTACAGCCATCTGGAAGCTAAATTAAAAAAAAAAATCTCTATTGCACACATTTGTATTCGCATCCATTGACCCAGATAGTTTTACTCCCAAGTACTTCCCCTTTTTAACATCCTTATGTCTGGATATTTAATTTGTGTGGAAATAATCTATAAACCTATTTTCCATTTCTCTTGGTGCTAGTCTTAAACAGATGAACAGATGAGGATCTCTTGGATGAATTTTTATTTTCTCAATATGTGTTTGTTGTTCATACTGTTACATACAAATCATTTGTACCCTGCATTATACAGTTTGGTTGGACATTTTTCAAAGCCTACTTTGAAACTGCTTTCCAAATTCTAGACAACAATATTTGCTTTAACTTCCAGGAAGTTGAAGCTTGCTATGTTATGTTAGCTTGCTTGCTATTATTGTAACAAAAGTTACCTTCTAAACATGTGTGAAACTAATGCTACAAAGTTTTATAGTGAATTGAGAAACCATCATATGAAATCAAACACCATAGAGCAAATATTCATATATCTTCACTCCTTTCTATGTATGCATTCTTTGTTTTACAGTGGTGAAGGTGAAATTTGGCAATGCTGATGGCGAGTTTTGTAAATTCCCTTTCCTGTTCATGGGCACTGAGTACAACAGCTGCACAGCTCAGGGTCGTGATGACGGTTTCCTATGGTGTTCCACCACTTACAACTTTGATGAAGATGGCAAATATGGCTTCTGCCCTCATGAATGTAAGCTTACCCAGTGGGTCCCTTTTTTGTTAAAGCATATACTATATGTTTGACATGCAGCTGTGATGTCTGTTTGGACATTTTGCTTTTGAAACTTGTGATTTTTGTGGCCCCACATGACCTTAGGCGTGATGTGCCCTACTTGGATCTTATTGAACCAGACAAAACATTTAATTAGTCTTTCAGTACTGGTAAAGCAATACTTAATATCACATCATAGCTATACTCAAAGCTGTTCTGTTGTTTTTGAACATGAAGAAAGTAGGTTGGCCAGGAAAATGCTTTTTTTTTTCTTTAAATTTGTTTTATTTGGAGTGAATTATGGAACATTTCTTCTCCAAGTTACTGCCCCACTTTACAACATGAGGCTTTGTCAAACATTTTGTTTATCTCTGTTATGTTGCTGTCCATGGTACTAACATGATCAGATGCTATTACAACTAACTGCCAAAATACACATGTTCAAAGTCATTTTATGTGATAAAAACACGAGTAAGGCCTGTTTGCACTGGAGTTTTCTATTTTGTTAAACTTTAGTTTTGAAGTAAAAAAAACCCAAACAGTTCCAATGTACCTATTTTGTTAATTCAAGTTTATTGTGTTCCCTTGTGTTATATCACTACTTAGTGATCAAGGGTTTTGTATTACAATTGAATTTCTTATTTTAGTTAGAAGAATGTAAAAACAAATACTGTTTTTAAATTTATTAGGCCATCTGTAACTTCATTTGGTTTGTGATTTGCAGTACTTTTCACCCTGGGTGGAAATGCAGAAGGGGCTCCATGTAAATTCCCCTTCAACTTTCAGGGGGAAAAGTATGATGGATGCACCACTCAGGGCAGAGATGATGGTTACCGCTGGTGTGCCACTACTGAGGATTATGACCGCGACAAAACGTATGGCTTTTGTCCTGAAACTGGTAAGTGGTGTGTCATGTGTTGTCTCTTATTCACATAACATATAGTAAAATGAAAGATAATCACATCAAGTTGATGTCCACTTAGGTGTGCATAGTGGTCACGGCCTTCATTATGCAATAACACTTAAATAAATAAATATTTCACTAGCGGTGCTTTTTTTGATGAGCAGTGCATAGTGCCTTGCCATATGTTGGGCTACAGGAATTCTGCAGCTGCGGTTTTTGGTTATGCTCGTGGTGGGCTGAATAGCTATAAAAGTATTTTAATGTGCAGTAGCAGGGCCTATTTTCCATTCTGTCAGTGGGGCTTGTTTTAGGGTTGAGGTACTGGGGTAGGGAGAAAGGCATACAGGGAGAGGTACTACCGTTGGTGCTTTCATCTGATTTTATTTGATTAGGGATGAAGCTTTGCTGTAGAGTCCTGTGTGAGAACTTGTACCGAATAAGAAATTATACTGTTTTTTTGTTTTACTCTTTCTTTCTTTCTTTCTTTCTTTCTTTCTTTCTTTCTTTCTTTCTTTCTTTCTTTCTTTCTTTCTTTCTTTCTTTCTTTCTTTCTTTCTTTCTTTCTTTCTTTCTTTCTTTCTTTCTTTCTTTCTTTCTTTCTTTCTTTCTTTCTTTTTTTTAACACAAAACCACTCTTGCCAGACTGAAAATGATCTCTCTTTGAAAGAAAATCAATTTGGATGGGTGCATTTTGGTTGTGTGCCTAATGGATTAGTTATTGATGTCGTGTGTGTTGTGCCAGCTGCTTTCATCGTGCTATTTCTGAACATCATCTGCACTCATTTCATAATAACCCAAACTTTTCCAGAAAGAAAAAAAAATCACTTTGCATAGTGAATTTATAAGATAATTAAGCAACTGAATTCAGTGCTTATTTTGCATTTACTGTTTTGCATTTTGTTGCTGTTACCAGCAATGTCAACAGTGGGAGGCAATGCAGATGGAAGCCCCTGTGCCTTCCCTTTCACCTTCCTGGGAGACACTTATGAATCTTGCACCACCTCTGGACGCAGCGATGGCAAAATGTGGTGCGCTACCACCAAGAGTTACGATGATGACCGCAAATGGGGTTTCTGTCCTGATCAAGGTAAAAGAATTTGCCAGTGGTATTTGGGGATATTTTTCCCAAGAGCCAGTGGATTGGAAGACACTGAATCTATCTTTTTCTTTTTTTTCTTTTTTTTACTGTGGAAAGATAATAGATATTTGTTTAAACTAACTTGTTTCTAGGCTACAGCCTTTTCCTGGTAGCAGCCCATGAATTTGGTCATGCTCTTGGTTTGGAGCACTCTCAGGACCCCGGTGCACTGATGGCCCCTGTTTACACTTTTACTAAAGACTTCAGGCTCTCCAATGATGACATCAAAGGCATCCAGGAGTTGTATGGTGAGAGAAAATGCCACATAGAGTCTAATACCAATAAGTGCCTGGGAAAATGATTGTGTTGTCAGTGGATAATTTGCAGACCCCTTTAAATAATAAATACTGTGGTAAATCTGACAACAGGTGTGCCAACAGACAAGCCTTTGCCTCCAACCCAGGGTCCTGTCACTCCAATGGATATCTGTAATGAGCCAGTGATCTTTGATGCTGTAGCACAGATCAGAGGAGAAACATTCTTCTTCAAAGACAGGTAATCATCTCAGTTAGCAACTTGATGTATCTTTAAAAAAAAAAAAGACTTCAATGTAAGAAAAGTCTGAAGCCCAGGCAAAGTGTTCTAGATATGCAAGCTGTAATGTTCCCAGTTGCTCTTTTGAGTCTTAAATGTGATGTAAAGGCTGAGTTTGTGAACACTGAAAGCACTGCCAAAGTCCTGTTAAATTTCCTGTCTGTGATCTGTGCGAAGAGCGATAAAGAAAACGAAATTGCCTGCTTCAGGCTGTATCGCGTGACTGAAACACAGCAGCCTGCACCAACTGGATTTCACAATCACATCACTGCAAACAATGAGCAGTTTAACATGAGGTTTCTTGTTAATTATGGTTTCTCTTTTTACAGTCTTGTGCCACTTGAAGATTGTGAGCATATTGTTGTTTTGTGATATGACAATTAGTAAGAGTTGAAAACAGAGGTGTGGACTCGAGTCACATGACTTGGACTCGAGTCAGACTCGAGTCATTAATTTTATGACTTTAGACTTGACTTGAAAAAATGTTCTAAGACTTGTGACTTGACTTGGACTTTTACACCAATGACTTGGGACTTGAATTGGACTTGAACCGGTTTACTTGAAAAGACTTGATATTTTACCCCAAATATAAAATTTAACATGCATATTATATAGAGATTGAAAATGTGACGTCATTCACGGGTAGAACCGCAAAGGATTCTGGGAACTCGTGGCAAGCGGTACTAGGCTTTCAATAAAAATCAGTTATACAGCGATAAAAAGAAACACAAAAATGTCAAGAAGCTGTTGTATTATTAACTGCAATAGCCGGTCACATGACAGCCACGGGAAGCCGACGGGTAAAGAGATCGGTTGTTATCGGATTACGTCGTTGAAGAGAAATTGTTCGAGCCATGTTTCCGAAGTAACAAAGAGGCGACGGGTGTCCTGGATTGCAGCCATTCTAAGACCAAATATAACGTCCCAGAACACTCCAGCTCACAGGTTAGTCTGCTCCAAGCATTTACACAAAGGTCAGTCTGCTGTTGTAGTTAATGCGTCATTTTCATAACATAATTGGTGATATAGGTTACAAGCAAGTCTGGCACTGAACAGAAATTGTCGCGCTATGCTCCTTTATTTATTGTGCATAAATAGTGAATTGTCCTGACACAATATTGCGTTTCGCTTCTGTTATTATGGTACATTGACAAAAACATATACTTTTATTCACAGGATAAAACAGTTGTTTTGTATCACTAATTGCCCAGTACGATTACAGCATACAATATTGTTGTCACTGCTACATTTCTGTGATGCTACCAGAAATTATTTCCACTACTAATTAATTACCATTGAGCTCAAAGGTCCTATTAATAAACGGTTAAGGAATGTGTATTTATGACGACAATTTGTGAGACTGGTAAACTTATGATACGTACGATGGTCTTTCGTTCTACACGGTGCGTTTCAAGGTCCTGCACCCATCCGTCGGTAAACTGTACCTGGGCTTGTTGCAGTGACCTGAAGTTACTAAACTTCATGAGTGTATGCACTCACTCCAAGAACCGTATGATTATAAATATGCATATAAATATGCTAAGATGAGATAGCTGACTTCATCTAACTAGCAAATGTTGTCCAGGCTACGTTGGTGATGCAGTTTTTTTTAATGTGTATGATATTTTTGTCATGCGATTTTAAAGCTGGTCCTACAACCGCATCCAAGAATAACATGCAGCTTATCTCAGAACCGTCGGTGAAAATTATTCTTGGAGCTAAGTTTAATTGAGCTGCATTTTAAAGAGGTGCAATTTTACAATTTGTGTATATTTTCTAAGTTCACTATTTTGTCATGTGTTGAGAAAAACACAGATTTTAAAATTACATGGTCTAATATTTACATTTAGCATAACTGCAACATGCTTTTTTTTTTTTTTTTTTTTAAAGACTCGAAAGGACTTGAAATTCAAAGTTTCAGACTTGAGACTTGACTCGGACTTTTACACCAGTGACTTGAGACTCGACTCTGACTTGCCTGACATTACTTGAGACTTGACTTGAGACTTGAGGATAAAGACTTGAGACTTACTTGAGACTTGCAAAACAATGACTTGGTCCCACCTCTGGTTGAAAACAAGCTATCCCTCTACTCACGCAGTGACAACCAAAGTAGTCATCATTCATAAACAGTCTACACTCCTCTTCTCCACCGGCGCCAGTGAATCCAAAGTCATGTAGCTTTACTATGTGTCTGCTGGCTGACTCTGTAGAAAAGAAGTTGCATAAAGTCCTGTGGTTCGGTCAACAGTCTTCGTGAGTCAGGGTACTTCCCGTAGAAAGATGAACAGTTTCATTGCAACAGCTGAAGTTTGTTACAAAGAGCTTACCCCAGTGGCATGTTACAAAAAGGAACTGTTAGGACAAACAAATGATGGGTTAGCTGTTGACATTGTTGACACAAACACTATAATTTCAACGTTAAGAGCTGCATATCCTGTCACAATCATTTGGAAATCAGCTAAGAGTAGATGCATCAGCAAAATGCTCAAGAGTCAGTTAGCTTGGCTTTTTTCACTGAGTTACAATATTTTTCACCTTGCTGTGGCTCTAGCAGAGAGTGTGCAGCGAACCATGAAACTTTGGATCAGTTGTTGGTCATCAAGTCAGCTGAAATGATCTTTTTCTTCCATCTGAAACATTATATATCTTATTTAACTGTTGGGACAATTTTTTTTTAAAGTGAAAATTTTATTTTCACTTTAAGCATTGTTGAAGTCTGAAAATGCACACAGTCACATTAATGTAAAGGCAAGAACAAGTTTCCGACATACCTCGGCTCTCAGGTCACCGTTGTTTAAATGAAGCCATGGAAAAATAATATCTTAAAAAAGAAATGACATTGTGTCTAAATGATAGGATGACAGCAGTGCTAAGCATCACCTACCTGGGTGGAATGTAACAGATGATTAAACTGTCATTTTGCAGAGAGATGGTATTCAGAGCAAACTGGTTCAGTTTAAGGTGGCTAAAAGTTCCATATACATATGTTACACTGAAATTTAGCTGAGCTGTAACATATTTAGACATTTTCCTGTTTGCCAGATTTTTTAGCACCATTGTGCACTAATCTAAGCTGTTGTGTGATGTTTTCAAACACATTTAATTCAATATGACGTGAATTTTAGGTTGCTATGTGAAAATTTAATCAAGCAAAGTTTAAAAGTTATTCTGAAGATCAGGGTGGGAAAATGAGGACATAGTATTATGAAGTTACTGTAGTGAACAAACAGTATATCTCACTGAAATCTGGGATCGGTAAAGTTTTAGTACAGGCCTGTTGGTCCAACTTCATAAGTTGCCTGAAGGGCATGTCAGAGTTGTATGCTGCAGAGTTCTGGTACATGCTAAGTTTTATAGCTTTACAGAAAGAGCTGTACCCTCTGGGCTCTGGGGCTAAGCTCACTTGACTCTCCCACTGTAAAAGTGGAATCTCTCATTCTGTTAGCTCAGCATATTTATGTTGTGAGACAAATCTTAACGTGATGCAATGAGTAATACTTGCAGCACTCCCTGAGCTCAGCATATAAGTGGGTCTGTCTGTCTCAAGGCTTAAGGAGAAGGTACTTAGAAAGTCTGACTTATAGAAAATGTTTGACCAACCTGCTGGTTAGGTCTGTTCTGAAGCGTAAAACCAGTAGAGATTGTTGTGACTGTTGTGCAGAGGCTGGTGAAAAACTGTTAAGAAAGACTGCTGTTTTATAGAAGCACTTTTGTTGAATGGTAGTAGTTAAAGATAATGACAGTATAAAAATACAATAGGCCTCACAAACACTGCCAAATACCTGTGACTGAACTTTGCTTTTGAATGTTTCATTATTTTCTGACTTTTTTGGTGCACTTTAAACATATTTAGACTCAAAAATGATAAAGATCTGTTCTCCATCTACTTTATTCTTTTTCTTCTGGTTTGTGAATGTCGAATGTTTTCCTTTTTTATGTACACCACAATCCATGTCTGAGAGGATGTAGCGTTAAACCCCACAAACCAAACTTTTTGCTTCCCTGACAGATACTATTGTTACTCTTTCTTCAGTTGTGAAATTCTTTCTATCTTCTTTTTTGTTTTTGCTCTGTTATACAATTTTAGTGCCTTTTCCACAATGCATTTTAGGCAAACTTATAATGTGGGTCAGTACATTGAGCCATTTAAATCAATGTGTTAAAAACTTATATTTCTCACAAAGCTCAGTTGCATTGTCATAATCATCAACCTGTATTTTTACACAGTTCAAACAGGACTTTGTTAAGAACAAATCCAAGATCAATGGATTATCTACTTCAGATGTTCGGGTTATTAGTAATTACCTGTATGAAAATACAGGTAAATAAAAAAAGAATAAAACAGACTCAGAGATCTAAAACAACAGGAGTGCTTTAGAAAAATCACTTGAATATTTTCTGTACACGTATTCCCCTTACCACCCCTAGGCAGATCTTGTTTTTCCTTTTATTGAGTGCATACTGGAAGAAAAGAGAGGGAGGAAAGGATAAAATTAAAGCTCTGCTACAGACTGAAAACCCTCTGGATATTGTTAGTGCACGAACAGCAAACTGATCTGCAAGAACACAAATAAAATAATGACATTCGTAGATGGTTGGTTCAGACTGGAATATGTCTCATCTTTCATCCTGACAAATGTAACTTTGGGCAAGTGTTATGTATGCACACTTCTATTTATGCTTGTTTGTAAAGTTTTATTCTCATCTTCACTTTATCATTATGACAACTGATCTTTGTTTTTGGCAAATCTTTGTCTGTCTAAAAAATAGGTCAGTGGAAAAGAGTATGGTAAGCTGCTATTGTTGCGCAGCTGTGTATTGGAAATCCGGGCAAGATGGGTCTTGTTCCGCTGGCGTCTGCAGCCTTAGTCCTAACGAGAACCAGATGCTCATGAATCAGACCATTGTGGCTGGCTCGGCCAGCGAAGCACTTGCACTAAAACCCCGATCTCTTATACACACAGACACACATGCTTTTTCTCTCTCTTTCTCTCCCCACCTCCTCATCAGCCCCCTCTGGTCCTTTCACTCTTACTTCTTCACTCTTATTTCTTCCCTAGCCTGTCTAACTCATGATTGCTCATCCACCCACTCTCTCTGCAGGTTCCTGTTCAGGTCAGTCAACTTTAGAAGCAAACCCAATGGACCAATGCTAGTGGCCACCTACTGGCCTGACCTGCCCGCCAAGATAGATGCTGCCTATGAAAATCCAGAGGAAAAAACAGTCTTCTTTGCAGGTATTCTGAGGAAAGCAAGAGACTTTGAAAAATGCACATTTAGATCTGTTTTAATATTGACATAACCCCGCACTTATAAGGTGATGAAGGAAACAGATGCATTACTTTTAATGAGTAATGAAGATGTGTCTTCCCCATTTTACCACTTGGATGTATTTCCCCTAATGGTCAGCCATTTCTATTACCTGAAACTTTAGGAGGCACCAGAATGTAGGCCAAACACTCTTAAGTGCAGTGTGGACTCTTCCAGCATACTTATTAGTGGTTTATGAAATATTCACAGCATTTTACAAATATGACAACTTTCCTGAATACTGATGAGACTTACATGATATATCCATCAACTCTAAAGACATTAAGATGGTTTGGTAAATGTTCGACTTATTATCTCACTGCAAAATTGGTTCATAGAGTTAACCCTTGTGTTGTCCTCGGGTCAAAATTGACCCCTAGGTGAATGGCAAACAAGTATATGGGAATCCCGAGGACAACACAAGAATAAATGATTAAATGTTGATTTAAAAGTTTAGTGATTTTCATTAGAATAACATATTGTATGTATCCTAAAAGTGAGTTCTCTTTTTATCTTACTCTTCTCTCCCAGGCAATGAAATTTGGATTTATAGAGCTGATCAGTTGGAGACAGGCTACCCGAAAAGGTTGTCCAGCCTTGGCCTCCCCACTGACCTGCAGCAAATCGATGCTGCCTTCAACTTTAGGAAGAACAGGAAGACTTACTTCTTTGCTGGAGACAAATTCTGGAGGTAAGGAGAGTTAAAGTTTGTGCAAAGATTTGCATTTAATGTAATTAAAAGCCCTGTGTGACTTGACCTAGCTCTTGCAATTGAGGTCATAAACTGTTGCAGTTGTGTGCTATATCTGAACTGAGTTAGTGTTTGGTGTGACCTAAACGGTACAGTAACTCAACAGCTTGTAGTTTTTGCACATATGAAGCCGTAGTGTTTGTTTTATCTGGGAAAGTGCCATCATATGTGTTTCTGATGCACTTTATCAGATGCAAACCAACGAATGTCATTCAACAACAGAGGGTCTTTAAAAAAAAAAAGTGAAATCATGGCTATCTCACTTCTATTGTGCATATTGCACTGGTCTGCAGGCTCTTTGGCCTAAACAAACAGGTACAGCATGCTGGCCATGTCCACAGTCCCTGTCCAATTGTAAATCGACTTTTTGGTGCATTTACAGCCACAAACCTTGAGTAACTGAGAGTAAATCATAATAACAATGCAGCCAGAACAGTTTGCCCTAACTAACGTCCTATGTTATTAAATAGCAATGATATTAGTCATTATCTGGCTGATGTGCACACACCCAATTTTTAACAGGCTAAAACAGAGAGCAAAGCAAAGCAGCAACTGTACTTTGATAAAAGGACTGTGCATTATAAAAAAAACATTTTTTAAATTCTTTGGGTATGGGAGCGACCTAGTTAACAGTCTGGATTGTT
Source organism: Mchenga conophoros (assembly GCF_057382185.1). Taxonomy (NCBI): domain Eukaryota; kingdom Metazoa; phylum Chordata; class Actinopteri; order Cichliformes; family Cichlidae; genus Mchenga; species Mchenga conophoros. Next base: position 10,921,632 of record NC_140526.1, read on the forward strand.
ACTCTACTTCTTTTACTTTTATTCTCTTCTCTAAATGATGCAAGAAAGGAACAACAGTTTATGAAACTGATGGTCAGATTAGCTACTAAAGCTCTGAAGGCATCCTCTGACAAAAATGTCAATACACTACATATTTTTGGCACAGCATAGAGTTGTTCGGTGCTAAATTAATGCTATTAATGTAATACATGTCATATGTAAAACCTCAGATGTGATTTCATTGTTGTGTGTTTACAGATATGATGAGACCAGCAAGACAATGGACTCTGGCTTCCCAAAACTTATTGCGGATTCCTGGAATGGCATCCCAGATGGCATTGACTCTGCCTTCAGTCTTAATGGCATTGGTAAAATAATACTTTTAACAAGTAAATTTGACCAAAATATGGCAGGAACAGTTATTAGTATGTGAATGAATTTGTTGCACGATTCATACCATTGTGCCATTGCTGTACTCTATTTTCCAAGAAAAAGTGATTTCAAGTTTTCAAGATATGGCAGTATTTAGGGAAAAGGATAAAAAGCTACACCTGCAACTTTGTTAGTTACAGAGCATTGTAGTTCTTTCCACTGAAAACAATATATGAGTATAAGGTTTCATAGGTATATCATTTTAGAACACTGTCATATTTTAATTAGTACTAAACAAAAAGAACAGCTCAAACTAAGCAGGAGAAGTTTGATTCCGCCACATTTCATGGCAGCCCATGCCAAAGGAATGTCAAGACATTTGACTGGAAAATATGAATCAACCTCACTATGGTAGGAAAAGTCACAGGTTCCCCAAAAGGTCTTATTTTCTGGGAATTGTGAATGTTTGTACCAGATAATATAGAAAGCCTTCAATAGCTGTTGAAATATTGGAGTCCTGAGCAAATGGGAAACTTCCTGACTCTACCGCTTCTAGAGCCATGGCTCCAATATGCCAAGAATATGCCACACAACTGTTGCTATGCTCTGATAACGACACTAGTGTTTTTATGTGTGTGTGATTACTGTCTGCACAGCAGCATTCCTTCTGGTAAAATTGCAGGAAAATCCAGTCAGCTCTATCAGTGAGTCTGGCACTCTGCCTTTGTCAGTAAAACTCCTCATATACCAGAATTGAGCAAACAGTGACGCCTTCTAGGCAAAAAAAAAAAGTGTTTAGAGGAGTTGGCTACACAAAGAATGTCAGGAAGGCAAATAGACCATAAGGAGTATTTCTGAAGTCAGGGAGTGATCAGTGGTTTTATAATGACAGAATTGTTGTATTTTTTGTGAGTGAATATCACAGGTTAGTTGACACTTACTTTTACTGCTGGTGCAAAGTGCATTGCAGCCACTGTAAGAAGTAAATGGTGAATTTTTAATGTGAGACCACCAGTAAATATCTTTTGAGATTCTCACTGTCAGCCATGTATACTTGAGGTCAGAGGTGGTTAGCAAATTTTTGCCTATGGCAAGCAACCAGGGACTTTTTCATTGCTTCTCTCCTAACATACAGACAGTGCTGTAAGTGTCACATAGCCCCTTCCCCACACCGTAAACAAACATATTTATATAAAGAAGGTCTTTCACCCTCTACAGAGGCGCCTCTGTGTACCTCCTCCTTAGCATAATTCAGAGAACGCGAGGCTTGACTTTGGCTTCTGATTGGGTATTTTAATTCTTGTACGCTTGTACAGAAGCTTGTTTATTTCACTGTTATTGCGTGGTAGTTTGTTTGACTCGAGCAAATTTAATAAAGAAAATTCTCAGCTTAGTAAATGTTTTAAACACAATGTGTATTCTGCTTGTCTTTCACAGACTACAGCTACTTCTTCAAAGGCAACCACTATTTCAAACTAGAAGACAGCAGCTTGAAGATCGTGAAGTTGGGTGAAATCACAAAGGACTGGCTCGGATGTTGAACATTTCCAAAATGCCTCACAACTAACTTGTGTAATGGTGACCTCTTGAGCCTCATGAGGACATTATTGTAGTATTGAACACAACTTAAGGTCGCTGCAGTGAAAACTGTTGTAATTTTTCTATCATGGCAACTCTGCACGCTTTCCTGCAGCCTGTATAACCGGTCTCCAGATTTGTAGAACGCCACCCCTGAACCTTCTTCGTAGGCTGAACATATGCAACTGGATATTTGCTACATTTCTGTGTGACTTTGACATTTTATTTGTTATGCTGTTATGCAGATTTATTACAATATGCACCCCATCTTTTATTATTTTATAGATTTTTTTTCCCAAGTCAGACATCAGGTATGTCCACACTGCTTTAAAATGCAGTGCTATACTGTGCTGGTCAATATTGCCTTTTTATACAAATTTGATTTCTTTAACACCATAAGAGGAAATCATGTTGGCTTAGAATTATTTCAGTGTAATAAGTGCAGTTTAATAATTGTATCTGTTTAATTACGTTTTTCATTGTTGTGCGCTACATTTGAAAGAATGAATTTGCACAATGTGACCGAAAATGGTGCTTTTAGAGATCGCTTTTTGCATATAGTCATATATATACATTATATTCTGTATAACTATGTCTGATCGGACTACTTAGTATCCTCTGGATGTATAAAAGTAGTATTCCCAGACACATTATCCTTCATTTGATTAGCACTTTGTTTAGGACTATACAAGGGAGTGGCACAATAGGAAGACCAAATTATTTCCGTGTCAACTCCATGTTACATTTCCCTACACTAATGGTACAGAAAGATTAATGGCACAGGTTGCCTCTAGAGGCTGTATAGGTTTCATGCATAATGGAACCATGACAAGAGTACCGCAGTAGTATTGCTTAATTATCTTTTTTTACATGTTTTTTCCTTGTGATGGTTTGTTTATGCTTTTTGCACTGTCATCAATAAAGATGGTCAATATAATAAATCTACAAAATTGTGAATGATTAGCCATGATATGTGATCCTTATCCGCTAGGTACCAAAAAAAAAGTGGGAGATCATATACCTTAGTGCACTGTATACATACTCTTGCAACACATTAGTGGTAAAAGTAGATCTATAATGCTTGTGTTATGAACTTACACCAGTGTTGCTTTGTCATAGAGTTCATCTTTATGATATATAGTAATGCTGGCACTTCTTTAAATTTTAAGGTTCTATAAGTAACAAGCGGGCTAACTTTAAAATAATCAGATATAAAATTCATTGAATAGAGCAAACGGACTTTATCTAAACCCCTGCAAAGACTATAATTTGTTATGAAACTGTGCCATCTTGTGGACATTTATGATAAATGTGTAGCCTTTGCATAAAATCAGTTATTTGCTCGTGACACCGCGATCGTCCTAACTTTCTTTAGCATTTACTCCCCCGGGAGTCCTAACCAGTGTTATTTTATCAAAGCACACAACCTACGAGATAATTTTAATCTTTTCCTATCTGAACCAATTTTTTTCGAGGCATCTAAATGGGATACCACTATATTTTAGATACTGTCGAAAGGGTACTGTCTAAAGTCAGTACCTTGCAAAATTTAGTGACAGTGTACAAACATTCACTTAACAGTCTTAATTCCCCACTGCACAGCGGAGGTGGAGCTTGAAGCTACCGGTTTTGCTCTCGCGTGCTTGAGTTTTGTACTCGTAACTCGCGCTTGATACCGTTTGGCTCAGCAACAAATGAGAACAGGTTCTCTGTTGAGGAAGTGAGATGGTAACATCACGGGGCTACAAATTAGAACTTCAGCCGTCATTTCGCTCACTGGACTACGATGCCACCGCAGCGAGTAGGTGCCTTGCCGAGGCAACAATCTCTGCTTTTGCCTGCGGTCATCAACCCGTTTGTCCAAGACACCAAACTAAGCAACGCTGCTATAATTAAAGTGAGTATTTCTTCTTCTTTTTCTTTTTCTTCTTCTTCTGCTTTTTTAAGAGATTGCACAAAGGCAGGATTTTGAAGAATGCTCGTTTGGTAACAGTGTTTCATAGTGTGACATAGTGCACTCAGGCTGCTGTATCCAGGGCCTGTAATCTTCTCCAACACGGCTTTGACAATCAGCTTGTAAAGCCTCCTATGCAGCACAACAGACTGAGCCATTGGGAGCTTTCTAGAAAGCTTTCCAGCAATGTGGATTTCTAGGCTCGTGCATATTTCTGCTAGGTGGGAGGTCAGTTTTCAGCCAGGCAGCAAGTGACTTGAACACCAGGGAGGTTTGGGCCTGTAATTAATATGCATAAATGTACTCCTCTGCCTGCAGTGTGTCTTGTTGGGAATTTTCTTGGTCCCTCTTCGAGCTATCTTTATAACCCTGGTTCTGATGGTGTTATGGCCAGTGTCTGTCATTGTCACCTTCAAGCTGCCTCTGAAAGGAGCTGTGGAGCCAAGCACAGGATGGAGAAGGTAACTATGGATACCAGTAATATCCAGTCTTTCTCAGAGTTGGCCACGACTTTATCACACCTAAAGCAAAACAATAATAATATATTTAGCTTATTCTTGACATCAGTTTTGTTTACTTGCAAATGATCTTTTGCTTATTTATTTTTTCAAAACTTGGTTGCCCAGAAAAACTGTTTGGCTAATCTGGGACATCAATAACCCATTTGCCTTTTTTACTGCAGACATTTTGTTTGCTAAGCAACTGCATTCACCTTGCACGCCATCTTATCACCATCTGTCAAAGTGAATTGAACTACTACTACTAAACGCTTTGAACATATCTATCAAACAATAAACATATTGAACTTTAAGTTTTGCAAAAGTAATGAATTGTACTGAGGTGAGAAGAAGGATAAAAAGTCAGTTTTCGCTCATATGCTTTACAGAAGCAAAACATGCCAAAAAAATAATAGTTCCTGTAATAATGAATTAGCAGCTACTTGTGTTCATGTCGACTCATGCTTTTCTAGATCATATCCTCTTCACAAGCAATACCTCACCTCAGTTTCCTTCAGAAAGGAACTAGTCGGTGGGGGGTTAAGGGGAACTGGAAATGATGTTTTAGCCACTTTGTTCACCTCTGATGTCCAAAAGTAATAACAGACATTATAATTATAATAATTTTCTATATCTGTTTATATCTTGTATGAAAAGGACTCATTCCACTGGACTTATTAAACAGTATGTCTGTACATATAGTCTGAAAATGACAATTAGTTTTGTAGTCTATATTTTACTTGGGTGTGTGTTGGCTTCTTCACACTTGTTCACAGTGTAAACAGTTCTTGTGATCTTAGACTACAACATTTTTCATACATTTTGCAGATGACTGACAGAAAAAAAAACATAAGTTTAAACTATTGAAATCTTGTAATCTTGTGTCTTGTCTTTTTTTGACAGACAGGTTAGGCTGTTACTACAAAGCTTTATATCAATGAATTTGTGTTGTATTGCAGATACCAGTGAAAATCGCCACCCTGCTTTGTCGAACCACAGGTTTTTTTAACCTTGATAGTTTGTTTGCATTAGTAAAATGATGAACCATCCTTCAGCTTAAAGGCTGTATACTATTTTCGGAGCCTGTGACAAATTGCTCAGAAGCACAGAAAGTGTGACATGATAGTTTAAAGCAGGGCATAAGCCCACACTGCATAATGAAGGAAGTGAAACTTAACCATAATAACTTGACTGATAGCATACGTTAAAACGTTTTACTGTAAGAGCCGATTGATTAATGTATCTTTAAATATTCATGTTTGTATTCTCTTTAATTTGTTTCATATTAAGTATGTGAAACTAAGTTCATAATGTCATTCATCATTTTGTATCTCTGACTCCATAGCAACACCCCTTCCTTCCTTTCTACAGTTTTTGAGGAAGCAATTGGCAACAGTAACATACTTTGCGCTTTAAGGTTAAAGAAAAGCACGAAATTGTGAAACGCATCCTGTTACCACAACACATCAGTCAATATACTGAACCGATAAACAAAGAAGGTCTAAATAGACCCATTAAAAATATTATACCAGCCCTTTTTATGTAAAGAATTTAGGATTTTCTCATGCAAAGCTTCTTGCACTGTTGTGTAGAATAGACAGTCACTTCCCGTTCACATTTTTTTTCATTCACAAAAATTCAGCAATTTAAAAAAAAATTTTTTTATCTCCAGATTTTTGTGTCAAAGAGTGATGGCTGCCTTGGGGAGGGCTTACTTCTTCAGCATGGGTTTTCGAGTGGTGGTCAAGGGTAAGCAGGCCAGCAGCCATGACGCACCCATCCTGGCTGTGGCCCCCCACTCCACCTTTTTTGATGGGATTGTCTGCGTTGTAGCTGGCCTGCCCTCCACTGTCTCCCGTGTCGAGAACCTCGCCACACCCATCTTTGGCAGTAAGATACTTTTTGCATGATTGTTTCGAACAGGAAAGTAGGGACAAACTGTGTTTGTTATAGTCCATTTCCATCTGCCTTCACCTGAATGCACAGTTTCCCACTCTCTATGAAACGTGGGAGAGTTTGTAATATATATACAATGGAATGTCATTACTTGCTGCCTGTACTGGGTATCAATTAGTCCAGTACTTTGGAGTTGTCATTGACATAAATCCTTGTTATAGTAAGTAAAATTTACAAATGCACTCTATGAAGTAAACACGAGCTAAGACATTGATTAATATAAGCCTTTTCATCCATCTTTTTAAAAGTAATAACAACACATAACTCATTTCATATCTGTCACATGTGATTTGTTAAACAGTGATATCACTCTGTCTTATTTAACGCTTACAAACGAATGCAAATAACTAAAGCCTGTGCACCAGATTAGTGGAAAATATGATCAAGATTACTCTATTCTTTTGTATGTTCATTACCATTAATCTTTTGTTCTCTCTTTAGGGTTCCTTCGGAGTCTCCAGCCAGTGCTGGTATCTAGAACAGACCCAGACTCCCGGAAGAACACAATCAACGAGATTAACAAGAGAGCCAAGTCAGGAGGCCAGTGGCCACAGGTCTGGCACTGCAGTCATTCTCAATAAAAATGACTTTTATATGAATTTATTCGTTGTTTCCAAAGGAGAAAAACTGTATTCAGTGTTGACTCAGATTATTTTAAAAGCAATCTTTGCAATTTTGAGGGGTATTATTTTACCATTCAGCAAGGATGCTTTTTTTTTCAGGTTCTTATATTTCCAGAAGGAACATGTACAAATCGCTCATGTCTTATCACGTTCAAACAAGGTAAGATATAAAATGTACATTTTGTGTAGTGTAATCATTAGTTTAATTTCTATCAGCATGTCAAATGCATTTAAAAAAGATAACAACATTTTACTATACAAAACTTAGATCTACTACTGTATTATAGAACATTTAGTATTTTCTCTTAACATAAATCAAATCCATTTAATACATCGATTTCATAACAGAGAGTGCTTCTTCGTACGTTATTCCATTTAATCAATATTTGATGTGGTTTGTGTTTTAACTTTTGGTTAACTGATGCCTATAAGAGTGGTTCTGTATGTGGTGAGAGAATGGAGAAGTCAGAGTAAAATCATATAGTTTTACAGCTATGCACTTCATGTTTAACTACACGCTGTGTGGTTTTTTTTTTAATTTTAATACCTACTGTTCCCCACGCCACTTTTAGGTGCCTTCATTCCTGGTGTTCCTGTGCAGCCTGTGCTTCTGAGGTATCCTAACAAACTGGTAAGTAGGGTTGTGACAGTAATAGATTTTCATTTTTCGTACATATACATACACAGCCAGTAATATCTGTTCAGTGATGTAGTGCAAAACTATAGGAATAGTGTATATATTGGATTCCCTGTTGGATTTGTAGATTTGCTCACAAACAAATGAACAGTCGTATTTTTTATGATAGTTTCATTTTATTGGAGAACGACTTACTTTCTAAATCTTTTACCTTTTTTTGGTTGTGGCTCGGCAGTTCAAAGCTTCAATTCCCTCCAGATTTTCGTGAGGATTGTGGGCTTGTCTCATCATTGTGTTCACTAGGAAATCTAAAAGCATGACATTCCTATATATTTGTAAATGATTTTAAAATTTATACCAGTGTTGTAGTGGATAATATAATATGACACAGTCCTATGTGCAGACTGTCTTATACCAATGTTAAAGATTCAGGAATGAATGAATAATATACTTGTGTTTTTTCTCTGTAGGATACAGTGACTTGGACATGGCAAGGATTTAAGTCGTGAGTATGCTTTATAGAGTTTTGCCTCGTCCAGTATACATCACTCGATCTATAAGTATGCATGTCTAAATATGCATATTTATAAATTGCATGCATTTGTAAACTGTCACTTTTTCCCAGAAAATAAACATAATTATTGCACAATTATATGGCTGCCTTATTTTTACAACACTGTAGTTCTAATGAATGAGAATGTATAACAGTTTTTTTGATTATGCAGGAAAACACTTCTGCTTTTGACACTGTGCCAGCTCTACACAACAGTAGAAATTGAGGTAAGAGATTTTCTGATTTCTCGTAGTGTTTGTATAATAACATTATCTCATGAAGTCGTTTAAAGAGTTTTAGTTGTTTTGGATATATGATGTACTCAAAAGGACTCTTTTAAACTAAGGCTAGCAGAAGTTTTTATTTTCCTTTTTGGTTTAAGTGTACTTTTTGTTTGACTGTTCTCATACACTTCTCATCTGTTTACATGCTTCCCAGTTCCTCCCACCTCATATCCCCACAGAGGAAGAGAAGAAAAGCCCCGCTCTGTTTGCCAGCAGAGTACGAGAAACTATGGCCAAGTAAGTGTTCATTAGTCTTAAGCGTATAATGTATTATGTAAAGCAATTTATGTTGCCTTTTCGTAAAGAGGTTCTGTGCAAAACCACATTGCACTGCATATTGCTCAAATGCAAAGTGGAACAATTTGCTATAGAAAGTAAAAGTACTGTATAAATGTTTAAATAAGTCATAAATATAGTGTTATGCACATGCAAGGCTACTAAGCTGATAAGAAAATAAACAAGTGGTCAGTATTGGAGAGTGAGTGCAATTTGTCAAACTAAATTTGCATTTTTTACTGTCTTTAGGTCTATATCCATGCACAGTGAATCTGGCTATTGCTTTGCTATAATCTTTGTGTGCCTCCTTTGACTACTATAGTGAGTTGATTAAATGTCTGCAAACCTTCTATTTTTAGGGCTTTGGGCGTTCCTGTGACAGACCACACATATGAAGATTGCCGCTTAATGATCTCAGCTGGTGAACTCACACTTCCGATGGAGGCTGGCTTGGTTGAGTTCACTAAAATTAGTCGCAAACTCAAGTAAGAACATGTAATATGAGCGTTACCAAAAATTGCAGTTAGTACTGACCAATGCAGCTTCAAAGGGTTCTTATTGTTGTTAATGTTGATTATGATATAACCTGTCACCATTATGTTTGGCTCAACTAGTCTGAAGTGGGACAATATAAGGAAGGAACTTGACGGTTTTGCAACCATGGCCAGCACCTGTAAGGGGGGACGCATAACTATTGAGGAATTTGCCAGTTTCTTAAAGCTTCCTGTCAGCCCAGTCCTCGAGGATCTGTTTAGACTGTTTGACAGGGTGAGAAACTTGTATGTTAAATATTTGTTAAACATTATATGTTGAAATCAACTGAACATTACCCTTTTCAAATATCGCCGTGGCGTGGCACCACTTCACAAGGTTTTAAAACAGCCAGTATTTGGCCTGGCCAAGCGAATGACATTTATTAGATGGACACATTTGAATGTGAATGATCAGTAAAATAGTGAAGTTCATTTTACTGATAGCTGTAGTATTTATGTAAGTTTAGGCACTTTAGAAAAACTTCGCTTGCAAACCCTTAAAAAATAAAACACCTTTTATATTTATTTTTATAAAGCTCTAATAGGGTATGTGAAATGAAGTGAAAATCCAATACATTTCTGTGTCACAGTGCTGCACCAGTTGGAGGGGGAAAGCTACTGAGTTTCATACTTTCTGTTCTCTTATCTGTGTTCATCACTTTCAACATGAGTCAGAGAGCATGTGTTTACTAAAAACTGAATGTTACCTTGTATCATGTGCATTCATAAACTTGTTATCAAATCACTATAGTAGTAAAGACTTAATCAAATAGTATTATCACTATTACCAGACACCGAATAACAGCAGACAACAAGCGCTTGCACCATAAATGATTAAATGCTGTCGATCATAATAATCTTTACATTTAACAGCTCATCTGTTCTAATTGACCTCTCTCTCTAGAATGGAGATGGCACTATAGACTTCAGAGAATATGTTATCGGTGTGAATATCCTGTGTAGGCCATCTAACACTGAGGATGTTCTCAAAATGGCTTTCCAGGTGAGACCATACATTTCTCATACTGATGTGTTCATATTGGGGGCTGAATATTATGCAAATCTCTTGGAGTGAAGCAAGAAAAATTACAACAGCTCCTTTATTGACTCGCCCAAGGTAGCACTACTATGGTTTTTGCAAGGCAAATGACCTTCAAGGGTATTTATACATTTCTGTATAAATACCCTTCTGTACACCTAATATGTTACTTCTATTGCATCATGCATTTCCTGCTGATAGTAGTTTTATCACTCTATCATGATAAACTAGTAGCTATGAAGGATATATCTGAGATGCTTAAACTGTAATCTGTGACAATTTGTGAGAAGTATAAACAGTGCAACTGTTATGAATATGAATATATATGATGTTTATATATGAAATATATACCCCAAAATATAAAAAGCATATACACTTTGCAAAAGGAATAAGTTAAATGCAAAAAATGACCAATGTTAAGATAAAATCAACCAGCCCAGCCCTTACTGTCTGTGCACAGCAGCAGCTTTAGTATAGCAAGAACAAAGGCAGCATACAATTCACAGAAGGTTGCATAATGTCAGGCTAACAATGTGTGTCTGCTGTGAACATTTTGCTGGCCATAAAGTCAGATGCAATTTGAACTTACTAATCAAAACTTACTTTCTCCTGCTTCGTGCAACGTCCAAGATCATTTTGAAACCTTTTTCTTGAAAGTCGTTACTCATTTCTCACTTTTTATTATCTTTCATGCAGCTTTTTGACACAGATGAAGATGAGAAAGTCACCCATGACGAGTTTACTGCTCTGCTGTGCTCTGCTTTGGGTGTGTCAGATGTAGACATGACCAAACTTTTTGAAGCGATTGATGCCGACGGCTCTGGTTTCATTACCTTCAGTAAGTAGAATCTAATTGAAGAGAAAAGCCTAATGCAAAGCTCCCGTTATGTCTTGTGGCCTCTTATTTGATTCCTGGTGATATTTTGTCAAGAAAATGTTAAATAAATAAAATAATAATAACAATAATAATGGATTGCATTTATATAGCGCTTTTCGAGACCCTCAAAGCGCTTTACAATTCCACTATTCATTCACTCTCACATTCACACACTGGTGGAGGCAAGCTACAGTTGTAGCCACAGCTGCCCTGGGTCAGACTGACTAAATTGTTCAAAAAATAGTTCATTATTATTGTGTGTACAGCACTCTGTAGTTTTTCTCTGTTCTGATTCTTTAGATGAATTTCAAGAATTTGCTGCAACCCATCCTGAGTATGCCAAGCTCTTCACCACCTATCTGGAACTTCAGAGATATCAAGCTATCCAAGAAGCAAACCCAGGTGATCTGGAACTTGCTGGTCAGCCCAGTTCAGGGGAAGAACCAGAGGAGAGCACATCTGACAAAAAAGATGACTAAGACAGACCATAACTGTGACTTTTATTTGACTTCACTGAAAAGAGAAATGAATACAAGGCTGTTGCAGTCTTGTCAGCATATTCAAGTCACTGCAGCAGAAATGGTCATATATGGTGAAGCGCTTGCATTTTTATAGTTTTAGAAAGCTTTGATTTTCGATTTTAGTGCCTTATAGATAAAAAGCAACTTACCCCCAAATTTTTTCTGTCAGTGTATTTTTGTGTATGCTTTGCTATGACACGAAACACAGATGGGGTGCGTCATAGCAGGACAATATGTCTGAAAACTGGTCATTGTTTTAAATAAGGTTTACACCTATTCTTCAGTCATCACTGTGGTTTTTGCTGGGTTTTTACTGACGGAGATGAGCACAGCCTTGTGCACCTTATCCTTTGTCTTTGTAATTTTTCTTTAACAGAGTGGGAAATCTTGCCAAATCAACACAAATTTTAAATGTAAGCAAAGAGTCCTTGTGCTTCTTTATTACAGTATAATTAGAGTACTGTGAGCAACCCAGATATGTTCTGTTTTAAAATTTTGTCTACAGTGAGCATAGATGCTGTGCATTACACTTTTCCCACCCTCGGTGCTCAGGGACACAGAACTTGTAACTCAGCTGTATAATTAGCCAGAAGTTTGCTTTGCATGTGTATCTATTTGCATTTCTACTGAAGATTGTTGTTGCTGAGACAGCACCACGTCTGTGCAGCTTTAAGTTTACTAAAGCAAATCAACCACTGAAAATAGGGCAATTTGTGAGCAAAAAGGCAACGGTGCTTCTACACAACAGCATATTCCAGTGGGGTATGCTTTCAGACCCGATTAACTAGAGGCATTGTTATTTATTTAGTGGGTTGTATTGCAATTATGTTTTGCTTTTTGTTAACACTGCAAAATGTTATTTTTAAAATAAAACAAGAACACAATCCTCTTTGCCATTTTTTTTTTATTCATCACAGAGGAAACTTGTAATGACTTTCATAGACTTTGTTTCTATTAAGGCATAAGTGCAATAAACAGGCTACAGCTGAACTGCTGTTTTTCCAAAATCACCACAAGGTGTCAGTAGTTACCCATTGCAGTTCTGTTGTGTGTGCCTTTTTTCTTCACCCACTTGCCAATGTGAGTTAAAATACCTTGTGTCTATTTTGACTGTACCTTACTTTGATGTTGGCGCTAGACAATGAGGTTTAAACTGGGGGAGGAATTAAAGGCAGGCATGTACTGATAAAATTGGATAAATGTTGTTGTGCATGTTTGTAAGATTTACCTCATTACTGGCCAACATGGATGATTTTTTTAAGCTATGGATATCTATAGCATGATTCAGGGGTTTTTTCTGATTACACTTGCTATGGATTTAAATGTTAAAATTATTTGAATCAGAGAAATATTTATGCAAATAAAATAACATCCTTGCATGTCTTGAAAGAATGTGTCCACTTTTATCATTTAAGAATTTGTGGAATTTTCAATTTCTAAAAAAAAAAAGATTATAATCACTTATCATTTGGTACATATTGATCTGTCAACTGATTGGTGAAACTGTTGCTTTTACGTTTACCTTACGTTTTAGCACAACTGTGTGATCCTCCTCACCTGATCTCAGCAGAGAACAACCACTAAATGCAACTTTAGTCTTAATACAATTTTGGTTACTTTGTTCTCACATCTACAGAAACACAAAAACGCACAGTCTTGCTTTATATGCACAGACAAGGCAGAAATGAGCGATGGAGAGCGGCCTCTTCATTGAAAGCCCGCTGTTACACAAACTGTGATTACCAGCTGTGATTTCCACCTTCAATTTGTTTTAACCTTTTCAAACATACAGACGCTCATTTAATTTTAATCAAAATTGATGAGGTGGCATGGAATCAATTAAATCACATTGTCGCCGCGCTTACAACAGTGTGACTCCCTCCCTACCCCCAGCTTCTGCTCTTCTCTTTGGCCACATCTCCCTCCATCCTCACACTTTCCTCTGGATGGTTCTTGTATATTGCTGTATCCATTTGAGCCATGCCTGCAGGGCAATCCTGTCGCAGTAGATTGTGGGAGAGATGTGTTGGTAATCTGATTTGGTCTCCTCAGGACCTGAGTGAGTGATCAGCCTCTGTGGATGCGAGCTGGACACAGGCCTCATACGGATTGGGGACTCACCGTGCCAAGCTGGAAGGAAAGGTCAAACCCGACAGGCCTCACTCCTAAATTAATGTGACTCAACTTTGGGCCTCAATTTAACCGAGCTGCCTTCTCAGGCAAAATCAGAACCAGGAATCAGTCTTGGCGGAGTTCCACTCTGCAAACTGAAATCCATCTGAAATCCATTTAGTGTATTTCAAAAAGTTTAAGGATGATTTTTATGTTGCGCTGACAGGTTTGACTTTCAGTATACAAGGCAAACACTCTAGTCCAAGCAATCCCAAATATCATGTTTTAACATCTACAAATGCTGACCATATCCAAATCCACATTTTGCTCATGTAACTCCAGAAACAACAGAATAGTCTAATTCATCTGCTTTTATGTAATATTAATAAAAAAAATATGTCTGTGAAGGTTCTCAGTCATCCAGGTCATCGTAGTCAAAGGAGCTTGCAAAGAAAAGTGTCTGGACTTCTTTAAGAAGTCTTAATAAAAAAAAACAAACAAACATGAAAAGTCCCCAGCTTTGTTATTGCAAGGATGTTTTAGGAATCTTACATAAGAGGAAGAAATCAAAATAACTTCATGTTCCTATAGAATCGACTTTCCTGATTATAAAAACAGGATACCTGGGTGTGTGTATACATAGTCGTCTGACCCTCCTTCCTATGAGTGACGAACATGGACATAAGGTTTCAAAAACACAGTATTAACGTTAGCTTACAGGTCAGAGGAGTGCACAAAAGTTCTGGCAAGAAGAGGTTGGCAAGCTGAAATGCTGGAAATGTTTGGATGAAAGTACGTAAAAGGTATTAACGCTTTTACCCCACCCAAGCTTGAAATTAGGCCTTAAAAAGATAACATGTAAGAAAAATGATAAAGGCTTTGATCTCTGGTCCACTACAAATGCTTTGTTCTTCCTGGTTGTATCAATTGTAAAGTGGAGATCTTTTCCACTGATTTGGCATGGCATAATGGGCTTTCACTTTGAGATGTGCTGCATAGTTTACAAAAAAAAAAAAAACAGTCTATGAATGTTTGGCAGCATTATGGCCCTCTGTAAAGATGAACCCACTGTTTAATCTGCTGTCAGTTCAGCTGTACTAAAGCCAGCTGGAAAGGCTGAACGTGATACAGGTGCTGGGTTCAACTGTAGCTCAGTGTAAATGTTTAATTTAATTCTTTTGGATGGTTTCCTCTCTAGACGCTGGTATTTTGATTTAATACATTTTTACTGCGATCGGTGCACTCATTAGTACACACCTTCACAGCTCACATGTTGGACCACCCTTGACTTTTGCTAGCTTAAGCTTAGCAGTCTTTCTCCTACAGCTCTTCAGGGAGTTCCTCCAAATTTCATTGTTACATTTCCTTATCACACCAGATGACACCTTGTTGATTTTCATTCTCCTATTATTCTCTCAGAAAAGTGATTGCGCCTCATTTCCTGTGTAGTGGTTTATAGAAACAGTGAAGGGCTCGGTGAGGGCAAGGTTCGGGGAACCTTATAAAACATCAGTTATCCAGCGCCAGTATCTGCAGTGAAAGTTTGTTTTCTTGCTCAGTGTTTAGGGTGTTTTACATCTCTGTCTGATTTCCAGATGGTTCTGTGAATGAAGGGCAACAACTTTTCCTGCGTAATAGTCGAGGATGGGTCAGCATGAGGTTGAAATAAAGAAATGTGTCTTTTATTTGCCAGTGAGACTGGCCAACAAAGGTGTGAAAGTGTTTCTATTTTTCAAACAAACCCCAAATAATGCCTAGATCAGTGGTTCTTAACCCGGGTTCGATCGAACCCTAGGGGTTCGGTGAGTCAGTCTCAGGGGTTCAGCAGAGCCTCCACCGTGACATGCACGGCTCATTTTGTGCACCAATAAAAAAACATATCTATGTCTTGAATTTGAAAAAAATCATTTTTTTATTTTTCACTAAAGAGGGGTTCAGTGAATGCGCATATGAAACTGGTGGGGTTCGGTGCCTCCAACAAGGTTAAGAACCACTGGCCTAGACACTCATTTTCTTCCTCTTTTTCCTACTTGATTCCTATTGCCAACAAAACTTGATCATGCGTTACAGTGTTTACAACAGTTTCACAATATGTATTTATGGTTACATCATAGAAAAGTAGAAGTTGGAGGATGGAAATTGAAATGTGTCTCTTAGAGGAGATGTTAGTGCAGTCTGATTCTAATCTATAATTTGAAATTTTATGTAAGACTTCCTGATCAACTGTAGCCTTTTTTCAAACCATAATCATGTCAATCAGCATGCTATTAGGCTTCCCCTTTCAGGCCAATGATTACTACCCACAACTGAAGGGTTGAAAGGATGTGACCAACTGAAAGATAAAAGTCTTTTTGATATACTGATGAGGACTGATGGAGGACTTTTTAGAGACAATGGCATTCTTACAGATTTTCTTTTATGTGTACGTGTTGGCTGAAGCTCTCTTTACTAGTCTGCAAGTTTGGATTGTCTTAGGCATATTTTAAGGATGTGCTGTGTGCTGCTCGGAACATGGCTCTCTGTCCCCAGACATCTGACTCAAACTGCTGTTTCACTCACCAAATGTATACAGCAAGAAGGAAAAAGACTTAACATTGCTGAAGTAGTTAAATCTTTGCAGATACTACTAAAGCCTAGAGGGGAAAATTTAATGACACTCCTCCCTTAGTGAGGCCTGGAGAGATTTAAAACAGAGAGCTTTAAAGGGGCAGCAGAACAAAACAAACCCACTCAGTACTAATACCATGAACTGATTGCCATGTAGTAAAGACCTGGTAAGTTAAGTCTGCGGAATGACCACGTAAGAATTGCATTTTTGTTTTTATGTGTAAGGGCAAAGGTCCTTTACGTTAAAATTGTGGCCTATGGATTTACAGAATAGCCTGAAAGTCTCATTTAAGCTGTGTCATATGTGTCTGTTTTGAACTTAATTATAAGGTAAGACAGAAAGGTATATATTTGTCATTATATTTATAATATTACCAAGACTGAAACTATTAAGTAGAATAGGTGCATATGGCATTGTATGGAAAGAAATGTTTGTGTGGTTTTAAAGGGCATTAGAAGGGAAAAGTCTTTGCTTTGCCCCTAACTAAATGTTCAGGTTAATTCTAGAGGGTCATGCTGTGGCAGCTGAGAGATTGCCTCTCCGTTTATTACAGTTTAAGCCTAAGGTCAATCAGGAAGAATCCAAATCTTAAGAGAAAAAGAAGACTGAGGAAAAAGTGGAGGATAGAAGAGGACTTAAAAACTCCATGGATACAGCATGATTAGGGTTATAGACTGATTTGCCCATTCCCAGTATTTGACCTGCATTATGCACCTGCACAGCAAAAAACTGTGAGGACTATTACCTTTAAAATAAATGTGCTATTGTATAATATTTAAGATGACTGAAAATTTGAAGGAACACACTTGTTGAAGGTACATCATAACAAAACGCAGTACATGCAATTTAGCTGATTATGGTCAATTTTATTCTTACCTAGAGATGCCATTTTCAAATGTAACTGGCACTGCAAAATAAAGTGCAAAAGAATAGAAGTAATTCAGAAGAAAAGGGCAGTAATAACACATTATCCTACCTTGTTACCTGGTCCTTTGTCTTACCATCACTGCAGTTATTCAATCTTCACAAACAAAACGCCTCCAACCAGCCCTGTTAGGGTTTTTAAAACAAGCACTGGAGAGCAAAGAGGACATTCATTGACTTTAATGGGATGAACTGATCAACCATATCTAATAGAAATCATTGCCCCTGGCAAAAGCTGCTTTAGAATTGAATTACACATGGGACACAATGCTTTTATGGCTTCTTAGAAAACTGTAATTCAATCTGTTTAGTGCAGAGAAGAAACAGATAAAGTCCAAATGAAAACATTAAAAAAAGTTTTGGTGTATGTGAAATTTACGTGCTATAAAAACATGAAGGTAAAGCGATCATATGTCTCTTGGACAACGTTAAATCCAAACACCAAGTAGAAATGCACATAGGCCTACATGCGCTATCGTTTTACCCCATTCTTGACACGGAAAACTTAAACATCAAATAAATCAACATATTCTAACAAGTTTGTGCTGTGTACGTTTTGTGTGTTTGTTTTTCTCACATACTTGATTTATAGAAAAAGCAATGCTTCGTATAAGTTCGTACAAGTTTCGTTCCAGGTGGAACAATCTTACCACGACTGTACAGTCGGATGTAGGCGTGCAGATTTATGGAAACTTGAGCTATGACAAGCCAAAAAAAAAAAAAAAAGTCGACATCAAACTGGAGAGAAAGCGTTCAATTATGAAATATCACGTGGAAGGGAGAGGGGAAAGCGATTTAAAAGCTCGCATTTTATATGGTCTCTGCTGGAGAAGGCGAGCCTTAAAGTTCCTTCAGAATGGGCAGTCTTCCCTCAGAAGCATCTGGACAACAACAGTATCGGGTCATAGAGTCGTGTCCTTAACTTTACCAAGTATGGGGGGAAGCCTTTTATTTGCAGGACTTTAAATTGCGTTAGCAACAATGGCATTCAACCATTTATCTTTTTTTAAATTATCCTTATGATTAATGTTTTAGGTAATTGTTAAGTAGATTGTTCAGCGCACAATGCGCTCAGTGCGCGCTGTGACGTAGAGAGGATTTTACTCTGAAGTATGCTTCACTTGTCGCCTCGTATTCCTCACTACATCAGATTCCACAGGCATTTTCCTTAATGGTTTACTAATAATAGTAACTCGGATTCAGTAGGTCTGTTTCCTACAGGACGAATAACGTCGCTTTTTCCATCTTCGCAGTTCTAAGAAGTTTCCCGCTGTGCGTAACTGAAACTTTACGCACAAACATCAAATCTCTCTAAACTCTTTTTTTTCTTTTCCCTTCTTTTCAGCCCATGTACACGGGAGTATCACCTGTAGTGTCGGCGGAGAACACTTGCGTATCCGCTTTTTGCCGGCGGGATAGCGGTCCTTATTCAAGCGCACCGACCCAGACCGTTAACTCCACCAGAACCCGCAGGGGGCCGTGAGAGCGCCGCGCCAGCGTGTGCTTCGTACTCACTGCAGAGAAGATGAATATCCAGGTTATGCCAGAGCACAAGCTCTCATCGGTTGCCCCAATGAAACAGTGCAATGTGGAGAAAAAAGAGGTAGAACTGATTCTAGTGAAGGATCAGAACGGCGTCCAGTACACAAATTCCTCGATCATTCCCACCAATGGTTGTCGCGTAGGTCCACCCGGATCCTCCTCCGAGGACAACCGAGAAACTTGGGGCAAGAAAATAGACTTTCTCCTGTCGGTTATTGGCTTCGCGGTGGACCTGGCTAATGTCTGGAGATTTCCTTACTTGTGCTACAAAAATGGAGGGGGTGAGTATGTGGCCTCTGTTTCTAATACGAGTGTATATAAAGATGCTTATTTATTTTTTTAATTACCAGACTGATTCTGTCACTAAATAGTCGTAATGTAACGGCAAAGATAGCGGACAGCGAAAATGAACTACAAATTACCCTAGGTGCCCTTAGTAAAATTTTCTTCTGTACTGGTGTTCCTTTATTGATGAGGATGAGGATGATGATGAGACGTGTGTGTAAAGTGTGTGTAAATCTGTTTTTATTTTATTTTATTTTATTATTTATAAAAATAAATTTATGTTTATTTCCTAAGCAAATAAAGTAAATATCCTTTAATTAACTAAATGAGCTGATGACAAGACATGAAATTAATGATTTGAAACTGTCAGATAAATAATGGAAAGTGACGAAAAATTAAAGTGGCTTGTGGCTCCTCATAAATTCTGGGGACAAGATAATCAACTTAAAATATATATTTTTTCAAATGTACTTAATAGCTTTAGCCAATGTATGTAAACTGGACTTTAATGGACTATGGATTGTTTACAAAACTACCAAACACTGCATTGATGCTATACAGCAGTGAGAGAAAAAAAGTACAGTGTGTGGTTAAATAAACAAAGGAATTTAAAACAAAGTGGTGTTTTACTTTCAACACTAATGACAACAGAGTGCTCACTAGAAGGTGCGCCCTATATGTTTGTCTGCATATGCATTCACAAAAACATGTTGTGGTCTGTGTTCACAGTGGTCACCTCTACCGCCAACCTGTCAATCATATAGGCCCTCAGCAAAATGTATTCATTACTGTGAATAATGTGTCAGTTGTGATGGACAATGTCAAGAACAATTCAATTGTGAGAGGTTGTTTCCATTTTGGTGGGTGTGCTACTGAGGCACAGCATGAAAATAGCCATGAGCCATCCCACTTCTATGTTATAGTGTGCTGCTTTTACAAGTATGTTATGGTTTGTGGCCCCTACCACTTCCTTTCTCCTTTTCCAATTTCATTGTACTACTGTACTATGTATGACTGTGCAATGACAATAAAGAGTTATCTTATCTTATCTTATCTTTCTTTTTGAATATTGTGTTTTGTTTGGCACTTATTTCACTATCAGGCACCCTTGTTAGGTTTTTTTTTTTTATATTTAATTGATATTATTTCTCTCCTTCCAGGTGCCTTTTTGATTCCCTATATTCTTTTCCTGTTCATTGCCGGGATGCCATTGTTCTACATGGAGCTTGCCTTAGGCCAATATAACAGAGAAGGAGCAGCTACGGTTTGGAAAATATGCCCCGTCTTTAAAGGTGAACTGTGACACACCCAAACACAGAGACACTCTACATTTACCTGCACAGCCATGTATGTCTATATACTTCACCCTTCACTGATCTCCTAATCTGTGTACCTGCTTTGGTCATGTTGTTTTTGCTTCTGTTCAGTGTCTTGCCCTTTAATTTTGTCCATCTGTTCTTGTCCTTTCGCCCTCAGAGGTGCATAGTGTCACTTTAAACTAGTGTCTGTCACATTGGCTCTTTCATCTCTCTGTATTTTCTTTAATCCCTCACCTATTGTACTTCCAACCTTGCAGCCTTCTGCAAATGTCAACTTTCCACGAGTGAAACAAAACCACACTAGGCCAATGTTAACAGTACGCTAAGGAAAATAGATGATTACAATTTAATCACTCATATTCGACAGAAGAACACTGAAACAACTCCAATAAAACCCAGTCTATTTTAGATTTACAGAAAAGGACAGTGACCTCACTGGAGTTTGCAGCTAGCTTAAAACCTTTAATTTATTACCACCAAAATGACAAGTGCTTTTCATATTATGTAAACCAACTGTAGACGCTCAGAATATTTAGATATTTTGTCAGAATAAGAGTGAATTGTTTTTCTCTCCTTGTATTTTTTTTCCCAAAGTCTTGCCCTCCATATTTTCGCTGGCACTGATTCCCTACTGTTATCTTTATGAGGATAACTGACTGCCAATATGTGCCAAAATCTTCAGATGCTGATTTCAACAGCTCTTTGCAAAGCAAAATTCTGCAATGGTATTACAACACAGTTAAAAAAAATCAGCAGGAGTGCAGAAAACATGTGGATAGTTACTACCTAAAAACAAAACAGATCTACAGCGTGCAATAGAATGCTATAGTCTGAATAGCTAGTGGACACTGTTTGGCCACACATTTTCATAGATTATAGGCCTTGTACTAAAGTTTGTATGCTCTCTTTTGCAATCTAACAGTGAAAGAACCACTGTTAGGCTAAGTCCATCACTATTACCTGCATCAATAAATTATCTTCTGCATCTTCATAGCAACAACTCAGGGTAGCAACATGTTGCTACTCTGCCACATGTTATTATGTATCTTACTGTTCAGTGAGGTAGGTTGTTGCTTTCATATAATGTTTATACAAGCTACTCCATGTTCATATATTGTTGTAACTCTAGTGTCAGAAGCTTTAGAACTTTGTTTTACAATACTCATACACATGACTTACACTTGTGCTCCTGGCAGACTTTAAATATTAGTAGACTAGTGTGCACCTGATGACTTAGACCAGGGGTCCCCAATCCCAGTCCACGAGGGCCAGTGTCCCTGCAGGTTTTAGATGTGTCCTTGATCCATCACAGCTGATTTAAATGGATAAATTACCTCCTCAACATGTCTTGAAGTTCTCCAGAGGCCTGGTAATGAGCTAATCATGTGATTCAGGTGTGTTGACCCAGGGTGAGATCTAAAACCTGCAGGGACACCGGCCCTCGTGGACTGAGATTGGGGACCCCTGACTTAGACAATGAAATATGTAGGAGAATAAAACTAATCAACTGAGAAGAAACCTAATCTTTTTTTAATCACGACTTATGCAACCAATAACTGTTTAAACTTCATTTGACAAAATGTACAAAAAAAGTTAGTATAAAAACTTGAAAAGTTTAACAATAAAGGAGGTATTACAACGTGTATCTTAAAAAAACGCCAGAGAAGTCCCTCTGTCTCCACTGTTAAAACAGCACCAGTCACTGCTTTTGTTGGCTTTTGTGCTAAGGCGGATTTGTTTTTTTTCCTGCGTAGAATGAGTGGGTGATGGGTTTATGGGCTTCTCTGCTTCATGCAAGGACATTACATTCCAGAGTAGGCAAAATAACCCACCCAGAATCCATGAAAATATAGTGGATATATTTGTGTGTGTGTGTGTGTGTGTGTGTGTGTGTGTGTGTGTGTGTGTGTGTGTGTGTGGACAGTATTTCTGTTTTCAAAATACTGGTAAATTTTCAGATATGTGTATTTACCATTTACTACAGTCCCAATGAAAAAATATAGGTGCAGGTCATGGTAATGGCGAAACGATAAAACAAAAACTTGTTCCCATGTCTGCAACCTATAGTGCTTATTTGCCTGTGTTACCCATTGTTTGTTGATTATATCGCTTTCTCTTGAGTAATGGGTGAACTCCACCTCATTTTCCATAGTTTATTTATTATACCTCCAGCTTTATACACTTATTTTTACAAATTATCTTGAAAAAAACCACATTGGAGTGTTTTTTAAAAAGAACTTGACAACTGCATGAATTCCATATTGTGAGAATAAGCCGTAATTTCTTTCTCATTAATAACCCAATGTTCCTTAGGTGTGGGCTACACTGTGATTCTCATAGCCCTGTATGTTGGCTTCTACTACAATGTCATCATTGCTTGGTCACTCCACTACCTGTTCTCCTCCATGACTACTGAGCTGCCATGGCTCAAATGTGGGAACAGCTGGAATAGTGTGAACTGCACTGAATTCAATGGATCTCTTCCTGATAATAGCACATCATACGCCAAGAACAAGAATACACCGGCAGCAGAATACTATGAGTAAGTGATTTCTGAAATTAATTTGTCAGACAATAAACTATTTAGAGTACTGGATTTTCAGCTATAAATGTTTTCACTGTAAAAGGCTTAAACATAAAAAGTTGAAATGCACTCTTTGAAGTGAATGAAAACACTCCATCTGTTTATACTTCAAAGACAGCCAGTTCTTCCCCAGCTTCTGTGAAGACTGACTGTGCAGTCCAGAGGAAGTCTGTGAAATGATTTGGACAATACAAGGGACACATGCTAAGCATGACGCACAGAATACATTGACAGTGCACCACAGCCAATGAGCTTTTCAAGATTTTTCACTCCCATTCGGCTGAGCATGTATGTTTATTTAATCAGTATATATAGTTATCTTTCAAACTTCAGGAACCCTTAAACTTGATTTGTTTTAGGTACCAAATACTTTTTATTTAACACAAAGAGGTCAGTATTCACATGCAGGCTCTAACCTTTTGGATTACGTCAGATCCTCAAAGAAGTGATGCAATATTACTTAAAGCATAGACAGGATCCATAAAACCACATCTCAGAATATATATTCCTCATGTATTATTGAGCTTCATTCACAGACAACAATGGGGTACTTTAAGACAGATCTCGCACTGCAGGGGACAATAAATCCTCCTGCTTACAGCTAGCTTTGAACACAGGAGCAATGCCAAAGCACAGCATGAGGAAGGCCAACTGAGTCAACAGTTCTCTTGCTTCACCTTTTGAGCTTAGTTTGTAACACGAAGTTAGTGTGTATCAAAGTTCAACAGTAAAACAAACTGTAAAATATAATGCCTTCAAAAAACGGGTTGTACTTTACATGGTTTACCAACCTAAGTGCCAAATACAGCATTTCAGTGCAGTACATTATAGGCAGAAGACAGCAAGCGTGTACACATATTGTCAACCAATTAAACTGATATGACAAATATTTTAGGAAGTAGCTGTCAGTTGATTATTCTTTGGTGTAGGGTCTAATGATCCTATACCAGC
Source organism: Mchenga conophoros (assembly GCF_057382185.1). Taxonomy (NCBI): domain Eukaryota; kingdom Metazoa; phylum Chordata; class Actinopteri; order Cichliformes; family Cichlidae; genus Mchenga; species Mchenga conophoros. The sequence goes on from NC_140526.1 coordinate 10,945,636, forward strand.
TTGTTTATTGGTTGTTTTCAACCAAAATTAAAAAAAGCCTGATTATTGATACAGCCTTTGTACCCTCAGAGTAACACTAAAATATCTGACAAAGACCTAAAAAGTGTTTAATAATAACTCATTTGAGGTTTTTCACCTCACTGTTACCTTTCCTGCAAACATCTGATGGGATTTTATTATAGCATAAAATAATGATTTCTAACTATTGTTAATTTTGAATAAAATTCAATGGAATTTTATTCAATGGAAGTTTATTCCACTGAATTCTTCTAGAACCAAGTCTTTCCATTTGACAGCTATCTTGCCAATGGCTCAAATCAGATTGTGGACACAATTAAACTATCTGGCTTATGAGATCATTGAACCAAGACCATGTGATTCATGTTATGTTACTAAAGCAAAAAAAGGAGAAAAGAAAGTATACTTGCGTACATTCTTAGTATGTTAAAAAATAGAGCTAGGTTTCTGTAACTACATAAGTGAAAATGTGGTGAACCTCTATTGCATCAGTCGATCAACAAGAATTTCCTCTTTTGGCTTTTGATTGGCTCTTTATAGATAGAGGTGAGACAACCAATTCTGTTGCATGGATTGCAGTTTTCTCATAGATTTGTATTATTTTGAATGATGTCCCTGATGATGTCCTTTTTAAAAAAAAATCTTTTTCCACTTCTTTTATATCAAGTCAGTTGAGAGGAAGAGCTTTTACATTACATATACAGCAAACATACACTATGGCTGACCTGGCCTTATATAGGTGATATCAAAGTAAATTTTAAATCATGTAAAAGGGTTTAGCTTGGAAGACGTCAGCTGCAGGAGTCACGTAAGGACAGCCAAAAACATGATCTCTGCCAAAAAATCTGACCTGGGGAAAAGAGATTTGCTGGGCACTCCTCTGTGATTAATATGATAACTTTTACAGTATCAGATCAAAGAAACCTTCCAAACGTTAAATACCCAGATCACTGAATCATTTCAATTACCATGAAACATAGTATCTTTGCTGTCTCATTGCTTAAAGCCATACATGTCAAAAAACCACCGGCTTTCACTTAATATTTAGTCTAATAGTTTGCTTCAAAGTACTTTTGAAATGGCTAAACTGCTTTGGGAAACCTTACACAATTCTAAATTGTATTTCTGTAATTTCTTAATAAAATAACATAATGACTAGGCTTTGTTTACAAAAAACAAACTTGTAAGAAATATAAAACTCTTTTCCATCTGGTCTGTGCTGTAATTTGGTTTTTTAAGCTTTCAGTAATATTACAGTATGATTCCTCTTATAACAACAATTTCTGGTCTCTACCAACTCCTGAAACAAATATCTGACACATTAGATGTGATTCTATACTTTTTTGCTAGCTATATAATACTAACTGTGAAAAGTGAACCAAAGTAATAAAATGAAACAGAGCTGAAAAATTAGTGGATTCTTTCAGTTGATTTAAAATAAGAGCCAGCATCCAATGATACATTGTATGTTGTGTGTCTACACTACTTCACACAATCCAGTTTTCTTCTTAATTCACTTTTGTTTTTTTGTCTTATATTTGTTGTTCCCAGGTACTAAAGCTTTGGGCACACACTAGGCTCCATCCTTAAGTCTCCCTGATGACAAGTGTAATCAGACATGATTCATTAGATCTGATTAAAGACAGATTCTGTAAAAAAACATGTTCCATGTTTTCCTCCTGTCAGAGTATATTATTAACATAAATGATGAGCTTATCAACCAAAGTTACAACTAGAAATATTTTTTTAAGTCAGCAACACTAACTCCTTTCATTATCGTACACAATATCTATTCTCTACGGATCTAGCCTGAAAGCAATCACATCTGATGTTATGTCAAGGATAACTAGACTTGATAAATAGCTCTCATTTGAACTAAAATATCTAATTTCACAGACACTTGAAGAAACTGCCTTTGCTTCTGCCGCACACATGAATTTAACATTTGTTGAAATAATTGTTCCAATCACATGTAATTTATTAAATAAAGCAGATTAAAATTACATAGAGGTGTAACTTGACACTCAGGACTTTGGTCCTGAGTTTTACATGTGCTTTTTCAAATTTTTTAAGCAACTTGAAAACCAGGCTGAATGTAAAGTAGTGTGCTAGCTTCAAATATACAGAGATGAGTAATGGTAACAGTGAGTGTTGGGATAGCAGAACAACTGGCTTAGCGAGTGACGATTAGACTAAATGTGTTTAGAGTAACTCGGCCAAAGGGGCCTGGATTTATGTTATAGTGCGCATGTACTGGCAGTGCTTTAGCAATGCTATCAGATGAGCAAGGAGGCTCTGGGGCATTACAGCATAACACTAAGACGAGGCCTACAGGCCAGAGCAGAGACTCTCAGCTCCTCTCCTCAAATAAACTGATGTCTTCACACGAGCATCTTCTTCCCCAAAGACCATATAGCTTTGAATACATTATCTGAAAAAGATCAGCAAATGTCTGTCTCTGAACAGTCTTCAGTTTGCATGTCCTTGAGGATACTTGTGTCGGGCTGTTGTGTAAGCAACCTGAATATCAGATCCAAATCCAGTTCCACTGCTTATCAGCCCATAACATTGCATGCCAATTGAATTTTATCTTTCTTGAGGAAAGTCTTAGGGCAAATGTGAAAGGAACAAAAGTGCTTTTAAATGTTTAACTGCACGATAATGATATCCAATTAAAATCAAACCAACTCCCAGTACTTATCAGCTCTGGAGCAACATCTAACAATTTATAATATCATGACCTGGCTTGTTTTTGGGTTGTTGCCCATCACAAGCGCTCATTGGGACAGGCTGATCTCTTGGGGTCCATGGATGCAGAATCCTAAATTGATGCTTTGGAAAGCATTTTTCATGCATTCCAACAACCGCCTCCTTTCACAGTGCTTTTGAGTAGATCTAAACATTTTATTATTATCCATCCATCCATCCATTCAGAATCAGAATCAGAATCAGAATGGGGTTTATTGCCAGATGTTGAGGTTTACAACATTAGGAAATTGCTGCGGTGCTTCAGTGCAAACATAGTGTCATAAATAGCACTTAAATAGACATGAAAAAAAAAAAAATAAAAGTAAGAATAAGAATTAAAAGTGCTATGTAGAAAGATATGTGCATGAGATATACATGAGATATATACATGAGAATAAGAATAGAGTGCTACGTAGAAAGATATATACATGAGTGCAGGTGGTGATCAGTGCCAAACATGAAATGATGCAGTGACACAGCGTAGGGTCATGTGTTGGTGGCGGGGACAGTCATATGGTTATTGTTCATGTGACCAACAGCAGAGGGGAAGAAACTGTTCTTATGGCGAGAGGTTCTGGTGCGAATGGACCGGAGCCTCCTGCCTGAGGGGAGCAGGTCAAACAGACTGTGTCCAGGGTGAGAAGGGTCAGCTGAGATCCGAGCTGCACGCCGCAGTGTCCTGGAGGTGTACAGGTCCTGCAGAGATGGGAGTCTGCAGCCAATCACCTTCTCAGCAGAGCGCACAACACGCTGCAGTCTCTGTTTGTCCCTGATAGTGGCTCCAGCGTACCACACGGTGATGGAGGAGGTGAGGATGGACTCGATGATTGCAGTGTAGAACTGCATCATCGTCCGTGTTGGCAGGTTGAATTTCTTCAGCTGCCTCAGGAAGTACATCCTCTGCTGGGCTTTCTTGATGACGGAGGTGATGGTGGGCTCCCACTTCAGGTCCTGGGTGATGGTGGTACCCAGGAAGCGGAATGAGTCCACAGAGGTGATGGGGGTGTCAGTCAGGATGATGGGGGGGAGTGGGGCTGTGTGCTTCCTGAAGTCCACAATAATCTCCACTGTCTTCTGGGCATTCAGCACCAGGTTGTTGTGGCTGCACCAAGACACCAGACGTTCAACCTCCCTCCTGTAGGCAGACTCATCCCCGTCCGAGATGAGTCCAATAACGGTGGTGTCATCTGCAAACTTGATTAGCTTGACAGACTGGTGGGTGGAGGTGCAGCAGTTGGTGTACAGGGAGAAGAGCAGAGGAGAAAGAACACAGCCCTGAGGGGAGCCGGTGCTGATGGTCCGGGAGTCCGAGACATTCTTTCCCAGCCTCACATGCTGCTTCCTGTCCGTCAGGAAGTCAGTGATCCACCGGCAGATGGGATCAGGCACATTCATCTGGGAAAGCTTGCCTCGGAGATGGTCGCTTCCGCTTGTCCTTTTCAGGGTCGCGGGGGGCGCTGGAGCCTATCCCAGCTGTCATAGGGCGAGAGGCAGGGTACACCCTGGACAGGTCGCCAGTCTGTCGCAGGGCTAACACATAGGGACAGACAACCATTCGCACTCACATTCACTCACACATTCACACCTAGTGGCAATTTGGATTATCCAATTAACCTATCCCCACAAGTTGCATGTCTTTGGACGGTGGGAGGAAGCCGGAGTACCCGGAGAGAACCCACGCAAACACGGGGAGAACATGCAAACTCCACACAGAAAGACCCCGGCCTGATGGTGGAATTGAACTCAGGACCTTCTTGCTGTGCGGCAACAGTGCTAACCACCGTGCCACCGTGCTGCCCATTTTATTATTATTATTTTATAATTATTATTATTATTATTACTATTATTTTAAATAAATTCCAGATGTTGCAACCACACCTAAAAACAGCAAAACCAGCATTTCATTTATCTGTTATCTTAATCTAAAGAGAAAATCATACTATTTTCTATACTCTTCAGCCAAACTGTAGATATTTCTTAGTAATAGTAATGAATAACTGTATAAAAACAGATATTCATTATGTCTGTGTTGGTTCTCATTCATTCAGGTCATGGTAGTCTAAGGAGCTTGGAAGAAAGCGACTGGACTTCTTTACCTAAAGATCTTTAAAAAAAATTCACTCACTTTCTTTTCAAGCTCCTTAGAAGACATTCATAATCAATCCAACATTATGTGGCACTTTGAAACTTTTAAAAGTAAAAATTTCTATTTGGTTAACAATAAAAGAAAGATCTCATGAGTTTATCCATCTATGACCAGTGTGTAGTCTTATAATCTTTGCCCAAAATTAATTTGATCATCAAGAAAAGTCACTGTAAAGATTCAGAAGAAAATGCACTCATGAAGACATTGTTATCTCATTTAATTCCTCTATAACTTAAATTTGCCAATTTTGTATTGCTTCTAAATGTGTTATGAAAGAAAAGTGATTTTTTGATGTGCTGGAAGACATACTAATATTTTAGGATGACATATTAAGTAACCTGAAAGATGAACTTTTCACCATACAATATGTGTACAGGTTTTTCTAAGCATTGGACGCTGTGAACTTCCTTCCCATTACTCTAGAGCAAACATTCAAAGAATGGCCTAGCAGATGAAAACAATATTTACTGTAGATAGGGAAGGAAGAGATACCATTTGTCTGTCTTTGTTTCATTATGTCATAACACTGCACTTGAATCTTTGAACCACGACCTTTAATCTTACAGTAGCATTTTGCTTGAGGAATAGCCTTATAAAAGTAGAACAATGCCATAGGTCTTTATTGACAGTTTCAAAGCATTTGTGTGCAGTTGGGTGACAAAGGAAAGCAGTTAATTCACTTCGAAAGCCTGGAAGCTAGATGCGTTTTCATCCAATTTCAAACAACTTTCATCCCTTAAATTTACTGTCAGAGCCGGGCAGGCCTAAGTGTTTGAGGTGTGGACCCAAAAGCAGACACTGGAGAGAAAAACTAAGTATAACAAAAAGCAAGCTGTTTTTTAATGCTGATATCAAAACAAAAAACAAGGCAAAGAGAGCTTAGAAAAAATTAAACTAAAACCTAAACTGGGATAAACTAGGTTTAACAATGAAAACCATGACAAGAAAACATTAACATTAAACTGAACAGAAGCATAAAATAATCCTGGGACCTGATGTGACATGATCTAAGGCGAACAGACGAAACAACGCTGAACAGAGGGAGACAGAGGACTTAAATACACAGAAGGGTAATGAGGGAAGTGGAAACACCTGGGAAAACGCAGCTGACACAAATGAATCTGAATCAAAAATACAAAATAAACTCAAAATGCTGGGACACAGATCAAGCCCCCTTACATTTACAAGCCAACAATGTTAAGTGACAAACTAAGGAAACCATCAGCTACTAGTTGGAAATGTTGGGACACATTTGTCCCACAAGTTGTTTTTACCCAGGACACTTGTTAACTTACTATTTTTAAGACTACCCGAACTGTTGTAGAAAATGAATGAGCTTATTCATCAAAAAGCATGTCTGGTAAGATATAGCTTCAGTGTAAAATAAATACATAAATGAATTTAAGATGCTTTATCTGTGACAACCTATGCTAAAAGCAGTGTTACACGACAGTTTAAATTGATATATAGCACTTGTTTTTTGTATAATTTTTAATAGATATATGATTTATGGCTTTGTTATTTACCAACAATGCTGTGTAATTCTTCAAAAATAGCTTGTGAAATACTAAAAATTGTTTGAATGGAAGTATACACTGCATGAAAAGGGCAAGATAAACCCTCTTGGTGTCATGATATAATGCTATTTATCATCTTTTGCAGACGGGGTGTGTTGAATCTTCATGAAAGTAGTGGTATCGAGGACCTGGGCTGGCCTCGCTGGCAGTTGGTTTTGTGCCTGGTCGTGGTAGTCTTCATCCTGTACTTCAGCCTGTGGAAAGGTGTCAAGTCGTCCGGCAAGGTACAGCCATGGATCAACAAACAGTTTTCTTAGTTTTTTCTCAATCGTTTTATACCAAGTGGGATGATTGTTCATATCCACAGTTCATTGTATTGCACGTTTTCACTGAAAAAACGGTTCACTGAAAAAAAAGGAAAGTATGATTTCCTTTTTGTTTTCTGTTTGTTCCCTACTCAGGTGGTGTACATTACAGCTACAATGCCCTATGTGGTCCTTTTTGTGCTGCTGATCCGAGGCATAACTTTAGATGGGTCTATGGATGGCATCAAAGCTTACCTCTCTATTGACTTCAAGCGACTAAAAACTTTAGAGGTCAGAGACAGACTATGAAATTCCCTGTTTCAGTGCTATGCAGATTTACACTTTTGTGCTTTTTTCAGATGCTGAGTTGTTATTGAGTTGTTGTTAGGAGTTAGGTCATGAAACCCTCAGGTGCATTACTTAACCTGCTGCTGCAAAAAAACAGTCATGTCAGTGTCTAAGTCGATTTACACAGCCCACTTTCTGAGTTACTGTTATGTAGTGGGTGGAGTATGTCATGCTTAGGGTTAAATGCTAAATTTCATTAGTGCCTCCCAGACTGAATGAATGTACAGTATATGAATGAATGTGCTCTATACACACAATCTTGAGACACAGTCTTCCACTGTCTGAGCTCATGTATGTGTGTAAGGGTTGATATTCATGTTTTGCAAAACATTTGCACAACATCCATAAATAATATACCTGACATGTTTTGTAAAATAGAGCCTGGTGTTCCTGGCTGATTAAAAAAAGGTGCAGGTAGACAATGATTTGTTTTCTCAAAGATGATATTCAGGGAAGTAATGAAAGTTAGTGTATTCACGTCAGCCTATGGCTGTGTGGCATTTTAGGTGGGAACCCTCTCTTTAGGAATTGATACATTTTCTTGTTACTTTTGGCATAGGTGTGGACTGATGCTGCAACACAGATATTCTACTCGCTGGGTGCAGGATTTGGTGTGCTCATTGCATTTTCTAGTTACAACAAATTTGACAACAACTGTTACAGGTAAAAGTTTGCATTATATTTGTGATAATCTGAAATAAGCCCACTGCAAAATTTATCCTGCTGCTTTTAAGCTGCCCTGTTTTTTCAGCTTTTAATTGGATTATGCTGCAGAGGTGATCTTAATCTGTCTAACTTACCCCAATGAACAGGTGTTAGCAGAGCAGATAAAGTACAGGCCAGGAAGAGCTGCCAAATAATAGCCAAAGGCTGTATGTTCACCGGTCTGTTTAAATGCTGCTTTTCCTCAGGAAACGTAGGAAATGTGGTTGGAGACTTGACTAATCTTTTCCACATAATTAGGTTGCAGTTGTCCTCTTACAGGGAAATGTTGTTGGCAAAACACTTTGAGTTTGACCTATGGTATATATATGTATATACATATAGATATATATGTATATACATATAGATATATATGTATATACATATATATATGTATATACATATATATATGTATATACATATATATATACATATATATATGTATATACATATATATCTATATGTATATACATATATATCTATATGTATATACATATAGATATATATGTATATACATATCTATATGTATATACATATATATATGTATATATATATATGTACATATATATATGAGACGCCCTCTAGGATGGTAGAGAATGTGAGTGTGTGTGTGTGTGTGTGTGTGTGTGTGTGTGTGTGTGTGTGTGTGTGTGTGTGTGTGTAGAGTGAGAAAGAGAGAAAGTTGTCTGCTTTGTGCAACAGGCAGACAACGCTTGCTTAAAAATAGCTTAAATAAGTGAATATTATTATTAACTGCTTATATTGTCAAATAAGTAGATAATAAATAATAGTCATAACAGAGGCCTCCAAGCTAAATCTTAACTACACTCTGATATATGCATTATGGAACCTGCTGTCCTGTCCTCTCTCATTTATTCACGTTTGCTAAACCCCAAACTAGGCCTCTTTTGCCTTCCTCCTCTCATGTCCCATTTAGAAATGTGAGTGGACTGCTGGCAGGTGGAATTTGCATTATGCCCTTAGTGGCAAATGAGCAGATTTGAACTATTTGAAAGGCAGCAGCCTGGAAGAACAAGCAAAGTTGGAAAGAGTTTTGTTTGAATACCAACAGAGACAGAACACCAGCTAAATAGTGAAAATAATGATAATTAAATAATGAAATAAAAGTCCTACTAATTAAAACTTAGCCTAATAATTTTCAATTAACAAATGGAAAAGGAAGTTATTATGACAAAGAAAAACAGCTTAAAATAACAGGAAGTCTAATATCAAAACACACCAGATTCCAGTTAAAATCTAATCATGTTTGTGTAATCATTAAACTATTAATAAACTATGTTAATTCGTCTTATTAAATGAAAATTGTAGGGGATCACATACAGAGACCTGTTTAACGAGACAGATGTAAATGATTTCCCCGGGATTGTGATAAGAGAGGACCCAAATGCGGGCACTGACTTTGATGAGATGAGTGAGCTTTTCTTTATAAGTAGAGATACTACAGACAAAAGTGGAGGTGTTGAGGACAGCAACTAAGAAATAACCTAAACTGGAAAAACCTAACAAATGAAACTGAAGCCAAAACTCACAGGATGACATGCAGAGGAACACAGGGAGACTCAGGGAGACAACACAGACAAACCAGCAACAAGCACGAGAAAACACAGGGCTTACATAGTCACAGGAGATATCAGGCAATGGGGGACAGGAGGGGAACAAAGCTTGGAGAAATCAGTGCTGACAAGACAAAGAAGCAAAGCAGAATACACTAACATGAGACACAGACCTTCAAATTAAAACAGGAAGCATACAGAGACAGCCTGGAGGAAGAAAGAGAACATGAAGAAGCACATGACGGGATAAGGAAACAGAACACAAGGAGTGGGAACACGGCACCAGAACTAACATCACAATGTAAACACAGATACACAGAGGGCAAGTACACGAGGGGAACCTACTGAATACACAGGGAACTAAACAGAGAATACAGCACAGGTGTCGAACTCCAGGCCTCGAGAGCCGGTGTCCTGCTAGTTTTAGATGTGTCCTTGATCCAACACAGCTGATTTAAATGCCTAAATTACCTCCTCAACATGTCTTGAAGTTCTCCAGAGGCCTGGTAATAAACTAATCATTTGATTCAGGTATGGTAAATGTATAGCGCTTTACTAGTCCCTAAGGACCCCAAAGCGCTTTACACAATCAGTCACCCACCCATTCAGACACTGGTGACGGCAAGCTACATTGTAGCCACAGCTGCCCTGGGGCGCACTGACAGAGGCGAGGCTGCCGAATACTGGCGCCACCGGGCCCTCTGACCACCACCAGTAGGCAACGGGTGAAGTGTCTTGCCCAAGGACACAACAACCGAGACTGTCCGAGCCAGGGCTCGAACCGGCAACCTTCCGACTACAAGACGAACTGCCAACTCTTGAGCCACAATCGCCCAATGTTCACCCAGGGTGATATCTAAAACCTGCAACCTAAACTAGAACACTGGACACTAAGGAATAAACTAAGATTAACAAAAATAACCTGAAACATTAATCATAATGCAAAATCACAAAGACACAAACAACTCAAAATGCTGGGTCGAGAGACCCAGGATCCTGACATTAAATACATTTACAGAAGTGAAATGAATACAAATAATTGAATAAAAATACATTTTTCACAGCCTATAAACTAAAAATAAATGTCGAAAGGGGTGGTGTTAGGGGGTAGAAATTTTTTTGTTGTTGAGATGAGTCACTCACTAAACCAATAAAGATGTCAAGGTCAAGTTGGATTTGTTCTTTTGGTCTAACAGCAGCAAGTTAGTGACCAAGCACCATAATCGCCTTTCCAGCCACCTACTAGAAGCAAGGGACAAAAGTTTCTCATTATGTATTATATGTAAATCAATCCATGAAACATTTGAAAGATAACAAGTAACATTCGGCTTCATTTTAGCTTTTTTGCCTTCTTGACCCAGTACAAACTGTGATGCAGATTACCATAAAAGAGAAGCACTTATATTAGCAGTGATTTAACAATGTTTGATGCCATAGAATGTGAACGAATGATACTAGCTCATTGGAACTATTGTGTACTATAAAGATCGAAAAGGTCGGATAGTTGGCACTTTTAAAAATAGAAGGTATACCGAAAAAAAGAAAACTGTTCCTTCTTAACTTTTTATTTTTGCATGTGCTTTCTTAATCTAGGGATGCTCTCTTGACCAGCACTGTGAACTGCGTTACCAGTTTCTTCTCAGGGTTTGCCATCTTCTCTGTGCTCGGCTATATGGCTAAAAAACATGGGGTGAAAGTAGAAAATGTGGCAACAGAGGGTAAGTTTTCACATAGCAGCAAAAGCATTCGTAAGACTGACATCACTCACTAACCTATGTTGCTGTAATGCATTTTATATGTGATTTTTAACTTTGGAACGATTGATACAGTATTCGATCATCTGTACTTAATACTGAATACACATAGATACATACAGGAACGCTGAATTGTTCATTGTATATACAGGTGCAGGTCTGGTGTTTATAATCTACCCTGAAGCAATTTCAACACTTCCGGGCTCAACATTTTGGGCCATTGTGTTCTTCATCATGTTGCTGACTTTAGGCATTGACAGTGCAGTAAGTACTACAGACTATTACAGCAGCTCCTTAAACTAAACTCATATCCTTACAACTGAAAGTGGACCGCTTATTTATAAACAGTTATTTTCCAATTATCTCTATATTTTATATATAAATATATAATTACTCACACACACTGTTGGGGAGTAACGGAATACATGTACCGCCATTACGTATTTAAAATACAAAATATGAGTAACTGTATTCTGTTACAGTTACCATTTAAAAAGGTGGTATTCATAATATAGTTACTTTGCTGAAATAAAGGGATTACATGGCGGTCTTTTCCTGTTTCATATGTTAGACTATGCCCTCTCTATTTTTGGTTTCAACGCCCAGACAAAACACGCATTAAGAGGCTCTATTGCCTGTGTCTCAATCTCACGGCCCATGTCACCTCTACTTGCAGCCCGCATAATGACGTGAAGAAATATTATTAAAAATTATTGTTCAAAAAATTATTTAATATGAAGGCAATAGGCAGAGTGTTTACAATCATAGCTCTAAAGAATGTAGCCTCATGGGCAGTGTAGTCCAGTTGTAAGTAAGCTATTAAGACTGGACTGTACACTGTGTTCGTGTTTTCTTCCGAAACAATAAGTTCCTTTGGAGCAGCCTTTCAACGCTTCTCTCTGTCTCTCGTTAGCAAAGTTGACCCAGACAACAAACTAAAGCTAGTTTTCGGCTACGAGCCCGACACGAACCCGATGTATTAGCCAGAGGTCCCTTTATTACGGTTCGGAGCCGCGGACCTGTTTTATATACGTGCGGAATAGTTTTCTATAGATCGCTGCAAAAAGTGCAGCCTTACCTAATGTCCACCCTACTGTTACTCATTTTATATTAAGATTTAAAAATCTAGTTGTTAAGTAATCCAAGGTATTCAGAATACGTTACTCTCATTGAGTAACGTAACGGAATACGTTACAAAATACATTTTGGGGCATGTATTCTGTAATCTGTAGTGGAATACATTTTAAAAGTAACCTTCCCAACACTGCTCACACATTATGCAAGTGGAAAATAAATATGTTAAGTTGTAAAAATATATAAAAGCCCAAAGACAAAAATAAGGCAGCAGTTGTGTGGTGAATGTTACAGCTGAAATACATTATTATGTATGCACAACAAGAAATAATTTTATTAAGAGAGACAAAAGTGTAAATAATAATGTGCACTCTGAGAAAAATGTGTTACTGTGGTTCACAAATGATGCAACAAAAGTAGACACCTCCAAGCACAGTTGTAAATGCAGCAAAAAGACATTGAGGAGCAATAGAGCTCCACTCACACCATACTCAGAGGTCACATATGGCCAAGTTCCTTTAGCACTGTCTACACAAAAGTGTCCACAATGGTTTGACCTTAATGTGTACACAATTCTCTTTCAGTGTGACATGTCGTATGTTGCTTGGCAGTATTGTCGACTTGACAGTTAAGTTAACATTGTCAAGTTAAACTACAACAACAGGATAGATAAGATAGATAGATAAAAAATTAACTTATCGATCCAATCACTTATTGCATAGAACAGATTGGGGTGTGTAATAAAAATATTAAACAGTATAACGGTATTTATTTCATTAGACTCTTTATTGGCACAAAACATGAAAAATGTTGGTACATTTAAACAAAAGGAAACTAGCATAATGTATGTGTGGCTTCAGGTGTCATCAAATGATTAGCGAACAACATGCCAGTAAAAGAACAGAAATATAATAATAATAAAATGAATGAATAAAATAAACAGATAATTGACAACTACAAACATAAATATTAATAGAAATATTGTTACACTATAACCAAATGAATTTTTGCATGAAAAAGCTCTTATATCATAAGTCATCTAGACTGTCAGTCATGCCAAATACCTAAAGTTTGTATTTTGGATATTATTAACATATTTAAAGATGATCTGCATCCCTGTATCCCACTCTAATCTTAGGACAGAGTAATAACTATTTCACAATTATTATTATTTCATAAAATATTGTACAGATTTGAGGATTTCCAATTATTTTATAATATACCATATCTATCGCCATTTTGTGTGATATGTAGATATTTCACTAAGGTTTTTCTCCTCTTGTAGCTAAAACACTGCCATAACAGTATTGACTGAAATTGCAAAGTTGCAGTTGTATGATTGCCATTGGAGTTCACTTATGGCTCAGATTCAGTTCTGAGTGTCTTGTGTCTTTTTGTGTGTCCCCTCCCAGATGGGTGGCATGGAGGCAGTCATCACAGGCCTGTCAGATGACTTTAAGATTCTCAAAAGAAACCGAAAGCTTTTCACCTTCGCTACAGCTTTTGGAACCTTCCTGTTTGCTCTGCTCTGCGTTACCAACGTCAGTATGACTGGATGTTTATCTGCTTATTTACTTATTCATGAATATCTAATTAGTAAATATTGTTTTAAATATTTTACTTTTGTAATATACTTTTGCTTTGTAAAACACAGCTGACATTTAAAATGCAAGGGACTCAGTCTCATGACTTGATGCCATCACGAAACAAACTCTTTCAAAGAAAAAGACCAGCTCTGATAACAAATCATAATTTAATTAAAGCCAATATTCAGTTTTCATTCACATGGTATCACCAGCAAGGTAAAATTCATGCTGACTGTGGAAATATAAACTTTGGAGACAGGATGAAATTGTGTTAGTGAATCACATGGTTTATTCCCTTTATCAGATCAGTAAAATTATTAGTAAAGTGAATGATGCCTTTCTTTTGGCGTATTCTTGAGAAAGGAAACAGACCAAATCAAAGATTTACTTACGTCAAATGTGCATGGCATATCATCCTGAGATGCCAACTCCACAAACTCAATTTTAAATAATCTTTTAGAACAAAATTTGTATATGACGTCTATTAGTTCATTTACGTTGAGAGAGACTTGTTGGTTGATTTCACCAGCTGCATTATCTTCAAAGTAAAACAGTTATATATGGCACACACACTAAATGATGGTTCTTTCCTGCTTTGTAGGGTGGAATGTATGTCCTGACCTTGTTAGATAGGCATGCAGCAGGGACTTCAATACTCTTTGGTGTGTTGATCGAGGCCATTGGAGTGTCGTGGTTTTATGGTAGGTATGCCCATGGTGTTCTTTATTATTTAATATTCTGTTAAGTTATTTATCTGTATATCTGTATATGTATCTATATTATACAGATAGGTATCCAATTAAAGTGAGAGGATGAACATTTATCCCATTAAAATCCTGTTAGGATTTTACTGGTATGGAATTGGTCCACTTGTCTCCTTTGAGGGAAAGATCTCTGCAAATCAGTGCAAAACTTAGTTGTTCTCTGTCCTGTGAACCTGAATTGGATTAGCAGAAGAAAATGGATAGATAAGACAGAAATTTAAATGGTGGAAAAAAGCAGACAGTCTGTCATAGGTTAAGCAAGGGAAGACCAACAAGCAGAAAATTAAGTTTAGTGATGAGTTTTGCCTTAGTGGAACACATATCCAGTTTGCATTTGTTTGTATTTTGCACTATTGCAGCACAGGGATGAACAAGATAACATACTTGACTTAAAAGTGTCATTAAGAGAGTTGTACAGAGGCAGAGAGAGAGAGAGAGAGAAAAGTGAATAAACCAAGTCCAAGACAGAATACTTTTTGGCACATCACACCTATCTAATCTTTTAAGTCATCTGTAGACAAGCAAAACTGGATAGATATAGATAGATTAAAATATCTAGGAGGCAGAAAGAAATGTTGATAACAACATGGTCATTTCTTTGAAATAATGATATGAATAAGATGCTTGATGGGTTATGTCAGGTTTAGATTATCTCAGGTCACTCATGAAAAATAATAGTGGACTATGAGGGTGTAAACCATGTTGCATTTTCTCCTTGTGTCCAGTGAGACTACATGCTTGGCACAATGAGCTGGCTGAAGCCTACACTGATTAGTAACCTTCGCTGTTTAACTTTTTATGCTCGCCCCAGGTGTGGATCGCTTCAGTGAAGATATTGAGCGAATGATGGGCTTCAAGCCAGGACTCTACTGGAGGCTGTGCTGGAAATATGTCAGCCCTGCTTTTCTGTTGGTGAGAGCGGCAACAACAAGAAAGATTGTAGTCCGATACTCTGGGACAGGCATAGTATCTGAGCTCAGACCAAGACACAAACTCAGCAAGGCCAGATAAAACTAAAATGTTTCAAGAATCAGTGACTGGATTTCTTGGAATTATTATTTACTTTATGTATTTATTTATTTAATTTATTTGAATATCTTGCATTCTTAATGTTTGAAAGCTGCATTGAGGTCCAGTTCAATTCAATTTAATTAAATTCAGTTTTATTTATTTAGATGGCCTGTATTTGTATAGCGCTTTTACTAGTCCCTAAGGACCCCAAAGCGCTTTACACAACCAGTCATCCACCCATTCACACACACATTCACACACTGGTGATGGCAAGCTACATTGTAGCTACAGCTGCCCTGGGGCGCACTGACAGAGGCGAGGCTGCCATATAGCACCAAAGCACAACAATAGCTGCCTCAAGGTGCTTTATATTGCTAGGTAAAGACCCTACGATAATCCAGCAGGTCCATTTCATTCCAGCATTAAGTTTCCTTCTCAGTGATACAGTACTGGTTAGCTCATGCAAGATGTAACATGAGAAATAATAAAAAACAGAGAAAGAATAGAGAACTTAAAAAAAACAAAAACATTTACTACACCAGAGAGAGCACATATGCACATAAGCACAGAAGGAGGGTGGGATAAGGGAGAATTGTTTGAACCTTAGCGTGCCTCCTGGCGAGTTCCTCACTGGCAGGTGGATTTAGCAGTGCGCTATTCCACGTGCATTAGAGGAAGCGCATTGCTCGATTCACTGTTATGCAAAAGTGGGTGTAGACAGCCATGTGCTTCCTTTAATATATATGCGTGGTGGTTTGCAGAAATTAGTAAAATTACATATTGTAATGAATAATAACAAGTTACCATTGTTTATGTATACATTTTCGTATACAGGGAATTCCCCGGGTTACATGCTTTTGTACACCAACAGAATACATATCCTTCCTGAAAACTAAAAAGTTTAATTTGTTAGTAAGCTAGGAGATAAGTAATATGGCAGCGATATGGCAGTGAATTCAGTGTTTACTTTTTAAGTCAGTGAATACACTTAAGTGTCCATGTGTTTCTCTGTGTGAAGTAATAATTTGTTCTGGACTACAATTTAGATTTACAGGCAAAAATGTCTTACAAGGCAACAAACTCTTGTGGCCATTAGAAGCATTGCTGTTTTTTTTACAGCCAACTTCATTAAAGAATCTGAATGCATTCATTCATTCACAAGACTTGGGAAAATACTGTCTCAATGAATGCTGAAAGAATTTGGGATCAATCACATGCTTTCCTCTCATATATTAGTACACGAGAGATGGAGAACAGTTTATTGAAGCATAAACAGTTAAACAGATTAAATTAGTTTCATAAATATCATTTTTCAATCATGTTCTGCACATGTGTGTTGCTTGTTAGGGATAAGAATTGATAAGGAGTTAGTGATTCCAATTCTATTATCAATGTCTTATTGCTTTAATTCCTTACTGATTTTCTTTTTGTTTTTCACTGGGTTGTTATTGGCTCTGTTGGTGTCACCACCATCACTAGGCAACATTTCAAAGGCATTCCATTAATGCAAATTAATTGCCTATTGTGTGGGCAAATGTTTGTGCATGGGGGAGAACTTTACTGTTTTTACTGTAATCAGTATTGGGGTTGTTACTCAAAAAAAGTTATTTATTACACAAATTACAAATTTGTGTAATATGTGTAATATGTGTAATGGAGTATTTTGCATAATTAATTTGAGGAGAAAGTAATTCATTATATTACTTGTTACATTACTTTTGCATTTCTCTGTAAAATGACCCAAAACACATTGTCTTAAATTACAATTTAACAATGTAAATCTATGGGCTATAGTCCCATACACCAACACAAATCTCTATCCTAATGACACATACAGTATATGATCTTTATCGTAGTATTGAGATATGACCACAAACCCAACAACACAAAGCAAAGATGGACACAAAGAGACTTTAAAGTGATCGCTGCAGTGATTCTACTTTAGAAACATGGACAGGTATAAGTGGAGGCTGCAGCCTGATTGCTCATCTGTTTGCTACCTTTTGAAATTTTGGGTCTGGCTGCTGGGCTGCCAGCTTTGAGCACTCAGCTTTAACATCAGTCTGGGTTTTTGGCTAGCTTAGCATTAGCACAGTGTCTGTGCAGATGGTTGCAAAAAGCTAGGGTTAACAACATAATGCAGTTGTTTCTGTCCTGGTTTTCACTTTACCATCGTGCTCTCGTCCTTTTAAAAGTAATGGTCATATCCACACTCTACACTCCACAAGAAATGAAATCAGCTGATTGTAGCAGTGCAAGTGCTAAGTGGAAATGAAAAGGGGAATCAACAGGCAAGCAATTTAACAATTTTGAAGAACTGATCAGATCAATTCTCAATTCCCATCCCTATTGGTGATTTAAATGTAGTACTCAGTTTCTGATCATCTAATTATGCTTCTCACTGGTTCTCTAAATTGTCTAGAAACCTTTAATTTTACCATACCTAAATTATTAAAACACAAACGAAATCATAGACCCCTTGTATAGCTTTTTGCTTTTATGAACATGAGCACAATTCTATAATGAGCAACAACCTGCAATATGTACCAAAAATCTTCATGGTTACACCTGCAATTAAAGACCAGATGCATTTTATATCCGTTTTAATTCTTCCTTATCTAAAACCTCCTCAGTTTCAGGTTAGTTTTAATTAGTCTCAATTAATAGTTCTAGTTGTATTTGCAATCTCCCTACTGCAAACTGCACAAGAACCTTACACATCCTCTCCAAAACACTCTCCCGCCAAGCTGTAACCCTGTGTAAAAACATTAGTCAGCAGTTACATGTTAAGCTCCTTCAACTCCCCATTCACCTGGCTGAGCTTTTATTTCACTCTTCTGTTTACATTCCTGCCTTTTATTCTTTTCCTTTTTTTTTGCCTTTGTTGCCTGTTTTACAATTCTATGCATGTTTTATTTCAGACATTAAGACCATTATCACTCCAAATAGATCTTACCTTTATATTGTGTCTATTATTCTCTTTTTCTTCTCTTTTCTGTTCTATTTTCAACAGTTTGTGGTAATAGCCAGTCTGACATCATCAGACCTGAGCTATGATAACTACGTCTTCCCTGAATGGGCCAACCAAATCGGCTGGGGTGTGGCATTGTCCTCCATGCTGATGGTTCCTTCTTATGCGATGTATAAGTTCTGCAGTCTATCAGGAACCTTCCGAGAGGTTTGTATCAGGATATGTTCAGCACACAACGTTTAAAAGTAACTGTATTAATTTCGTGACTCATCCAAGTGACTTCTTCAGTTTGTCTCTCCCACTGAAAACACAATTTCCAGATAAACAGGTTCAACTTTCTTGAATTTCCTTACCTGGATGATTAAGTGTGTATCAAGACATATATATATATATTGACTAAGGTTTTCAGCAGGCTGATCATTGAAAAGAAGCAAATATAAAAGACGTTTTCACTGTAGGAAGCACTTTGTTAGAAACATTTTAAAACAAAAATCTAATTTATCTATATTCTTTGATGGATATTTTCTCATGGGTCTCATCTGTCACTGGAAAAAAAAACATTCATTCTGATCATTTGCTAGTCCAATATTTCACCATGGACTTCAATCTCGCACCCAAAGCAAACATCATTTTTTGCTTAGATTAACCTGTTTTTGATTTGAAGGATCATCGCTCAGAATTATTATTTCTTTTTTAGTGCAAAGAGCAACTAGAAGTATAAATAAGTAGTTGGTGAAAAAAGCATCACTCTTCATACGTATACAATACACATAAAATAGAGCATCAAACACAGTGAAAATTAATCTTACATAAGAGTAGCTAGATTCAGTCACTTCCATTGGTGTACACTAATGCTGTGTGAATTTGCTTTTGTTAAACTCTTGAGACCTATATTGAACACTTAGCAGTTAACTATTGTTAACGCCACTCCATTGTAACAATTCCTTCATCCTTCTGGCATTTCCCATTGATCCTCAGTGATAAATATTATTCTCAGGTTTCTCAGGGCATGTGCTGAAAACTATTATGATGCCTATTCATTTTTTTGGCTGAAGTTTCCTCATGATAAAGTATTTTGCATGTTCTTTAGAAGAACTCATTCAAAAAATCTATCTATCTATCTATCTATCTATCTATCTATCTATCTATCTATCTATCTATCTATCTATCTATCTATCTATCTATCTATCTATCTATCTATCTATCTATCTATCTATCTATCTATCTGTGTGTGTGTACTTAATAGAGGACATGCTTCTGTTAGAACTGATTTGTCGTAATTACTTGTTTTGCAGAGGATAGCTTACTGCATCACTCCAGAACATGAACATCACATGGTTGCTGAAGGAAAAGTCCGGCAGTTCAAAGTAAGGCTCACATTTTTTTGTTTAAATATGAACTGGCTAAATGGCTGTAATTAATTTGGATTTGAACACAGGTGTGTCTACTAACTATTGACTATTGACTATTGTCTCAAAGTGTGCATGAGAGGCAAACAAAATGTATGGTAGACTTACAAATGTAATGTAATGTCATTTTACTGAACAGAGAACAATATCAAAATATAATAAGGTACTTTTAGCATGTTGATAAAACAGACCCTTGTGAGTAAGCAATGAAGTATGGATGAGTATATCTATTGTGTTACAGCTCAGACACTGGTTGGCCATCTGATCACAAATACAGTACCCAGAATGCTATCATCCATCCTCACATCTGGTGTCTGAAGTTCCTGTGTGCCACCTGTGGTCAGACAGACAAGAAGAACAGTAGGCTCCAACCTCTCTCAGCAGCCTCCCTCTTCTCTCTGCATTTACCACCCAAGGCCTTTGTTGTCAACAGTGGCTTCAAGCATTTTGATTCAAGAGCCTGCCTGCTAACATTTGGAAATCATTCTACAAGCTTCCACTACCAAGGGAGGATCACACTGTGGGAAAAATTTACAGTTATTTGCTCATGATTTTTATACACCTTAGTTTTCATTTTGTACACTTTTCATTATCTCTTGGAAGGTATAAAACTTAAAACAGAAGCAATCCCATTTCCCTGTATACTACTAAACAGGGGACTAAAAATGTTATAATTTTGAAACTTGTTTTAAAGATTCTTTATTATTGCGTTGTTATTGGAAGAAAGTCTTTATTCTTACCATTCTGTGTGCACAGTGACTTATCAATGTCAGTGCCTTATCAAGCAAGACACTCTATGTTTCTTACAGTTCACAGACAAAGAAATAAAATACACTGTGTCGACTCAGGAACCCACTACAATCCAACCGCTTTGTGGATGGCAATCTCCTAGTCCTTTGACACAAATTTCAAAGAGCTGGGAGTCAACAGTGCATCAAGGTCAAGCTCTTTATCAAATGAAAAACCAAGAAGAAACAATCCTTTTGTGTCACACTGTGTTATAGTAAAGGGAATAATGCATGTATTACTCCAAAGCTTCAAAGAACAGTGGCAGGCTTCGTTCAGCTCTTACGCTTTCAGAAGCATAAGGAAAACTTATAATTAAATCTTAGCCTCAAAGAATGGCTAATTTATAACCTGGTTAGTCTCTGGCTGCTCACTTAAGGTGCAGGGGAAAAAATTCACCAAAACAAATGGCGTAACTGTTACAAACAGCTTTGTATTTGTGTTGTGTGACTTTTATCTTCCATTTTTTTGTCTGTTTAGTGCTTCTAAAGAATCTCTGTAGCTTTTCCTTCAAGGAGACAATGAGAGAAAGGACAGTGAGAGCATGTGTGTGTGTGTGTGTGTGTGTGAGGGTGTGTGTGTGTGAGTTGTGTATTGGGATTATGTTGCAAACCATGCTATATGCTGTTAGCGCACATTACACAGAATACAACAATCAAATGCTTCGTTTTCTTGTGCTGTATATTAATGATTATGTTATTTGATTATAACACTTATATTTTCATTTGAAACACGACTTGTAGTGTTCCTGTTTTCATCATCATAGAAGTGCCAACAATTTGTATTAGTGATATTTTTTATCTTCTCCTGTTTTTTGTTTTTTTTTTGTTTTGTTTTTTTATTGGGATGAAGTTGAAGGAGTCTAACCTTGAATCATAACAGAAAAAGGAATAAAGCCACAAAGAAAAAAACAAATATATGTGGAATATATAAGAAGATATAGAAATATATGAATATATTCTTTTGTTATAGCTAATATTGTATTTATCAACTTGTTTATAGCAAACCGTGAATGTAAAGTATTTTAAACGTAACTGTCCATAGTCATAATATAGTGTTTGATGTATAGCTAAGAAAAAAAATTATATTCCATGTAACCTTGGGCTACTTTGTCACATATGAATGTGAAAAAAAAACCCACCCTGGCTTTACTGGACTACGTTTAGAGTAATGCTATGTACAACACCAATGTCCTATTGATCGTGAGTGACAAATGTCTATGAAGAATTCTGAAGTATCAACACGATGATAATAAAGAATTTCTTCTATACAGTTTAACATTGCTTTTTCTTTCTTTATTTCCTTTTGTTTTAGTTTTTAAGCATTCAGCTATTGCTAACTTCATCTGTTTGTCATAGACATTATGAACACAGTTAGTTTTACTGTTGGATAAGCACTTCTAATACTGGTTCACTGTGCCTTTGTACTCATGCTACTAACTCTGTTTTTTAGTTAATGCTTACTAAAGTTCAGTATCCTTAAGGTGGTATCATTTTCATGTTCATCAGTTACTCTAAAAGAAACTCTGAAACTATAATACAAAGTTAGTAAATTACAGTGATAATCTGCAATACACACCAGGTTTTTTTTTTCAACATGATGAGTTTAAAAAGAACACTTCCCTCTGCTATCTCTGTGGTTTCATTGAAAAAAAGATACTTCTAAATACTATTTTAGAATGGATCAGGCATCGCTTTCTAGGCTTCCTGAGCACTGCCCAGGATGATTATGAGTGGTTTAAGTAAAATCAACCAGAGTATTTATAGGATAATATTACATCCAGCAGTACGACAGTACTCTAGAGGTTTGTTTCCAATACTAGCACAATCATACTGCAAATGACAAGGTCTACATTTAACCTTATTTAATTTGATGGAAAGGTGATGCTAAAGCTTAAGAAAGATTCCAGTGAGTAAGCAAGCCATCACTTCCATAACTACTATTTTCAGTATTTCATTGCCCACCAAACATACACCATGTATGAATAAGGATGCTCTAATAAGTCTGATACTGGTCTAATTGTGTCTGCACAGGAGGTATCAGGTCAGTAATCTTTTTCAGGTCACTAAAAATACCTGAATAAATAATAGTACATAGTACACAGAGGTACATACAGGTAAATTTAAAAAAACCCTCTTTGGCCATTGTGTCACACACATAACTGGGCTGAATAGTACATACCCTTTCAATCAGCTGCACAAGATAATTAGCAGAAATACATGGCTGATTTTTTTTTTATTTGTAGACATGAATAAGGCACAGTTACCTTTACCTTTACTCGTGTGTTTGGACTGCAACGCCATAGAGTCCATAGCTATAATTGGTTCTGTCTATACATTAACCCTGTGACTGGCACCCACTTGTTCAAAAGTTGATATGGAAACAGACATAAAGATATCTTACTTTTAAGGAACTCCTTAGCTTGACCAGTTTCAATTCATAGGTAAAAGCATGGCTGGAGGACATCCAGCACCCTTACCCTATTATCTTGCAGGCCACTAAGATAATTCACAGGCTCAGTAGCACATAGGTTAATGAGAATCACGGTGAAACAGAAGGTTCTAATATTGTTTAGCTCTTAATTGCTGTATAGAGCTTGGGGGGCAGCATGTATTGGCAGATACGGTAATAGTCGCCTTTTTTTGTCTTAAGGAGTACTATTTGAATGTCACATGAGGTCTCCAAACAATTTAGAATCAACCAAAAGGACCTGGGTGATAGGCCTGGGGTGATGTAAGGAGAGTCTACATGATTTAGTCAGTCACAGTGATTCATAGCCAGATGGATGGAAGAATTGTATATATTTTCATGTGAATCCATTCAGGCTTATAAATCCTTATGTATATACTATATATATATATATATATATATATATATATATACCCAATGTGTATATATATATATATATATATATATATATATATATATATATATATATATTTTTTTTTTTTTTTTTTTTTTTTTTTTTTTTTTTGCACATGTCGAGGAGTGTGTCAGGCTACATTTCACTGTGTGTTATACTTGTATAACTATGCATGTGACAAATAAAGAACCTTGAACCTTTAAGGAAAATGTTTTACATCTCCTAACATGAAATATGCAAAGGAAAACTAATGTTATTATTATATAGACAATAAACAAATATTAAATAAAATAAATGGTTAAATAAATGGAGTGGTTATTGTGTTATTCATTTATGAATATCCAACATCAGCTCTGACTTGACAGGAATGCTATCAGTCATAATATAAAATGTAAATGAAGCAGACAAAATGAATAAAAACACTTTTATTTAAAGAATGTATGCAATGTGCCAAGAGGCAGTAATCTAGAGTATGACCTAGTCTCAAGGTGCAAGGTTCACATATTGCAGCAAAGCTAAAGGAAACTGCAGTTCATTACTTAAAGAAGCTACCACTTACATGTGCAGGTCCAATCACAAAGAACCAAAGTATACCAAACAAACGATTGCCAATTTTACAAACACAAGACTTGTTACAAACTATTAACAACACTGATAAGTAAACGCAGAACAAATAGAAACAGTGCTAAGTGTTCAATATATGACAAAATAACCACTATGTGTTTATAGCAGGTACAGTGATGGCATCTGGATTAGATTTTCTCTGTTTTCTATATTGCAGGGTCTTTACCTTACAATATAAATAGCCTTGAAGCAACTGTTGCGGTGATTTGGCACTATAAATATAAAAATGATCTGAATTAAATTTAAGTTTAATTGAACTGGATCACAGCACTGGGGTGCCAGTGTTCCAACTAGTCATGGAGGCAGGTGGCAAATGTAGGTACCGTCCTAAATAGTGCATTTTCAATAAAAGCAAAGAAACCAAAACCTTCAAAGGGCAATTTATGATCCCAAATTAATATCCATTACATAATATCCATGGTGAGTTTGTTTATATTGTTTGGTTTGATTTGTGTGTTATCAAGAGAAAAGATGATACTAACCTCACTCTCCATTTTGAAGTGACTGTTATTCATCAAACAGTGATTCATCTTTTCACTAGCTTGAATATATTGCTCTTCAGGAGATCATCAGCTACATTGAGATTTTAAAAGGCGTAGCTTCATTGTGTGAATGAGTTGTGTAAAAAGTGCTCATAGAAAAGTTCTAGTAGAATGCAGATTTTTAAAATAAAAATTGGAACTTTTTTTTTTCTTTAAGTATTATTTTAAACAAGCGACACAGCACTGTGCGTAAGCTGGAACTCATAACCATTAACATCAGGCTGAAAAGCAGTCTTTCACTGATCTCTCTGGCTAAGAACTGCAAGAGTCTGTTCTACCTTCCATTTGCATGAAGTCTGAATGCAACCCATCTGTTGTCTGCACAGCGTACTGACATGCCCTGGGATACATTTCTATATTTCCATAACCAGACGAGACATTAAACATCTAGAATAAAAAGATTAAAGGAACATCAAAAGGTTAAAATGGAGTTGCAAAATATTTTATTTCATTTGATGGATCTTTAAAGTCCTTAATGCTTTTCTTTGACATGCTGTCTGATTATATGTTATAAAGGCCTTTTCAGTAACAAAACTATGCAAAAGCTGCTTTGGCTCGGTCACAGAGAAAAGATCACTGTTTTGTTTTCTTATTATTATTTCAATGATATGAAAAAAAAATGGAAAGGACATTTTTTAATAGATGAATGAATTTGGGGGTGTAGTAAAAAAAAACAACCCCCTCCCCCAACAAGAACAACAACAAAAGGCTTACTTTTGCATACTTAGGCTAACAGTGATAATTCAATAAATGGCATCAACAGTATGGCAATGTTTATGTTAACAAAAATTACTTCACAAACACATTTAGAAGGTGCATACAATTTCTGGATTTGTTTGACTGTAGTGATGAATGGAAAACATACTTGCAAAATGGAAATTACATAATTTCACTGACTAAGAAAATACTGTTTTCTGCTTCAGAATGACATAATTTAATGATTAACATTTTATAATTGATCATTTTTTGATGATGGGCTTGAATAGTTTTAGTTCTACCTTAATGCAGCAAAAAGGTCAAAACCACAAACTTTCATCAAATTTGTTAAGCTAATAAAAGTCAGGCCAGACCAACATAGACTGCTTCTTAATTGTCAGCTGTGTACAGCACTAATAGGATTTGAGCAAAGGAGGGTCATTTTTTAATCCAGCTCTTCAAACAGAGGACTTGTTCTATGTTCACAATCCAATTGTCTTGAAATAATCCATATGACTGAGCAGTAAAATCCTTTTTTGGTTGGAGGGAAAGTGTTCTGTTTCCTGGAGACAACTCAAAAAAGGAGACACAAGTAGAGCATTGACTGTGCTGCTACAAAAACACTATAAGATCATCGGTTCAGATTAGAAAACCTTTGTTTTCTACAGCTAAGAAGTGCTAATATTAAATTAATAATAATACAGAAACAGTAATATGTCTGACTTCAGATAGTGTTAATAATGTCAACCCTTTTTTGTGTCACATTAGCTTGGCAATCATGCAGAAACCTATTTAAAGTTAAGAGTTCTTATTTGTTCACACATGTTTGATGCATACAGTTTGAAGAAAACCTTATTTGTGTTGATGGATAAAGTCTTAGGTTAACAGTTACTGTGGACGTTGAAGGTTAAACAGAATGCCAGACATCAGTTCCTCCCCTTAGTGCAGCAAAAATGCCTTGTTTTTCTTGGAAATAAAGGAAACTCACCAAGCAATGAACTTTTCCATCATGACCTCCAGCTGTGAGAAAAATAATCTTTTACTGTTTGAGCTTTAACAACATTTCCCGGTTCTTTAGCATGTGGCATTTTTTTTTAATGAAAAGAATGCCCCATTAGCTATTTTCCATTATTGGGTGCCAAATTTGATTATTACATTAATTTAAACCTTTTTTATTTTTTTAGTTCTGTCCAACACTTGTAATATTGTGTCTGTAACAAAAATGACAGACAGTAATAGTCACTTAAGTGCTTGGAAGTCTTTAATCACACAGCTGAATTGGAGATTCAGAAATCACAGAGCAAGCATGGGCATAGCACAATGGACAGCATACCTCAGGAAACTCCTCTCCTCCCAAGGGCACACTTCTCTGGATGATGTATTTCCTGTTTATTTCTTGGGGCCCCCCATCAGCTTTGTACCAAAAAACCCCCCAAAACCCTGGACTATATCGAAATTGCTTTCCAAAGAATGAGATAACTCTAAAATTTATGTGACCCTCTCCTCCACTTTTGTAGTTTAAGCCCATCCATTTTTATTATTCTTAGAAGCAAAATTTTCCATTAAAATGAGTAGTGCCTGTTTCCTGTCTTCCAAGAAAAAGGAGACATAAATCTAATAGACGTCAAAATCTGATTCCCACTTAAGATATGGTTACATATAGTTACTTTTCAAAATTCCTGGTACAGTAAACATTTCTGATAGTCCAGGTTTAAAACCAACAAAAGAGTAAATGTTCAATAGAATATATATTCTATCTAATAGAATGTTAATTCATAACTGATCTGTGGCCTTCCGGCTGTGTGATAAACCAGTTATCAAATAGAAGACAAATAGCTTTCAGCTTAAAATTAGGTTTTTGGGTTGTTTTGCCTTGGGTTAAGTAGCTCTTAAAGTCATCCGTACTTTCTGTATACCTTGAGAACAAGAAATTAGTTTTCTTAATTTCTTTACTTTCTTAAGTATATGTCTTGTTTTAATTTTAAAAAAATCTCAAGAGCAAAGAAACATACACATACTGTACACAAGCAGACAAGCATGTGCACATACTTCCAGACATGCAGACCATAAAAATCTGATATAGATCCTTCTGGGAGTTCATGTTTAAAAATAGGCACAGTGTTGGTCTACACATGAAGTAACTTTTGAACATAAGCTGGAAAATCACTTAAACTGAGGTACACTGGTCTGCACCTATGGGACAGGACAACAATTCTTTCCATTCGGTATATTTCTATGTCTGTATTTTATGACATTTACATGCAATTTAGCCAACATTTGTTCTTTGTTTGTTCTTAAATTTTCACCAAAGGTGTGTGCACTCCTATCACTGTTCCTAAATTCACATTAATGTTATAGACATACAGAAAACATAGTGAGCAAAGTGAGTTTGAAGTCTGAGCTCAGTAATACTGAGCTCAAATGTCAGTTTATATTCTTACTACATTCACACTGATGCTATGAGTATTTCACAAAGTATCTGCATTCGCTTTACAAAGAAATGTAAGTGAATCAAACCAGGAACAAAAGACCAGAGAGGAGGCCTTTTACAAGACTGATGAAGTAACTCAAAATGTATTAATGATCCAAACAGCAAAGATTAGGCCAAGGCATTTCCTGCAACCATGTGGTGGTTTTAAGGCCTGGACCTTATTTGACATCTGGCACATCTATTTGGCACAAACAAGTTACATCACCTCATGTGTCCTGATATGTGGAATGTGGTTGCAAAAATCTTATATTTCAGCTTCACTGAATTCAGTGATTTGTAAGCCTGAGTTGATGTAAATTCATGATGTTCATGATTTTCAAAGCAGCATCAAAATCAATTAAGACCGTCCTTAACACATTTTAGATGGCTATGGTCAATCAGCCTGCACATGCTCATCAGGTAATAATATTGGGATTGAGATGTGTTCAGATATGAACGTATATCAAAACATTCAAGCCTAAAATATCATGGCTAAATAAAGAAAACATGGAAACATAGGAAACCTAAGCTTTGCAATTTAACATCAACAAGATTTTTGGCAAAGACTCCTCACACATGACATTGATTTAAATCCAAAACTGAATCAAATGATGTCTCAAGATGAAATTCTTCGACTCAGGTTGGACTGGGTTTAGGACATGGCTTCAAGAGGCTCTTTTGTCTTGTCTTGAAATTTAACTGGGTGTATCTAATTTCACATATGAGCCAGAAACATAGAAGTGGGGCAAGACCCATAAAATGTTTCTCCCACTTGAGTTTTTCATGATTTTGCCTTTGAAAAGATTAACTGGTGTAAATAATAATAAAAGGAGTGATTCCAATATACCCTTTGCATGTGACTTATAATATAGTATGAGGTTCTCCTCAAGGGGTAACAGTGCAGCTCTGTTTGTTTGTGTGAATATTTACGTTGGATGTAAATGTGGCAGGAGTGTACACAAATGGATTCATTCAGGCATGTGAGTGTGTAAGTATGTTTGTACAATATAGTTTACATTTGCTAAGGACTTTTACACCAGTGACTGGCATTTTATGCCAATCTAAACTCGACTAGCCCCAGATGGTTTTTTTTAAAGGAACCGAATTAACACTGAAAGCAAGTTATAAACTTAAACAGACATATTTCGGGTAAAGTTACATTTACTTATCTTTGCAGCATTATGTATGTTGTGTAAGTAACTGCATGTGAATTGGTCTAGGACCACTACACTGAAAACTTAACGTTTTCAGCAAATTTCTGCAATACTTAATATTTCAGAACCTTAGTAAATCCACAAAACACTCTGTAAGACAGAGAGAAAGTACTTAAGAAAGTATTTAAGTAACTTAAGTAATACCTAAGTAACTGATGGACTGGTGTTCTTTGTAACACATGAATGCCATGATGCTCTTCTGTATCTTAGTTAACCAGCTAAGATCCTTCCAGGATTCCCTGATCTTGTTGTTTAGGCTTCTTCTCTGTGGTGGCCTTCTTCTGCATGCATCCTTGAAATTATACCCAAGTGATTCTAGTATTACTGTGGTAGTGTTGTATATGCACTCACTGAATTCAGCGATATGGGTTGTGGGGATTGTGCACAGAGCAGTGTTCACATTTGCAAGCATCTTCGCTGATGGGACTTTGTCAGTGAGCTGAGGGAGTTTGGTTAGAATCTCCATCATCAGCTCAGTAGATGCATCTGTGATTGGAGGTGGCTGAGCATGATCTAGTTCAGTTACATTGCTCTTTTCTACCAGGGTTGGGTCATTATGTCCATACTTTTCAGTATTGTTCCCACGATGCTGTAGCCTCTGGATCTCCAGCTTCGATAGTAGCTGTCTTCTATTAAAGTTATTGTAATACGCTACCAGGTGCTTCTTGGTCAGGGTAGATGTTGGCTTTCTGCTCATTCATAATTCCCACATGTGTTCCATAATTCTCTCCTTGGGTTGGGTTGGTCAGGACAGTACTATTCCATCAATTGTTAGTCCTTGTCTATGTATAGCTTGCTCCATTAGATTATTTCTCATTAGTATATCCTGGTTCCCTACACTTGACATGGACCTTGTTAAGCCAGCTGGTGTAGATTTGGTTATCCAAAAGTCTTACTGTACTTAAGTAGTCAAAAATAGCTCAATTGCTATCAAAAAACTGATATCTGGCTTAATACTTACTGGAAAATTAAATGTTGCAAAGACATAGTAAGTTACCTAGGGAAGGCTGCATCTAATGGAGTGGTAAATTGTTATGTAATTTGCCAAGAGTTAAACTCTTCAAAGCAGAACAAAGTGTAACAATGTGTATTCGTGGAAAGGAATGCTGTGTAAATAGATGGAAGGGTAATTTGGTAAAAATAAGTGCATGAAAGAAGAAGAAGAAGGAGAAGAATTCCAAACCTACAAGCAGCTTGAGAAGCTCTGGCAGCCTTTGCTGCTCAATGTTCTTTATCATTACACAGTGTTAAGCAGTTCAGAAACTGGATGACGTGCAAAGGATATGTACTATGACAAAGCAGAAAAGAAGAGGACAAACAAAAACGTCCTGTTGTGATTGAGAACAGAATGTTTGTTTTCACCTAACCCTGGCTTAATGTCTCTATCACTCCAGATCTCCAGTCCATGGCTCTTTTTCAGTTTTCTTTCTTTCTCTCTTCTACATTCTATTTTCTGCTTCTTTATGTTCTCCATTTTATCTCTCCTCCTCACTGTGTCTCCTTTATTCTCTCATTTGAAATCCTGTTTGAGTTGATTCCTAGTCTGCAATCTGTCAAAGAAGGAATATGGTCCTCATGTTATCATACCCATCAGCAATACATTTCCTGGGAGGATGGTGTCTGTTATGGTGTATGTGTGGGTGTGTATCTGTCCTGGACAAAAATTTAAGCGTTAAGCCCCAATCTTTCGTAAGATACGTAAACTATATAAACTAAACAGAATTATCATGTAAAACAAGAATAACAAGCTGTTAAAACACCCCGTATGCATGGATACAACTGTTAACTTTTTTAAAAGGTGAAAAGTACATTTATTTCTACTTACAGTGGCTTGCAAAAGTATTCGGCCCCCTTGAACTTTCCCACATTTTGTCACATTACAGCCACAAATATGAATCAATTTTATTGGAATTCCACGTGAAAGACCGATACAAAGTGGTGTACACGTGAGAAGTGGAACGAAAATCATACATGATTCCAAACATTTTTTTTTTACAAATAAATAACTGAAAAGTGGGGTGTGCGTAATTATTCAGCCCCCTGAGTCAATACTTTGTAGAACCACCTTTTTCTGCAATTACAGCTGCCAGTCTTTTAAGGGTATGTCTCTACCAGCTCTACCAGCTACCAGCCCCCTTTGGTCTGAGTGCAGTCAGTTGCCCATAGACATTGCCTGATCTGTGCCAATGACTAAATAAAGTGCACCTGTGTGTAATCTAATGTCAGTACAAATACAGCTGCTCTGTGACGGCCTCAGAGGTTGTCTAGGAGCTTATTGGGAGCAACAACGCCATAAAGTCCAAAGAACACACCAGACAGGTCAGGGATAAAGTTATTGAGAAATTTAAAGCAGGCTTAGGCTACAAAAAGATTTCCCAAGCCCTGAACATCCCGAAGAGCACTGTTCAAGCGATCATTCAGAAATGGAAGGAGTATGGCACAACTGTAAACCTACCAAGACAAGGCCGTCCACCTAAACTCACAGGCCGAACAAGGAGAGCGCTGATCAGAAATGCAGCCAAGAGGCCATGGTGACTCTGGACAAGCTGCATAGATCTACAGCTCAGGTGGGGGAATCTGTCCATAGGACAACTATTAGCTGTGCACTGCACAAAGTTCAAATTCAAATTCAAATTCAAATTTTTATTTGTCACGTACACAGTCATACACAGTACGATATGTAGTGAAATGCTTGGACAACTGCTCGTGACCTAAAGAAAACAAAAAAGGAAAAGGCTATGAATAAGAAAGGAAATAAATATGAAAAATTAAAAAGGGTAAATTTAACTAGGAAGGAATAAAATATAAATTAAGGTTAAAAATGAAATAACTGTACAACACAAATTAGAATGAAGGGTAAATTTAACTGGGAAGAATAAGATAAAATATATAAATTAAAGTTGAAAATAAAATAACTGTACAACAAAATACACAATACACAATATAGAACTATAAATCTAAATATAAATAAATATATACACAATAACAGCAGCTGTACAAGTATTAACCGGAAATGAAGAATATAGTGACCAGTGTTGTGCAAAACCAAAGTCCAGAAAGTCCAGTGTGTGTGTAAGAACCATATGTGTGGGTCAGTACTGTGTGGTGGTGTGACTGAGAGACCGTATCGCCTGCGGGAAGAAGCTCCTCCTCAGTCTCTGTGTTGGTCTTCAGGGAGCGGAATCGCTTTCCTGACCTCAACAGAGAGAACAGTCTGTTGTTGGGATGGCTGAGGTCCTTCACGATCTTCCTGGCCTTGGTCCAGCACCGCCTGCTGTAGATTGAGTGCAGGTCAGGGAGCTCGGAGCGGATGGTGCGCTCAGCTGACCGCACAACCCTCTGTAGAGCTCGTCTGTCCTGCATGGTGCTGTTCCCGAACCAGGTTAAGATGTTTCCCGCCAGGATGCTCTCTATGGTGCACGAGTAAGTTGGCCTTTATGGAAGAGTGGCAAGAAGAAAGCCATTGTTAACAGAAAACCATAAGAAGTCCCATTTGCAGTTTGCCACAAGCCATGTGGGGGACACAGCAAACATGTGGAAGAAGGTGCTCTGGTCAGATGAGACCAAAATGGAACTTTTTGGCCAAAATGCAAAACGCTATGTGTGGCGGAAAACTAACACTGCACATCACTCTGAACACACCATCCCCACTGTCAAATATGGTGGTGGCAGCATCATGCTCTGGGGGTGCTTCTCTTCAGCGGGGACAGGGAAGCTGGTCAGAGTTGAGGGGAAGATGGATGGAGCCAAATACAGGGCAGTCTTGGAAGAAAACCTCTTGGAGTCTGCTAAAGACTTGAGACTGGGTTGGAGGTTCACCTTCCAGCAGGACAACGACCCTAAACATAAAGCCAGGGCAACAATGGAATGGTTTAAAACAAAACACATCCATGTGTTAGAATGGCCCAGTCAAAGTCCAGATCTAAATCCAATCGAGAATCTGTGGCAAGATCTGAAAACTGCTGTTTACAAACGCTGTCCATCTAATCTGACTGAGCTGGAGCTGTTTTGCAAACAAGAATGGGCAAGAATTTCAGTCGCTAGATGTGCAAAGCTGGTAGAGACATACCCTAAAAGACTGGCAGCTGTAATTGCAGCAAAAGGTGGTTCTACCAAGTATTGACTCAGGGGGCTGAATAATTATGCACACCCCACTTTTCAGTTATTTCTTTGTAAAAAAAATAAAATAAAATAAATGTTTGGAATCATGTATGATTTTCGTTCCACTTCTCACGTGTGCACCACTTTGTGTTGGTCTTACACGTGGAATTCCAATAAAATTGATTCATATTTGTGGCTGTAATGTGACAAAATGTGGAAAAGTTCACAAATACTTTTGCGAGCCACTGTATATGAAACTTTTGCAATAACTTATATCTGGCACTAAAATCTCCTTTACAAATTTGATTGGGCACTGTCTATAATATGTGTGTGGTATCCTGCTTTGCCACCCTTTCCTTGCGATAAGACTAAGCATGTGCATGTGTGAGATGAGACATTTGACTAAATTATCTGAGATGTTTTCTCATCAGACACATTTGTAGTCTCATCCAGGGCATGTGGAAGATGCAATCCACAGAAATTACAAAGAAACAAGGTGGCACATAAAGGGAAATACAGATATCCTGGAACATATAAAGGTGTTTAAAATGTGTATATGACTCGGGGGAAGGGAACACTGGTTCTTTCCCCTATTTTCTTTGTGTCCTCTGACCTCTTCATCACTCTATCAGGAATGTGGCTGGAGCTCTTTTCCAGGTACTCCAGCAATCTTGAAACCAATATTCAAATAGAACTAGTGTCATGTCACTGAGACAGTTATTCTAATTTTGTGTCGTATCACCCCATAGTGAAATTGTAAAAAAGTGTAGACTTTACTTCAAGTGGTATTTAAAAAAAAGAAAAAAAGCATTGCAATAACTGTTCTGGAATGAAAGACATTTATATTGCCTCATTTCAGAGGCTCAAAAGGTACAAACGAACAAATTTAAATAAAAGGATTATAATTTTTGAAACTCCATTTGAAAATTATTTTCAGTCATTGATTCCCATGCTTGTTTGAGGGTTTTTCTGCAAGCTGTTTTGCATTTAACAACTGAAAGCATGTTCTGTTTTGTTGAGATCAGGTGAAAATGAAGAACATTCAGTTTATTTGTCTTGAGAAACTCCTGGTTTGCTTTTGCAATATGCTTTGAATCATTATACACCGGCACTGGGGAGCACTGCCAGATCATTTTTGTAACCAGTATTTTGCAGCTTGTTATATAATCTGTGTATTTAAATTTATACGGGTGCCTCTAGATTGTAGATGTTAACAATGCTACCTGACTGAGAGTGTTCATGAAGTGCATAGCTGTTTTTTTTTGTTTTTGTTTTTGTTTTGGGTTTTTTGTTTTTTTTGTTTTTCCTCAACACTTAACACTTTACATGATCATTCACCAACAGGGATTCTTTGCTCCCCTTATTGAGAGCACCAATGAAGAGCTTCCATATGTTATTTTAATGCTCAAAGTCAACTAAGAGATTTTCTGCTTGACTTGTCCTTAGACAGGGCATGAAACTGCTTATCAGTAGTCTAGCTATGTTTGAGCTTGAATACAGAGGGTGTTTAAAAATGGCTGTACTTTCTAAACATTTAATGTGGACTTGCATTTAATGCCATATTATGTGTTACGGAAGTAACATTAGGTAGTTTTGCTCTGTCATCTAATAAACATTTGAGTTGTTTAATATGAACATTTAATTCCTACATAATTTACCAGAAACTGTATATGATAACTGAACCAGACAAAGAAGTGTCAGTGTCATACTAATGGAAATGAGTGTTTGATACCAGGGCCCTGTTTCAGGAAGCCGGTTTAGAAAACTCAGAGTTAAAAATGATACTCAGGGTTGAGTAACCCCGAACTGTCCAACTCGGAATATTCGGTTTCAGAAAGGCTGATAACAATTAGTTCAATCAACGCGGAGTTGCTTTAACCCCAAGTGAAGCGCGCGGACGAGGATACATAAAGCCCTGATAAGCGGAGCACAGATTAAGCGAGTCACCATGGAGACGGAGGGAAAGAAGGCGCGGTCAATGTATTTCACAGCGCTTGAGGCCGAAATTCTGATGGCAGCATATGCCGATAACATGCAAATTTCTCAGAAAAAAAGTAACACAGCCTCAGCTGCAAAACAAAGGGAGCATGCATGGCAAAACATAGCCGACAGAGTCAATGCGTGAGTGTTAATATAAACATTGATCTAGGGATTTCCACCCATTTAACACGTTATTTTATCATATGTTATTTTATTTGTTATTTTATACATTTTATTTTGTGACGTGATGTGAGCGCAGGTGCAACCCAACAGGCCCCAAACGTGCCTGGCAGCAAGTAAAAATGAAATATAAAAATATAGTCCAAACAGGTGAGGTGTAATTGTATTATGAGCCATAGTGCTTGGTCTGTTTGTCCGATGTAAATCAATTGCAGTTAGAGGCTACATTAATTTTCTTTCTGTAAGCACTTATTGAAATTATCTGAGCACATTACAAGTACATATTTGCTTACTCTGTATGCTCAAATGTGGCCCGTTATAGCCAACAGAAAAAAAGCGGAGGCCCGAAAAACAGGTGGGGGTCCTCCACCACCACCACTCACAGAGGCTGAGCAGTTGGCCCTCAGCCAAAACAGAGGGCGCCCTGTGGCCGAAGGCATCTCTGCAGGGACATCCTCTGAGTCAATAACCCCGCAAGACACAAGTGCCTACATAGGGGGTAAATTCAAAATAATACATGATGTGCATACATCCTTTCTTCACAGTCACCTTTGCAGTGCTACTCATTCATTTGATAAACTCTTTACCATAATGGATTATTTTGTAGTGAAGTTATTTTCCTACTGATTTTGCCTTGCCTCAGTCTTGGTTGTCTTTGAGAGCATAATGACAATGAAGTGTAAGGTGATTGGTATGTTTGTTAATTGCCATTTGGTCCCTTGTAAGTTATAAGTGACCTGTATAAACCTCATATTCTATCAGTTGATGGTGATGGTGTACTGCATCTGGTGCAGCCTCCTGTTGAGCCAGACCAACATGCAGTTGTGAGTAATACTCCACAGATTATATGAGTTTACAGTAGAACAGCAATGTTGTTAACTTCTTTACTACAGGAAAATAATGAAGAAACATTGACAGCTGTTACAGAGGAGGAAGCAACAGAGACACTTTATGAGGTTTACATCTTTTAATACTTTGTGTACAGGAAACACAGGCGACCAATAAAGCCAGTTGAACAAAAAATCTGTTTATTCTTCTTTCAACATGTTGAGGTGATGGGTCAAAGGAAATGATTGTGACATATGGTGTCTCTGACTGCTCTTCCATCTTGTATGTCCGTGGGAGGGTCAGGATGTTCATGGTTTGGATCACTGCTGATGTTTGGTTCAGAAGGACAGTGTTCTCCTCTAATTGTGGCAATGTTGTGAAGAATCACACATGCCACAATAATGTCACATGCCCTTTCTGGGGTGACCCTGAGTCTTTGCAGGCACTGGAACCGGGCCTTAAGCATTCCGATAGTCATTTCAATTCTGGCTCTTGTCCTGCAATTAGCCAGATTATATCGCTGCTGTGGGCCCGGGTCAGGGTAAGGGGTAAGCAAATAGGGTAAACATGGATACCCCCTATCACCAAGCAAGTAGCCAGTGAACTCTCCTAAGACAGAAGGATACACTTCAGTTCAAATGTCCCTGAAGCAATTGGTCTTTATATATTTTAAAGTATTCTCAACTCACCATGTCCAAATTTTGTGCTCAGTGTACATTCACGGAATATTTGTGAGTCATGGACAGAGCCTGGCCACTTGGCTTCCACATTTGTGATAATGTTGGCAGCATCACATATGATCTTCACAGTGCAGAGAACACAAATTAGCATCCATTACTATAATGAAATAATTTGTTAGTTTGAAATGCTACAGGGAACTATGTACCTGCACATTAATGCTGTGGAAAGACTTCCTGTTCACATAGTCTCCTTCATTTACTGAAGGAGCAATGATTGGAATGTGAGTGCCATCTGTACAGCCAATCACGCCTGGGAACCGTGAAAATAAATGTAAAATTTAAGTAGTAGTCCAAGTAGCACCACATCATAAATTAAGTTTTGGTCATCCTGATACCTGCAATTTTGTGGCATCCCTCTTTGATAAATCTTGTGGGTCTATGACCGGGGAACACAGACGAGTACAGGAGACGTTTCAGTGCAACTGTAACATTCCTGACTGCCCGACAGACGGTAGCCTTGGAAACGTGCTCAGCATCACCAATATTATACAGAAAGCTCCCGTTTGCAAAAAACCGAAGTGCAATACAAATAATATGTACAGAACTGAGAGAATGTCCACGATGTGTCACATGCGTAATATATGGCCTGAGGATGTTATCCAAATAACTTATAGATTGTGCTGAGAAACGGTAACGTTCACACAGAAAATCATCAGGAAATGATAAAATGTCCAAACGCGCTCTGATCACTCTCTCCCGGCGGAGAGCTCTGCGGAGAATTTGGGCTTCACAATCTACTGGCTCTTCAAGGAAGGGGCACGCCATGTCCGACACTTCCTACTGTCAGGTTTCCGACAAAGGGGCGGAGACAGTCAGGGTTAGTTGTAGTAAACCTGCTAGGGGGCAGGTTAGCTTCACGGAGTGTGTCGTCATAGTGACTCACTGAGGCTTCATCTGAACTCGCTTTGTGAAACCGAAAACCCAGAGTTTTCTTTAACTCAGGGTATACTTACTCAGTTTTTCCACTAAACCGGCTTCCTGAAACAGGGCCCAGGAGGCAGAGCGGGTTGTCTACCAAGGTTTGGGAATCAGGCCCCTGCTCCTCCACTCTGTATGTCAAAGTGTCATTAAGCATAATGCTGAACTTGTGATAGCTGGAAAACAGAATAAAAGTGCTGTACAGATATGTATATGTATATGATTGTGGCTGTAGCCAAAACAAACAAAAAAAAATAGTTGATTGTTTTTTACATGTTTGTTTTTGTAACAGACAAACTTGCTCTTTTAGTAATAATCCCCCAGAATTGTGCTGTTGGGAATTCTCCACTTTATTGAACAGACAAAAAAGCAACAACAACAAAAATAGCCCACATCATGCTCATACAGTAGTAACCAATCAAAAGCAGTCACATTGTAAAACATACCAATTGTTATGCTCTTTTTGACTCCATATGACCCCGTCATTCATAAAAAATAGAATGTTGTATTAAACAAGAATGAATATTGACAATTTAAAAGAATAATACATGTTGCAAGCCTAATATGACAATTACAATGGCAATTTTTGTGCATATTTCATTACATAAAAACTCAATGTGCTTAACACAAAACATAGAAATATAACAACACATGTTTGTACAAAATGCCTTAAGTCTGTGAAGGTTCTCAGGTTTGAAAGAGGAGTGAAAGAAGCCATCTTTGTCCACTGTGAGCGACCATCGTTGAACAGAGGCGGGGGTTTACGACACCAACTCTCTGCCATCTATAATCCAGTTTTGAGATCCCTTCCCAGACGCCTTAACGCCCACTCACATCCTGGGCCATCTGATCTCAGGAATTCGCATGATAAGGTGGGGCCAGGTTTCACAATGAACACACCCGAAACTCTGACTGATTGGGACCCACACCCAGTTTCACACCTTGGCTCAGGCGATTAGAGGATCATCAGGGGGTCCTTTTGTCCCTCTGTGGGGGGTCACTCCCACTAGGTTTAAATCTGGGACTCCCCACCATTTGACCTTAGAACTGAAGAAGCTTCTTGGATGAGAGGTGAAACGTCTTCAAGCAACTTAAAGAAGTCCAGACGCTTTTCTTTGCAAGCTCCTTTGACTAAAATGCCTTAAGGCAATGGCAATTTAAACAATTATAATATTAAAGTAATGGCATCATATTATATCAAAATATTACAAAACAACAAAATAAAACAATAATAAACACCTAGTGTAGACTTGAGTACAAAAGGTTTTGAGTCTATTTTTAGCAGGCAGCTAAATGCATGGTGTTCCTGACCAAGTTACTTGTACTTATATTATTATTATCACTATTATTATTGTTGTTGTTGTTGTTGTAGGCATTTCCCCTTTCATATGAAAAGAAAACAAGCTGTGATTCGATGGGTGGCTTCTCCTCCTCTAAACCCAGTGAGTTTTGAACCAAATACTTTACTTTTGTTATTTTGTTGTTGTTGTTTTTTTGTTACAATTTTATTTCCACATAAGAGCAGGATCTTCTGCAGAGCCAAACTGACTGAAATCATCACAAATTGCTGTCAATTAGAAGACAGGCATATGTGCTTTGAAGATTATGCCAGTATTTAGTCACAATCCCAGCCAGGCCTCATGACATTCATTGTCCGCAGATCCAGATTTTCAGTGCTGGAGACAAAGTGGAAGGACCCTGCAGCCACGTCAAGCTAATCATGGCAGCCAAAGGTAATTGGATTGACTTAAGTCCCAACAGGCCCAGTATTAGAAAATTGTAATCAGTGTCATTGGTAGAAAGACAAGGGGTGCTTTGCTTTCAAAATCAATTACAGTTAGCCAGTAAAGAGTCATTTGTTAAAAATGCAGAGAAATCACTTTGTTCAGACATTTAGCTTTAAAATGCTCTCTTTTTCTCAAGAAATGTTGGAAGGTAGAATCATGGGAACAACTGGCTGTGATAAAACCTGACAAGTAAACCTAAAGGTTTCCAATATTTGACATCATTCCTGAACCTTTTGCATGACTGATTCCTGCATTGCTGAGAAAAAGGATTTAATACTAATATTCCAGTAGAGACTGTTACACCAATTGTTCTGTAATTTAAAATCCCTGACATAATTTGCATGTTTGGACTACTCTTAGGTTTCTAGAACTTATTACTCTCACAATGTAAACAAAAAGGTAACTCCAACACTATATTTCAAAATAATCAGTACTTGCTGTCATTTTTCTCTGTTGTATGGATTATTGAATTGAGTTGAGACTGTGTTTCTTATTGTGTCGGTTTTGCTTTTTTATCCCATCTCTTGGAAAGATAAATGCTGAGAGAAAATCTTGAAATAAATATAAATTGATGTGTATTAAATGTATGACAGCTATAGGTTAACCATTTACATTTAGATCTGTGCTATAGCCTGAAAAGACCAGAATGAATAAGTGTTCAAACGCTGCCATCTAGCGGATGATAACCATAATCACAACTTGGTTAATGTACATGTACTGCAACAGGAAGAAAGGTCAAAAGATGGAGTGTGAGTTATGATCATATCATTCTGGTAATATATAACTTAACATCATATGGTATCACACATGCTCATGTACAAAGCTGTTGCATTATAGGAGAAAGGGTGTTAGGAAACAGAAGTTAATTCTACTTTGCAAACTGATTGTCGAAGTACACTTGATATTAAGGATATTTAAGCAAAGTTATCTACATACCTCTCCTAATTCTGACCTCAGCAAAGCATTGTTCCTTCAAGGATGAGATACTGTACTGGACAGACTCAGTACACTGAGTCTACTGGTATGCCTTAGGGCAGTGAAAAATATAATAAATTATATTTTAGAAAGTTTTATCACTGTACTTTCAGTTGCAGTAACTCACAGTACCAATTCCCAAGTTATCTTCTATGCTGTAAACAAGCTGGCTCTCACGTTTCATGGAACCTAGCAATCCTGCTAAGACATCTTTCCACAAGAATGAGTAATCATTCTTGTGTCAGTGCCCATTGCTCACTGACCTTTACTTGTACACAGCACTGCATGAGTTAGGAAATAACCTTATATGGACAAAGTCTTGTGTGTATTACTTTTTCAAGCCAGAAAACTGGTCAGGAAGACGAAGAAGAACAAGAAGAAGAAGAAGAAGCTATAAACAATTACTACTATGGGCTGAGGAGAAATTTGATCTCATATATAATTTGGGGGTTGATGATGTGCATAAGATGACTAACAAACCTTCTTATAGGAGTATGATATTGATTGCAAAGTATTGCTTGCAAGGTGAAGCACTATGTGTTCCCAGGTTGATTTTAATGTAAATCAGATATATTGAAAACATCTTTAAAGGAGGCCATCTTCAGTATTCTTATAATCATGACAGTTACGTCATATGAGCTAAGAGGTATAGATTCAGATTAGATTTTTTTTTTAATACACTTTCATATTCTAAACCTTTATATTAATTGATTTGGAGTTACATT
The DNA here is from genome assembly GCF_057382185.1 of Mchenga conophoros. Classification (NCBI taxonomy): domain Eukaryota; kingdom Metazoa; phylum Chordata; class Actinopteri; order Cichliformes; family Cichlidae; genus Mchenga; species Mchenga conophoros. The sequence continues at coordinate 10,986,992 of NC_140526.1, forward strand.
AATTGAGATACAATGTATGGCATGTGGGAACTGACTGCTCCTAATTAAACTATAAACCTTTTTAAAAAAAGATTTTTTTGCAGTATATCATAAAGCATTATATTTACTGTATACTCTATTTTTAGTTTCAAAAAATAGACACTATAGTCTTGACAAGGGTTAAGTAATGTACATCTTTTGCACTGGGTCAGATGCCTTTTACGTCATATAAACAATGCCATTGAACAAAAACTTGTGTCTAACTGTACAGTACACAAATCCATAGATGCAATAAATATTTTCCCCTTTTGTATGTGATTGTCATTCATCAAAACTTTAGCTCATTTGCATAAAATTGTTTTATAATCTTTAATAGTTTTTATAACAAAGAAAATGAAAAGTATGAGAGAAAAGAAATAACAAAGCTTCAGCAATCAAAGCCTGTGCTGCAGTAGCAGCAAGATGTAGAAAAAAAAAAGTCATCTTAAAAAGGAACTCTAATAACAACCTTTCTAGAGTGTCTTTGATCTCTCGGTTTTTATGGTTTTATAGTTGCAGACTAGCTTCTATTCCTGGAAAGAGGAGGGTAAACTTTACTTCTCGTTCTGATGCTACTGCAGTTCATTGCAGAGGCTACCCACGCAGCTTCAACAGCTGCTGACCATCATATTCCATTAACATACAATTAATTTCACTCAGTTAATAATTATTTCACTCAGTTAATTGGTTATTTTACAAATGTTAGTTTTAAAAACATCTCCCTTAAATCTTAAAAAAGCTCTAGCTTCAAATCCTAAAATAACATCTAACTGTCCCCCTGTTTACCATGGGGCCCTAGAGTAAGTTTTTTTTTTTTTCTTCCATCTTACACTGATAAATGCTTTTTTCCCACTCCGTCTTTTTAGGCCTGTGGTTCCACTTCACCAACATTGATTATTTTCCAAACTGCCACGTTGCTCTCTGTGTGTTTTAGGAAAAGCTTGCTTACACAGAGGACTGCCTGTCTGAACCTTGAACAGACAAGGACCACTCTGTTAGATGTCATTATGATACACGGAGACCAGAAGGGGGGGGACCTGCACTCTCTCACGCTATGTATGACTCGGTAACTCTTTAACAATAGCTGTGCCCAACAGATTATTACTTTTATTTGGAGTTTGGGCATATGGGTGAGTGTCACACCCCTTACAGCTGAACCTTACAGTTCACACCAAAACCAAAGAAGAAGAAGAAAAATCAGCGAAGGCTGGCCTGTGGGCGGAGAGTATGATAATACCCTTCAGAGGAAGTGAGCGCAGTGTAGTGGAATGTAGCTGCCATTAGTGGGAGTTGAGCTGAAGCTGCCCAACTGCTAGCCCTCTAAGTTGTGTTTGAGCAAGAGACACCGAAAAGAGTGATGAAAACATGCCTCACTTCACGGTCGTACCAGTGAAAGATCAAGTTCAGGCTAGCTACGACAGCTTAGAGGGGATTAACTGGGTTGATTACAGGGATACTGGACAGGACTACCCTGATCATCAAGATACTGTCAGCTCTGATGGTAAGTCTAATAACTTTTACGCAATTCTCAACTTTTGAACAAAGGGACTTTTTAAGTTCTATAGTTCAAAGAAGTGTGTCCCTAAAGTGATAATTCATTAGCTGGACACGATATTTGTTGAGATTTGTTTCCTCCCGAGAGAGCCTTCTGAACAGCTGGTTGAATGGTTACCATGGCAATTCTCCATTGCCAGAAAGCAGTATTCCTGCAGTCTGTTTTTGATATTAGGGTCAAATTAGAGAAACATTTATCACATTGGAGCTGCTTTTTCCCTCCATCAGCAAGTCTTTTAACATAAACTCAGGGACAGATGAGTAACAAAGGGAAACAATGAAAGGGGTGAGGACTGTGGTGGGAAGAAACAAAGGGGATGGTGGTGTGTGAGTGGGGCCTGTACTCCGGCAACAAGAAAGGCCTCAAGTGCTTCCTCGCACAAAAGATGGAGCTCTTTTTGTACCAGAGGAGTATTTTCTTTCATAGATCAGCTGCTAAACAAAACACAAGCAGATTCCTCCCTCCCCACTTTTCAGTCTAAGCTGTTTTCTGCACTGGATCATGATAGAAAGAGTGGAACCATACTCTGAAAGAAAAGACAGGGAGAAGCTCTGAGTTTGTAGCCTTTGGGTAGGATTATGTGAGAGCATTGCCAGTTTGCATTGCCAGTTTGCATTGCCAGTTACCAGCAGGAACTTATTTGTTTTAAATAAAAGAGACACATGGGGTGTGGCCTTTAAAGGGGCACCCTGCCTTTACTAAAAGCCCAGAAGGCTGCACAAACCACAAGCAGCACTGTACATTTCTTACTATGTGACTGTGTTAGTTTATTTATTCTAGTGCAGCCACTGTTTAGTTTTTTTTTTTTTAAATATGTTCGGCTGTGTTTGTCCAAAAATGTGGGAGTGCATGTGTGAGTAAAACATTTTCCATGATGCAGATGAGATTACACATGCTTCAGTGAGCCAAAGTCTCCAGTTGACTGATATTTGAAGCAAAACAATAAGAAATCTCAGCACATGTTGATGCAGCTCCTGGCTCGTATACTTCTGGAATATATGGAAGCCACCCATTAGAGTTGAAAAAATGGCACAAGTTGTCTTGAAAGAACTCTGAAGTTTTTTTGTATTTCCCACAAGGCTTTTGCTGTTTAACCTTGTCTTCCTGCTGTCATAATTCTCTCTAACCCACAAAAGAAGCTTCCTGAAGTGCGAAAAAAAAGCAACAACCATTAAAAATTTCAGAAGGCAACATGGATGACTATGCCAAACATGATGAGAAGGAGGAGAAGGATGTGAAACTACTAAATGATTAGAACAGCAAAATGTCCTATTGTTTTTCAGTTAATCAGATGTAGAAATTAAACTCTCTTTAGCTACTCAAGTTGACTGAGGTTTTATAGCATTGCTTTTCTTTAACATGTATGTTTTTAAAGCATCATACCATACTTAAGTATTTATGAAAATGATAATCAAAAGAAATGTGTTTTAGTAATTAAGATTGGAATATGTATAATATGAAGTAATTCTAGCTACATACATATTAATTTCTTCTCCATATTATCTTTCCATTCATCCATATTTAGACAGAAGAAAAAACTGGAAAGTAGTCTGTGGTAAACAGTTTAAGAAATGGGGGCATGATCTGGATGATTTCATCCTGGGAGTGGTGTGCCTGGCAGTGTTACATGCTGTATATGTCTGCTACAGTATGACGAATGCAGCACGGAGGAAGTGACACAGTGCGAAGTCTGTTTAAGGCTCTGAATTCAGCTCTGTTCAGCTTACAGGACAAACTGTGCAGTCATTATGTTGCTGTAGTTGAGACCCTGAAATAACAGAATTCTTCTGCTGTGGGTTTACATTCTATGATTCTTTGCCCACTGAGCTTTAAAATATTGCTTTAGGTCATTGTAGTTTGTGTAAGTTTGTTTACGTACACCTCTCTTAAGGCCCAGTCACAGTATTGTAATCAAGCTAAAGTCTGGACTTTGACTGGGGCATTGCAACACCTAAATGCTTTTGTTTTTTCCAACAACTCTGTTGTCAATATGCTGATGTGCTTGAGATAATTGTCCTGCTGCATGATCTAATATGGACCAAAGCGCTAGACAAATACAGGCCATTTACCAAGCATTAGTCACTGGAAAGGTAGACTGTCCAAAGGAAAGTCGTTTTATTCAGTTGAAGAAGAGCACCAAAACTGCTAACATGTACTTTTTTTGTTTTTGGAAACTATTCCAAACAAGTCTTTCAGTTCAGTCTTTTTTTGATTGCACTGCCTTGAACATTGGCATTTAGCCTGTAGCCTCTGAGATGTAGTCCCTGGATTGTTGGGGAATTGAGCATTCCATGGTTTGAACTTTGAGTGAGTTTAATAGGATGTCCACTCCTGGGAAGATTGTGGCATTGTTAAGCCACACCTGAATGCTACAGGTCAGCATACTGTCAAAATGTTGCCTTTTAAAGAGGTGCTCATGCTTGCTAATGATCATTTAATTAAGAGCACCTGGCTGCTACTTACTCTCTATTTATGTCTGTCCTGTCTATGGAATCATGAAGGGTGTTAATTTTTCATAGAGAAATTGCAAAGAATTCTCTGAAAGGTTTTCTTTTTCAGGTGACTATAGGTGGCACTCTGATATAAAAGATAAACATACTTGGATGGAGTGGAAATATAGAGCTAGTGACAGAGTTAAAACACAATGTCACACACACACACACACACACACACACACACACACACACACACACACACACACACACACACACACACCTTTCCAAGCAACATGTCTGAGTTCAAGTACTTGTAATACATTTTGTCACTGGTGACATAGACGGTCATACCCTGATTAATGGATAATTTCATGCAATGCAGCTATCTTGCCATCGTCAGCCATCTTTGTTCTATCTGCTGGTTTGCATGAAAGTGACAACAGTGCTAGCTTGAACCCCCACCTCCGAATGTTCCACCTTCCTAGCTTATGTTGAGGATCTCATACTTCAGTACAGCTGTACTTCAGTACTGTTCAGATTAAAAACAAAAACAAAACCTTCTGTACTTGTTGTGCAAGTACTGAAGGTACTAAGAAATATATATTTAGTATTTTGATCTTTTACCCCATTGCAGCATACTTTTTAGCATTCTAGGGAGATTGTGCGACCTTTCACACTAAACAAGCATTCACAAGTATTCACTCTACTTACAGAAAACACAACTTTAAACCACTTCGTAAAGACACAGCAGATGTTTTCCCTGTGCTCACTACATTTTACAGTTAATTTGTTTATCAAATACTTCAGACACACTGGCATGCCCATTTATTTTATTGGTGTGTTTTTGGAAATCCATTGTATGATAAACCTTTTACGACCCCCTGAGGTAATCAGACTGAGCAACCACCCTTTTCTCATCATTAGCACACATCAGAGTTAATATGTTTGGCTGTAAGTCTCAGCAGGTTAACATTCCTCTGCTCTGGTCAGATTGTACTCGCCATGAAATACTGTCATTACAACAAACCTTGCTGTAATAGCATTGCTTTGCTTACATGATTTCTTGCCAAAGGCTAAGACAATGAGGAAAGTGGAATTTCCGACACCGTGCAGTAGGGTCCTTGATACCAGAGGCTCAGTGATGTGCAAAAGGCTGGCCTGTGTCATTTGATTGCATAGAAGAACTACTGTTGCATAGATAAAAATGGTCTAGATCTAGTTAATAACTACCTACAATGGGCACATTTGGACCAGAACTGGTTGGCTGAGTTACCATAGCTTTCAAACTCTCAGGGGAGCTTGCATTGCTTATTTTGGAAAATGATGGTAGCAAGACACTATAACAAGAAGAAAGCTGACTAAAAATGTTCTGCTGAAAAGTCTTGTGTCCTTGAGTTTATGGTTGATATTACTTTGAGTTTAAGCATTTATGTAGACCATGTAGACCTGTTGTTTTGCTCTTGTATTGCCTCTAATGAAGTAATGATTAACACATTCACAAGTAAAAGGTTGCTAGTTTGATTCCAGCTGGAGATACAAATGCCCTTTGGGGTTGTCAGGGAATCTGTAAAACTCTGCCAATTCAAACATGTGAATCTAACCGCTATGGGGACCTCTTGTGGCAAGTGAGCAGCCGAAAGTGACTTCTTGCACCAGTGTGGAAGACTTGTGCAGTACACATGCCATACGTGCCATCATGTGTAGTGAGAGAGCATACTGAGTGCACAACATAGAACAAGTTTACCTTTTAACTATTTGTATTGCTGCCACGCAGCATTTGTATCCTCTTTGCACAACCCTGTAGAATAGACACATCAATATTTGCTTTGTATAAATTTGTTATATAAAAGCAAACACACTCACACACGCACATACACACAGAGGGGGAAAGAGTGAGCTGTTTGCAGATGGTGTATTCAGTTGTCATTAGTACAATATCATTGCCAACTTACTTCATGGACTAAGCTAGGACTTAAGTCTCTCGCCCAGTGTTAAGTCTTAAATATTTATTAAAGAGGAAGTTTAGCAAAGAGGCTTTTTCAAATCCTAAGAAGCTAATAGACCACAATATTGTTTTCCATGTCTAATCAGCTTTACAAAGTAGATAAACGTTGCTAGACTCACTCACTCACTCACTCACTCACTCACTCACTCTTAGCCTTTCGCCCTGTATTTTAACTTGTCAATGTAAAACTAACCCTGAGGAATATTAGTAATGCCATACTCATGTTTATTATTATTTATTTTGTTTTTATTTAATGGAATAAGTTCATTTTATATATTACTATCACTATATCATAGTAATAGTGTTAGTAAAAATAATAATAATAAAAATATCATAATAACACTGATGGATTTTAATATTTTGTGAGATATCTCAAACATGTTTTGTGAGATTTGATGAGTGTATAACATCATAAATAAACTTGAACTTTGGTTTTGTTTAGAACTTTGAAATGCTAATACACAACAGACAGATTTTATTGCATGTTGTGTTTGACATGAGCTAAATTGTTAAAGTGGAAGTAGCCAGATAGTTTCTGTTGTTTTGGAAATCTCTACATGGATATCACCATTGTCAGTCATATAACATAGTATGATTTTCAAATGAATACAATTATACGTTAGTCAAATGCTTCTAACTGGATGTTCTTAACATGCAAAACGCACCTTATGCTGACTTTTTCAAACATTAGAGCCACCATCACTTTCAGTCGCCACAATTTTCATACAAACTGTCATCGCTGAAATAATGAGTTAAAGTACTTAAGATTGTTTAAAACTATTTTGCAATGGGATCATATTAGCTGTGAAGCTTCTAGCTAGTAGTATACTAATATTATACCGTACCAATGAGATGCACTACATCTATCTTGGAACTCAGCCTTCATTGTTGTCTGAACTACAGATGTCTAAAATTTTTGGAGTGGTTGTAACAGTGTTGTACCGACTGCCCCGTGATGGCTTTTCTATAGTGGAACTCAGAACGTCAAAACTGTATCAGCTTTGCTATCACTGCTGGTAAATAGATTTGTTGTTGTTTTTTATCTATTTACACATTTTTTCGTAGATAGATAGATAAATAGATAGTTGACTTTTATATATTTTTACTTCTATAAACTGTGTTATTCCCACAGTGAAGTTTTAAATCTTCTAGCTGTAGCTGTGAGCTGTTTTGCAGGGAGCACAGATGACAAGTTAGCACATGCAGTAAAGCCTCTGCTGCTCTGTGCTCACAGCAGGACTACAGTTTGCCTTCATAACAGGCCAGTTAATCTTTAATCTTTTAGATTAGACATTTAATGTGAGGTTATTAACAAGAAACCCCTTCTGTCTCCTTGGCTCATTGTTAAAGTCAGATTTATGTTGCCTGCCCAAAAAGGAAAGAGTTGCACGCTTAACTATTTGATGTTTTAGCTCTTTGGTTATTATGCAGAGCATTCAGCATGGCCGAGTCACAGTTCTTGCCAGGAAGCAACTGAACATCTCATGGCAAACCAAACATCAAGACAACACTAGATGGCAGTATTGAGATAGTTTTTTTTTTTTTCCTCTTATTGCCCCCTAGTCATCCTTGCATTCCAGCTATAGATAGGGGTTTCACGTGAATTTGGCCTTAAACTTTCAAAGATCAAGGTTTCTTTTGTAAAGAGAAATGTCAAGTTTCATATTATATCTTGTTACTGAGAATTTGCAATGGATGGTTTTCAATAACAGGTTTTTGCATGTATGCTTATCTTTTATAGTGTTGCTTTTTGCTGCAGCCTGGGAGCACCGAAATGTGATTTTGCATACAGATATATCCAGAATGATCATGAGCACATTTTAGAAATGCAGAAAATATAAGACTGCTCTTTAAGGTGATACCGTGAATCCAACCCAGCCTTTATATTCCTGTGAGAAGGCTTGTGTCTTACATATGTGTGTAAGTGGTGTGTATGAGTCAGTAAATTATCCCTGTTTTCTCCACTCCCCACCTCTTACCCCTCCTCACTGTACGCCATGTGTTAGATTAGGCCCCTGAATGAGTATTCACCCTGGGTGACCGAGTGTCCTGGATAGCAGAACATAGCATACGCTGCTGCACACTGCACAAACAGTGCATAAGTGCATAAGTATGCTCGCTGATAGCGCTGTTAGCAGCAGTGGGACGCAGAACACAGGTGAGTAAGGACCAGCATGGAAGTTCAGCCAACTCACTTGCTGGTATTTTCTGCACAGTTGAGAATACTTTTCTATTTCATGTCCACTTGGTACATTGGCTGGGTTTTTGCTGCAGGATTCATTTGGGTTTTAAGATGCCGCTGTTAAAGTTTACATGCTCCAATAATCCAAGGTTAGGTAATTTCTAGGTAATGAGATGTGTTTATGCCTATGAGTGTGAATGTGTGTGTGTGATAAAGTTAGCAGAGCTGCTTTGCGTGCAGTAATTGCCCCAGGCGCTGTGCTTGTCTCTGTTTGATTCTCTTCCTCAAACGCAAACATTAATGAGAGTGAAACTAATTATAATCCTATTTATCACCTGGTCTTGTGCTGCTTTTGGCCTTTCATTGCAATTTTGCTGAATGAATTGTCTTTCTAAAGATTACTGCTTCGTGAACGCTGTTAAGATGTTTCAATTAAAATTAGCAGTGACAGTTAAATGCGAAGAAGAATTGCTATGGAATAAAAAAAATTGAATTACTATTTGTTTCTTTTTGTTTTCATTTTTTGCTCCTGTACAAACAATAGTGTTGATAATGTTTTTCCTCTGTAATAATGTCACATATTTTATATAGTTCAGATAATTATTAATTTAAAAAAATCCATCAGGTGTTCTTTCTTTGAAGTGTTGATGTCTGTTTTGGTGTAAATCCATCGATGACTTTTTATGGGATTTGAGACTCACTGAGCCATTGTCTTTTGTCCATTTTACATATAGCTTTCATTTATTTTTTGTTAAAGAAGTGCTCGACTTTACCATCACAAGATGCTGTAATGATGCTACAATATTGTTTCAGCCTTTACAAACATTTTGGGAACCATACCTCATATTAGTGAATCAGTCATTAGCTTTGCTTATGTAAATGAGAATAATGTTTGCCATATTTACTGTCCAGAAAAACATTTGGTAGGCCTAAACTAAACTGCTGGTTTTCCACATCTTTGTTTTCATTATGTTTTTATTTACTTTTCTATCCCTTTTCTCTAACAGGACATGGCAACCATAAAGAAGACAGTCCGTTCCTTAACAGTTCTGATGCTGCTAGCAAGAAGAATGACTTCTATGACAGGAACCTGGCATTGTTTGAGGTTTATTATTTTTACTGTGCAGAATTTCTATCAGATTATAGATTAAAATCAATCTGCTGAGATTAACTTCATGTCCTGTCTTCTTTCAGGAAGAGCTGGACATCCGGCCGAAGGTTTCCTCTCTGCTCAGTCGCTTGGTCAACTACACCAACATCACCCAGGGCGCCAAAGAGCATGAAGAGGAGGAGAGTGCTGAGGCGTCACGTAGGAAGACCCCCAAGGTCAGTAGTCGGGGCAGAGCAAGGGAACACTGTGCTTCACTGTTTTAAAAATCCGTACACTCTGTCTTTTGAGGTTTGGAAACATTATACTCCTCTGGTGGTTCTCTCCCTGCCACTTTGTCCATGTTATTAAGGCTTGCTGATTGATTGCTAATGCCTTTCTACACTCTGCATTTAGACTGTGGCTGTGTAAGACCTGGATACATGCAACGAGCTGATAACATGATTGAATGACCTTTAAAAAGTACATCAATCAATACTAATGATCAATACACTTGTTTCCTGAAATGTCATGCTCAATACTCTCTCTCTCTCTCTCTCTCTCTCTCCCCCCCACCTCTCAGTCTCCCAACATGGGCACTCTGATGGGAGTCTACTTACCGTGTCTCCAGAACATCTTTGGTGTTATTCTCTTTCTCCGACTGACATGGATTGTCGGGATGGCTGGCATCGTACAGTCCCTCTTGATTGTCCTTATGTGCTGTTCATGTGTTAGTATGCACAAGCACACTATACCCAGATATACACACAAAATAAAACCTGCTTAGTTCTCCGACCAGTGTGGGACATTAGCCAATGTTTTGTTGCTAAACCAGTCAATCAAATTCAAATGTTGGATTACGTAAAACTGCAGCAATTATTCAAAACTAAACAGTTTTTTTCTGCTCACCATGCCCCCACTGTCTTGTCTCAACAAATACTGTGCATGTTCTAAGTTACATATTCTGATCCTTGTAGGACTAGATGAATACCAAGACTTTTCCTTAGCTATCAGTTAGATCTGCAGATGTTAACATTATACCCAAGAAAGAGAAGTTGCTGTGGTGTCTGCATATGTTTATTTTCTTTTCTCTTTTGTTTTTTAGACTATGCTGACAGCCATATCTATGAGTGCCATTGCTACTAATGGAGTTGTTCCAGGTAACACTTAGAACGTCTTTATTCTCTTCAGTTCAGTGTAAAGGTTTCTTTAATTTTATTCTATATTATTTTTTATCCGTTTTAAATATGTGTAGATTATTTTGCCAGTTAATTAAAATTGCACATTGGCATTTGCTATATAATCTGCTGGGTGCTCAAAGAAGAAAAAGAAAATGAGAGAAATTTCCAGTGAAGTTTTGTGTTGATGTCTTTTGTGTATAGCTGGGGGAGCTTACTTCATGATCTCACGCTCACTTGGTCCTGAATTTGGAGGAGCTGTGGGGCTGTGTTTCTACTTGGGCACTACCTTTGCTTCTGCCATGTACATACTGGGGGCCATCGAAATCTTCTTGGTCAGTTTGCCAAAATGATATTCTCCTGTTGCATTCAAGCTCACATTTGTATAGTAAAATATAGTTCTAGATATGGTTTATTAGTTGCATACTATGGGTTTTATACTGTATAGGGTTTATATCCTGCTATGATTTTTATTGTATTTGTTTTCCTTTCTAGAAATATCTGGTTCCCCAGGCAGCCATCTTTCATGACACGGAGCCCCATAGGAGTGACAGTGCCATGCTGAACAACATGAGAGTTTATGGCTCTTTATGCCTCAGCCTGATGGCTGTGGTCGTTTTTGTAGGAGTCAAATATGTCAACAAGTTGGCCTCTCTTTTTCTGGCCTGTGTGATTATCTCAATTGTCGCGATTTATGCTGGGGCAATCAAATCTGTGACTCATCCACCCGAATTCCCGTAAGTCATAGTAAAATAAACATGTCTTAACAAAACATGGTGAGAAATATGTTTTTTTTTTATGTTTTTTTTTTTCTAAAATAGAAAAACTAGTTAAATGCCTAAACAGGCTTATTGAAGTCAATTTGAGGTAATCATTCCTAAAAAAAAGAAATGGTGACCAAATTAGTATGAGTTTAATAGATGGTTATACTAATGCAGCTGATATGTTTTATGTTATACTGATGTGTAACGTCTTTTGTCCATGTTCTTGTTGTAGGATCTGCATGTTGGGCAACAGGACTTTGGTCAGAGATCGCTTCGACGTCTGTGCTAAAACTATAATAAAGGGCAACATCACAGCGCCCAGTCAGCTGTGGGATAAGTTTTGCCTACCAGGGAACATGAGCAGTGCTCATTGTGATGACTACTTTATCCAGAACAATGTGACAGAGATACAGGGCATCCCTGGACTTGGCAGTGGAATTATTAGAGGTAAAAACTGACAAGGTATTAGTATTTGGTATTCTGCATTTTAAGAGTAGGCTGCCCTTGAGGTGGCATGAAGCATACAAGTTAGTAGAAAACAAGCTGCCCTAGTGTTTTCTTAATGTAATCTCATGTAGTCTTACGTTACAAAGAGATAAATGTGATATCAGGAAGTTTTCTTTTCAATGGCAGTGAGGCGTTGAAGTTCATGAAAGTCCAATTTTAAGTTCTGTCTAAACATCAAATCTATCTTTTTTTTCATCCTATAGACAACATGTGGGGAAACTACCTAGAGAAAGGAGAGCTCTTGGAGAAGGCGGGGCTACAGTCTGTGAATGCCCATGGGGCTCTGGAGAACTTTGGCATGTATGTCTCAGCAGATATTGCTACATCATTCACACTTCTGGTGGGGATCTTCTTTCCATCTGCCACAGGTAGGACAGTATGATAAAGCTGACAATCTAACTTTAAGAATAAGATATACAGCTTTTATGACACTAACGTCAGCCTACTGGAAAGGTAGAAACCCATTTTTAAACATTACATTCGTCAAACATGACATGGTTGTGACAATAGCTTGAGTGTGCGACTATATGAATGTTCTTTAGAGTTTAAAGCATTAATATGCATTTAGTAATTTTATGCTACCTTTCATGTTCTCATTTCTAAAGTAACACATGAACAGTCAAATTGTGTGGAGATGGCACAATGCTCCCTACAGACAGTAGGGGGCATTGTTTAACAGTTTTAAAATTTGTGTTGTTTTTATCTGTGGTCCATTCCTATTGCAGGTATCATGGCAGGCTCCAACAGATCTGGTGATCTCAAAGATGCTCAGAAGTCTATCCCTGTGGGAACTATCTTAGCCATTACCACCACTTCACTTGTTTGTATCCTCACTTCTGGCGAATACAAACTCACAATGTTTATTTTTGCAATTTAAAGTTGACTGAAAAGCAGGTATGCAATGCACATTGGTTTTACTTCGAGATCCTTAACTTATGGTAATCAGATTTTAGTTCTGTGGTCCTGTTTGGCTCATGCATTGAAGGAGTAGTCCTTAGGGACAAGTAAGTTTATTTTTGCAATTATAATGACTTTACTATTACAACACTTACTGTAAATGGTAAGGTTTCACAATTGGAAATAAATAAATATACATATAGTAGTTAGATATTTATTCAATCAGCTTGTACTTGCAGGTTTGGGGATGCAGTTAAAAAAAATTTGGTGGTGGGAACTCTTGCCTGGCCATCTCCATGGGTCATTGTTATTGGCTCCTTCTTCTCTACTGTTGGAGCAGGCCTGCAGTCTCTCACAGGAGCTCCACGACTTCTACAAGCCATTGCAAAGGACAACATCATTCCCTTCCTGAGGGTAGGACAGCACAGCTTTGATGTGGTTCAACAGCTATTTCTGTAGGGGAAAAACATTAAAGCAACTCTGCAAAACAGAAATAGCCTCTGTACATATACAGTATAATAAGAAAATAGGTTAATCCAATTTTCATTTTTTTCCTTCTTTTGGGGTTTTTGTTTTGTTTTCCCCCTGAAATATTTGAATAATTGCGGTAACTTCCCAATACTTATTTGCATCAGGTAATATCTTATTTACAGGATTGTTTGAATATAAAACAGTATGAAGCACGAAGACATTTGCATTGCTTTATGCGAACTATTTGAATTTTATTTTATTTTTTTAGGTGTTTGGTCATGGTAAGACAAATGGGGAGCCTACGTGGGCACTGCTGCTGACTGGGCTTATCGCTGAGCTGGGGATCCTTATTGCCTCTCTGGACATGGTGGCTCCTATCCTTTCCATGTAAGCTCACATATATGATATTATGTATTGTAAAATATTGAGCATATATTCCACAAACAGGCCTTTCTCTTTCATCAGAGCCATCAAATATATCTTTTGTCTTTTTGTTAAAATCTTTTATCACTTTACTTATCTCAGGCATCAAATTTCCTCTCTGTGGTGCTCTACTATATTATCTACTTTACATGTTTTATTTTGTGCCCTTTTAACAGGTTCTTCTTGATGTGCTATCTCTTTGTGAACTTAGCCTGTGCAGTGCAAACTCTTTTACGCACACCAAACTGGAGGCCAAGGTTCAAATATTACCACTGGTAAGTAAATGTGTTGTATATTTATGTTTTATGATGAATTTTACTAGTTTTGCACCCTTTATAGTTTTATTGGTGACACATGAGAACCAGTGGCACCTACGTTATCATGCAAAAAATAATTTCAGCTTTTATGTATCGTACTAACAGGGCTCTGTCATTCCTGGGCATGAGTATGTGCCTTGCTCTGATGTTCATCTCCTCCTGGTACTATGCCATTGTGGCCATGGGCATTGCTGGGATGATCTATAAGTACATTGAGTACCAGGGGTACGTCTGGAATTCACTTTACACTGTTTTGATGTTCCTATCCTGCAACTATAAATTTTCATGTGGTTTGTTGTGGTGGTTGTTTTTCCATGTGACCTTTGCATACAAGTAGTAAATATCATTTGACAACTAATTATTTCATCTCAATCAATCAATCAATCAATCAATCTTTATTTATAAAGCACTTTTCATACAGAGAAAATGTAGCACAAAGTGCTTTACATAGTTAAAAGCAGCCCACCCCACCCTCCAACTCACTCCCCACACTCTCAATACACATATATCCCCCCACCCACACACACATACACACACGCGCACACTTAAAGAGTAAAAATTGGGCTGGGCTCGCATGAGCCAAGTGAGGAAACACTATAACAGGGAGCCGTCTGCACCGGGAGCCGGTCACAGACCGCAGCCTCCAGGCTGGGCACACAGCAGGAGGGAGGCCAAGGAGCCCCCCAACCAGGCTGAGAGGACCCCAGAGACCCAGCAGCCACGGTCAATAACAGCCCCGGTGCAGAGAGCGCCCTCCGAGGAAACACTGGAGATATGACGCAATACAATATATACAGGGTAAAATGATAAAATAAATAAGAACAGGATACAATATAAATATAAATAGAATAAGAAGATTAAAAAATGAATAAGAATAAAATCAAACAAATATTAGGTAAATCCTAAATTAATAATAGAATAACAGGATAGAATAAATAAGCATAAAATAAATAAACGCTAAGTAAAAGCTAAATTAAAAATCTGTCTTGCATTACTATGACTTTTTTCCTCTCTTAAACAAAAACAGAGCAGAGAAGGAGTGGGGAGATGGCATAAGAGGACTTTCTCTTAGCGCTGCACGCTATGCCCTACTAAGACTAGAGGCTGGACCACCACACACAAAGAACTGGAGGTATAGCTACACTTCAACACCAGCGTTGACTGTTTCTCTTTAGATACTAACATTTGGATCCCATTTTCGAGGAACATGCTGCATGCTGGGACATAAAAGTTTCCACATGTGTGTTTATGATAAGAATGTACACACAATAAACAAAGCAGCATCCAACATCCTGCAATCTACTGACCACAAGCAAATAGCTGACATTGGTACTGGTTCCTTGTAACAGCACAACATATTCATTGAGTATTATGTTTAAAGTAGCACAACCAATGTTATAGAAGTTTTGGTCAGATTTTTTTTTTCCCCCTTGTTTTTAGTTGATAGCGTGACTGCTTGGGAGTTTCAGTAAGTTAGCTTGCCACACTGATATTGCCACACTGATATTGCCACACTAAGTCTGAACTTCCTGTCACAATGAAAGAGAAAAAAAAAGTCACTATCTGCAGAAAACAATTCAATCAAGGCAATAGTTAGATTAAATGTAAAGATGATAGCCTAATAAGCAAAATCAAAAATATCTAGGTAACTGGGCAAACTTTTGGTATTCACGTAATACTTTGAATAATTCTGGTCAATGTGGAAATCAGTCCTAAGACTTCAGTATTTCAATAGGACCTAATTCATACTGAAACAAATATGATATGGGTCTAAATAACTGGAACACTGGTGTTTCAGTAGTTAAACAACAATCCTACAGTTTGTAATTAATAAGCACAAAGTCACAGCCCACTCTTTCAGCATTCCTTGTTTATGGTGAGTCATAGTTCATTGTCATGAGCGTATTCGTGATGTCCTTATTTTGGTCAGAGTTGCAGCACTGAATTAGAATTTCTCCATTTGCTATTTACTACTTTGTACATTGCAAATGGAGAGGATGCATTCTCATATAATCTATGACTTTCCGCATTGCAGACCTCAACTGTTGGTGCTGTTGAAACTAGATGAGGACCTCCATGTAAAATATCCCCGACTGCTCACCTTTGCCTCGCAGCTGAAAGCAGGAAAAGGCTTGACCATTGTGGGCTCTGTTATCCACGGTAACTTCCTGGACAGCTATGGAGAAATGCAGGCAGCTGAGCAGGTAGACGCGTGAAAGGGATGCATGGAGCACTCTATTGTTTTCTATTATACTGTGCTGCTGAGAAAGCGGCTGATTGTTACAAATGAACACCCTTTGTAATTTGAAAAACACAATGAAGCATAGAAATGCTTCAGCGTGAATTGTGAAATTTATGTCACATTTCTTCAGCGGTGATTGCTTTATCATTATTTTTTAATGCCTTTGTGATGTTATTCAAAGGGTATGGCAGCAAAGTGCTTGTTGTTAGCGGTCTAACGACCAATGAGCCATTTCAGACAAAATAAGGGGCAGTGCTGTAAGATTTTTCCTAATGTGATATGACTGGTATGACTCCCCCAGAGAATATAACAACAGAACCAGGTTTTCTGTTGGCTATGTTGCAAGCAAATACTGAAACCGCTCATCTTCTGTTCACTAAATGCTGAGGTTATTCATATATTTTTCATTAGGATGGATACTGTGGATACTGAGCAGGGAGGCAAACACATGCATTTAATTTATCTGATGAATAGCTTTATTATCATCCTCTGTCATCTGTGATTCCATTTCTATAACTAATTATCTATTTTCTTCAGTGATTATTATGTAGGTCTACTATGTGTAGTTTACCAATATAAAACTTTTTTTTAATTTTTTTTATAAAGAACTACTATTCAGTCTTTCCACATATTTCTTCCCCTCCCAGGCTATCAAGAATATGATGGAAATTGAGCGGGTCAAAGGCTTCTGCCAGGTTGTGGTTGCATCTAAGGTACGGGAGGGCATTGTCCATTTGATCCAGTCATGTGGTCTGGGTGGTATGAAGCACAACACTGTCGTAATGGGATGGCCATATGGCTGGAGACAGAGTGAGGACCCTCGAGCCTGGAAGACTTTTATAAGTAAGAATCTTAAGAAAATGAAAACTCACAAATTCAGCGGGGTCCCCAGTGATGGCTGCTTACCCAGATTATGTTTTAGACAATCTACAAACCTCTATAATAAAGCTAGTCTAACTTGTAAATATACCTTGTGGATGCTTAACCATGGGTTTCAGTTGGATTGATATATCTAGTCAGCCACTCATTTGTTTGCATTATCTGTATCCAGTATACTTTTTACACTATGTGATTTGTGTAAATATCTTAGCCTGCACATTTTCATCCAAACCCAGACACGGTTCGCTGCACGACAGCTGCACAGCTGGCCCTGATGGTGCCCAAAAATGTGTCCTTCTATCCAAGCAACCATGAACGTTTCACAGATGGCAACATTGATGTGTGGTGGATTGTCCATGATGGGGGGATGTTAATGCTGCTGCCTTTCTTGCTTAAACAGCATAAGGTGAGATGAAAGTATTACATATATGTGAGGGTTTTTTTTTTTTTTTTAATTCATGTTAATTCTGAGCTTAAATGTTTCACTTTTCATCAAAAACACGATTTAATAATAATCTGCTTAAATAACTCCTTTTCTTTAACCCGCCTTTGTTAAGTTTGACTTTATATGCTGTTCTAGGAATTGTCTTTAAAACTGAGGTTTCTTTTTTAATCATTTATTTATTGCACAGTATATTATCGTTGTGATATCTCAAGACTTTATTTGTAATTTAGGTCTGGAGGAAGTGCAAGATGCGCATCTTTACTGTAGCCCAGATGGATGACAATAGCATCCAGATGAAGAAAGATCTGGCCACTTTTCTTTATCAGCTGAGAATAGAAGCTGAGGTGGAAGTGGTGGAGATGGTGAGTCCCACTTATACAACTAATTTTGAAAAAAAGGAAAAGGAATTCTTATGCTTTGGATTAAAAAAAAATGTTAGTGACTTGGTCATTTAACAAAAAATCTCAAACCAGTCGTGTATGACGTCAGGTTAAACTGAAAACATCTAGTTCGTTGCTTACTATAAGGCTCCACCAACCTGTACGTGAAGAAAAATGAAAAGCTGGAACAAACTAGTGCTTAACTTAATATTTCAGATAACAGAACACCATGAATGAATTCGTTTGCACCTCCAAACTCCCTATGTTTCATTTACTATAACCATTAACATTACTCCCCCGTTCCCCAAATGTCATTCCAGCATGATAGTGACATTTCAGCATACACCTATGAACGAACATTAATGATGGAGCAGAGGTCCCAAATGCTGAGGCAAATGAGGCTTTCCAGTGCAGAAAGACAGCGAGAGGTAGGGTTGTTTTGAACCTTGTTAAACTCCGGAAAGTTATATTTGTGAAATATATGCATTTTTCGAGTTTAAGCTTAATAGAGTGACAAAATAAAACCTCATTTGACTCCTATGGAATCCCAAGGCTCAGCTTGTTAAAGACAGACACTCCTTGGTGCGTATGGGGAGTCTGTACTCAGATGAAGAAGAGGAGATTGTGGAAGCTCCTCCAGAGAAGCTTCAGATGACATGGACTCGAGAGAAGTGTGAGGCTGAGAGGAGGAACAAAAACAATGCACCTGAGAACTTTAGAGAGCTCATAAGCCTCAAACCGTGAGTCCGACTAAGTCAGATTAAGCTTCAGCTTCTTCTGGAATGATTAAACCATTTTACTTTTAACCACTAAAAGCACACACGTTGAAAATTTATCTATTACTTCTCTGTGTGTCTGAGTGAAAACCTTTTAGAGGCACAAATCAAACTATCTCCATTGCTACATTCCAGGGATCAGTCCAATGTGCGGAGAATGCATACAGCTGTGAAGCTGAACGAAGTAATAGTAAACAGATCCCATGATGCTCGATTAGTACTGCTCAACATGCCAGGACCACCCCGAAACACAGACGGAGATGAGAACTGTATCCTTTGCCACTGAAATTAAAAATGCTGTTTTGGGTTGTAGTGTGTATACAGAATGTATAGGTTTTTGTCTAATTGGTATAGTTTCTTTAACGGTACCTCAGACATGGAGTTTCTGGAGGTGCTGACTGAAGGTTTGGAAAGGGTGCTTCTGGTGAGAGGTGGAGGGCGGGAAGTTATTACTATCTACTCATGACTAAATAAGAGCTGCTATACGAGGGCACTGACCTCATCAGAATAAATTCCACCTCTGTTCAAAAGGTGGCAACCAATTTGCCTGCAGACAATTATGCGTAGATGCATAAATTTGATATTTTTTTTATGGACTTTTGATTATAAAAAGAGGTTCATTCTATTCTTGTAGAATATTGGGACACTTTTGAATACATATCATCCTGTTTGTTCATTCTTTTATAAATGAAAGCTGTCATTTATGCTCTTTTATTTCAAAACTTGTCAGAAACAAACTTTTGGGAATTTGTTCTTATTTTTTTAAGGTACTGATTCTGTACCTCTTGTACATGATATTATAGCTATATTTGGCAATTTGATAGGCAGGATTGTACCGAGTATTACACATTTTGTTAGAACAGTATTAATAGGATGCCAGATTATTATTCTGAAACAATTCTCTGATTATTTTAGGGAAACACAAATATTTATTTATTTATTTTCTAAACATTTCCCCGATGAGAATAAAGAAAATGTTACTGTGGGTATCGAACAAAGCGATGGATATTTTGTGTGTTGTACAGGTGGCTTACAATCTAGATTGTAAATCTGGATGATGGACATTATAATGCAAGAGGAAAGAGTAAGAATTTGTATTTTTTTAAGATATGAGTCAAAGTGTTCATGAACATGACCTTTAAACTGTTGCATGTATACTGATAAGCTTACATGTTTATAAAAAAAGATGCTTTAATTTAAAGTTGGAATCCTTATGGTTTAATTTTTTTTTTTTTTTTTTAATCTACTCATTATTTACAGTTGACCTTTTCTTTAACTGCCACTCTAAATCCATTCTATAAAACAATGGCTATCTGTATCAAATCTATACCTATTAGTGTGGAAGTCTTCTTTTTTTTGCACTGAATTGTAATTTTCAGACTATACATACATACATACATACATACATACATACATACACACACACACACACACACACACACACACACACACACACACACACACACACACACACACACACACTATTTTGTAGCTTCTAATAGTTTATATTACCACAGGCATCACTAATTCAACTAAGACTGAAACTCTACAAGGATTACATCTTTAAATTAATCTAATCTAGAATCTGAATATGTTTTTAGACTTTGTTTTGTGTATGTTTTACCTGAGAAACTGAAGATAATCAGTATTTTAGATCAGGGTGTAGTGTCTGGAACGACTATATTTTTTTGTGTTGACTAAATAGTTTTTTTAAAGGCAAGGGTGTGTCTTATGGAAAGTATGACAAGTGTGCAACTATTAAACACTCAATGTCAGAACAGCATTCCTGGTTCAAATTTATTTACGCTATTTAAACCATTGTTAATTGCAGCAAACTAAATATGTATTTTTTTGTTTTTATTTCTCTTTTTTTTGGTTACTGTATTTCTGGCACAGTCCACTACTTCAATAGGAACTTTAATAGAGTCGTATTTTATTTCATTCATAACTGTAGGTTTTTAAGAAGCAATAAAACTACCAAGTCAAATCCTATGATTACACGAAGATCAACATCACCACCTCAAGTGAGCACACCAAAGCAGATATTTATCAAATTTATTGCCATTGGGTTGTGAGCAACAAGGCTACATGAATGACGTAAAACCATAATATTGTCTTATGCTATGAGAGTAAATAGAACAAATATTTGCTTTGAAACTGATATTCTGTACAACTTTGTTAAAGTGCTTGAAGCATTATAAACTTAAGTAGACAACCTCAGCTTCTAAGCTGTTTCCTAGTCAATCCTAGATACAAAGTATAATCTCTAAAGTTATATTTATCAAGTTTATCATTCTATTATATTTTGTAATCTTCTATGGACATCATGAAAAAAATGTTCTGCCAACTAAATAACAAAATAAATAGTGAATTAAAAAAAAAAAAAAAGATAAAACCAAGAGGTCTCTTTCAGACATCTTCTGAATTTTTAATTAATCGATTAACGTATGTACAGGAGTTTGCATTTTAATTATAGCAAAAATGAGGTTAGACATTAAAGTCATTAAATTCCTCCTAATCTCCACTGATGTGCAGCACTGTGACACTCCTTTCTGTGTACTCCTTTCTATACAACTTCAAAAGAATGATACGGCTGAACTGAGATTGTTAATATTCATTCAATCAAAAATATTCTGGAAAGCACCAGAACTGTGGCAAGGATTAACAGACCAGGTAATCCACCTTCTGCTCCAGAGGACTGATCTGAGGGCAGGCTTCTTGGGTCTGGACGTCTAAGGACTAGCCTGCATGGGTTGTGTGCCTCTTCAAATGGAATCTGGACCTCACTTGGTAGATTTGAACTCAACTGATCACGGACCTTGGTGAAAATAAAGGAAGGAAATAAGAGTATGCCAACATATAAAATACTTAAACTCATGAATCTTTCACCATCTATTCTCGTTATATAAATGTATTCTCTCGCTCACCCTCTCAACCTGTTCAAACACACGCAAGAAGTTACGTCGAAGGACACCAGCCAGCTCATTCTCAGTCCAGTTTCTTCTCAGCAGTTCCTGGATTAGGGCTGGGTATTTTGAGACATCCTCTAACCCATGAGGGAAGCTTTTAACCAAAATGAAAACAAAATTACTCTCAAATTATTGTTTTTAGGCGAACCATTGTAGAAACAGATCCCTCATTCTGAAAATTATGGTGTTGCTAAATACATTTAGTTTCATACCTTTGACACGTGGAATTACAAAAGTAAACACAGAAACATGATTTGTTTTATTCTCAGTTCTAATAAGATTTTGGGCTGAAGAATTCTGCAAGAAGAGCCTTGGCATCGACTCTCCAAGTCAATGGGTCAGGAAGAATTTTAACCTTTATTAAATTCCTTTATTTAAAGTTTGCTGTAACAGGCTGGAACAAAAGCTCCAAAAGGCAATGAAGAAATTTGGTCACTGTTAAAGACATGGGGTGTGATTCATGGCATTTTTATATTAATTGCAGTATTCAATAATGAGCTTTGTTTTCTTTTTTCTTTTGTTTCATCACAAAACTACCTGATACTGATTGTTTAAGACAATTCCGTTTAAGAGGACTTTGCGCACTTTGCACCCAGCAGCACAACAGAGTCACTGCATCCTCTCACTGTAGGGGTTAAAAGTTCTGATTCTGATTTTCCTTAAATTTGTCACCCCTCTGTATGCATAGCAATAACCTAATATCCACCATCTTGCAGAAAATCTACCGCAGCATAGCAGCCTCCATTTATGCCTATTAGAGGTATAAAGTTATTGATTTTTAACCCACTTCAGTCTGTTGACAACTGGACAGCTAAATTGCTGATATGACAAGCAAACAAAAACCACACAATTGATTTGGCTCAACAACGGCCTTTGAAATAATCTGTCTGGAGAGTTCCTCAGACAAGCGTGTTGCCTATTAGTATTAGCTTTGTTTTGTCTCAAAAGCTTTTCATTCATCATGACTATAGAATATAAAGAAGATTTAAGGTAACTTGCATGGATTTTCTGTTTGCAACATTTACCACAACAATTACAAACAAACAGTTACCTCTTTAGCTAATAATTTGTGTTATCTGGTTATTGCAAATTGATTTCTTACCTTGTAGCACCTTCATAATCCCCTCCAATTCCTATTGATTCAGCTCCAATCAATTTCTTAATGTAATCAAAATGGTCTGTAAAAATAGTGGAATAATGTATAAACTGAGATATAAGAAATACAAACACATCCATTCCAGATGGACAGCTCACCAGCCACATGAGAGATGTTAGCCTCATCTATGCAGGAAACAAATGTGTTGTGGAGATTCACCATGATCAACCCTTGGTTCTTTTTCTGAAAAACACACAGGGCCATTACCAGGCGTGGAGAAAAGGGTTAAATGCCACCAAACAGACTAAAATAATCTATGCATGTGTACACTCTACAGAAAAGTTATTGTTTAATCATTTCATTTGCATATAGTGTAAATTATTATGTCTGGCATATCGAGATGCCACTCAGATCCCAAAAAGAAAAACAATAAGACTAGAAGTCAAGAGGGTTTTAGAACTGTTTTATCTAGTTCTTCCTGTTCAAATGATGATTTACTGAGCTTATGTGTATGAGTAATCACACAGAAAAAAAAAAACACGTGGAAATATCAAATTCGTGGCTATGATAAAATTTAAGTATTGATACTATTTATTTTTCAACTTGATTAATAAATAGAAGAAAAGAATATTCTCAGTTTAAAAATAAAGAGCCTGAAATTACCCCGACACTGTTGACAGTAGGCTTACACACAGCTTGAATTCTTGATCATCAGCCTGTCATTAACCACTATAAGCATTTTTTTTTTAAAGTAGAGGGAGGAAAATGACTATCATTGTTAGGGTAAACAATCTGATATTCTCATTAATAGGTCCTCACTATAGTACTTTTATTTCATCCTGTGAGATCACGTTCTGGTGCCTGTCTGTGTATGCAAGTAAAGGGGAAATGGCAAGAGCTAAAGATGGCTGAGGAAATCATGGAGAACACAGAACGACATAAAGACAGAAGAAATGCATTAAGTTGATTGTGCAAATAAAGCCTTAGGATTGAAATCAATAACTCTTAGTGGGTGAAAACTGAATAATTTCTAATGGTGGAAATCTGTTCATAAATGTTTTATGCTGTTGATACACAAAAAGCCTAACCATTACAAAAATTGTCTGACAGTTTTTCTTCTTTAGATATACACATAAAGAGACACAATTAAAATGAGCCAGTCATCGATGTGACTGATCAGACAGTTGTTTAATCAAGCGGTTAAGAAGGCAAGCAATTACTTTTAAGGTTGTATTTCTCACCAGTTCAAGTAGCAGATTGTCAGGAACATTGCGGCTGTGGTTACATATGGAGTAGGAAGAGGAATGGCTAAAAATAACCGGAGCCTTAGAGTGACTCAGAACAGCAAAGGATGTGTTCCACGAGGTGTGGGAGAGGTCCACTATCATTCCGAGTCTGTTCATCTCCTCGACTACGACCTCAAAAACACAATTAAGAACATTTTGGTGGCATCAGGAAGGAAGTCATTTATTCAGAGGAGAGGATGTTGTTACATGTAAACTATTAGAAAACACTCATGCAGATAACCATCAAGAGTGTCCCTGCACTTTGCTGTTGAGACGGAGATCTGAATGGGAAAGGAGTAATAAAGATGTTTTCTATGTTTAAATAAGCTGCCTATAATATATTACCATATTCCAGTAATACACAAGGAGTTATTAAATGAGAAAAGTCCAGTTTGGGTTAACAGAGATTCTCTTTCCACAGCTTCCTATCAGGAGAAGATTTAGTATGCACAGTATTCCCAAATTCTAATAGTAATGAGGTTCATTTTATTCAGAAGGTTCTCAAGTTGCAATAACTATACAATCTCTATTAATGCAAACATAACAACAACAATAATGCATAGTAGTTTTATAATAGTTATAATAGTTACTTAGTTAATACAGTTTTATGTCAACAACTGAATTTCTCTTATTTCTTCAATACAGTATGGAAGGACTGATATGTTTTATGCTTTCTGAAAAAGGGTCAGGCAAAACTGGCATGCACGCTGACATACTACTCTGTGGAATGTGAGATAATGAAATACAGCTGTGGCTAATGTTACTGAAACTCAGAATTACCTTCCCAAAGGATGTCAGGCTGTTATTCTCCCTCTTATATACAGGGTAAAAAGTTGAGGATGATTCAGCCCTGCATAGAAACAATATATGTATTTTAATGTCACAAGTGCTGCAAATTATTCTTCTCCTGTTTGTAATTACTTAAAATTACTTTGGGTATCTGAAGGGAACTGCTTCAGATACCCACAGCTATAGTCAATGTGAGATATCTGAGAGAGGACATATATAGGTTAATTTGCATAAAAGAAAAGGATGTCGAGGTGAAAATGTAAATATGTTTCACCTTTCTATCTTTCCTATTCTATAAACAAATACTTCTTAGATTAAATGTAGCTCAGTAGTTCCTGCTTTAAAGTTGCTATGTAGCAATAGACCATTACAGAGCCAATGCTACGTATTTGATAAAATAGAAATTCTATTCAAAACCCAATTTATTGCTTAAATGATCATTTAAGAAAAGATCGAGATATGACTTTTTAAATACAAAGTACTAGATATACTGTAAAATATATGCTGTATAAAGTCTTTTCCTATTACCAGGGTGTATTACAAGAATGCGTGAGACCCATGGAGCGGACTCCAAGCTGGTAAAACATCCGCAGGGCAGGAAGGCTGCTGTCAATAGAGTGGCCTCCTTCGATACTTATTAAACAGGCTATCTTACCCTTGTCCTTAGAATCTTTTAGCTCTGCAATGACAGGCCCACATACAAAGCACATAAACACATAATTGGACATCATTACCTTCAGTTATCAGTTCTACTTTTCATCTGGTTACAGAAATGCAAGCTAACGTAACCATCATATTTTAGAAAAACAAACAAACAAACAAACAAGATACATTTCAAAACAGTAATCTAGTAACCTAAAAACATTAAGGAAATGACCTCTAGTTTCAAAATTTCTTGAGAAAGTAGTTAGTAGGAAATTCTTATCTGATTTATTCCAATCTGGCTTTAGAAAAACATCACATTACAGAAATCACTTTATGACATTTTAATGAGTGTGGACCCTGGAAATTTTACAGTTCATATTACCTCATCCTTCTCTTCAACAGACTCAGAAATGAGCTTGGGTTAGGTGGAACTGCACCCAAATAGTTCTAATCCAATCAAACAGAGTATTTAGAATCACTGTGGTTAATTTTAGCTCATCGAGTTTCTCCCACGACTCAGTCCAAGGGCCTATTTTGTTTAGTTTACATTTGTTACCACTTGGCTATGTAATTTGTAATTATACACAAGCATCTGACCATTGTTATGTCAATGGCTGCCAGTTAGAATGAGTCATTTAATCCTGGAGAACACAAAAATCTAGACTTCATTCATTCCTATTTTACTGGCATTAAGGATGGGATAAAATTAAAGTTCTTGTTCTTCTTATTGGTCCTGATGATTATTCTTATAGTCGCCCTGCTGACCTTGAACAATGACTCACTGACCTAAAATCATCTGCTGGAGGTTTAGGGGAGTATTTCTGATCAACAACTTAATTTCAAACAGCATATCAAAAGTCCAGACTAGTCTTGTGTTGTGAAATATTTGTTGCATAACTCAGACCAGTACTTATGAATAATATAACGGCATACCTTATATCTGCACCCTCATTTCCCCCTGATTAGATTACTGCAACTCACTGTTTACATGCCTAAAAGTTTGGAGGAGTGAACCATCTATAAAACACAGCAGCAGTACTACTCACCAACACTTGGTGAGATGAACATGCCATTCCAGTCCTTGCAGATTTACACTAGCTTCACTACAGAGTTCAATTTAAGATTTCCACTGATTACTTTTAAATCACTTCACAGTGAAGCTGCACTTTCTATTTTAGAAGTCCTAACGTCTAATAGATCAGAGAATCGATTACTTCTACATGTTCCACAGTCCAAGCTTAAAACCAAGGGGTTTTCATGCATTTTGAATAGTTTTTAAACCAATGTTTTGTGTAAATACTGCGAAACACCTTATAACTTTGGTTTAGAAATGTGCCATAGAAATATAGTTAATTATTATTATTAAGAAAGTATACAATACCCTGGACAGATGTGACCAGTTCAAACTCCTGGTACTCAGTGCACATACGTCTCACCACATCTATTTGTTCCAGAGTAAGCCTCACAGCATCCTTCTGCTGAGCACCACACAGTACGTAGACAGCAAACATCTGATACAACATATCACAGAACATTAGACACATTTTACTAACCAATAAATCTCAGATGTAGATGGATTTTTTTCCAGATTGCGCTGTGAACACTTGTGAAATTGCAATACCTGTGTCTGCACATGCCCTGCTTTGAAACGGGATATGTCTGTGGATACTTTGGAGAGGTTACGGAGGTCAACTTGGCTTAGGTAGTTGTTGTGACGAATCCTCAACTGGAGAGCGAGGTCATTGTGACTGACAGAGAGATGGGATAGTGGGTGATACAAAATTGAGGGACATTTTAATTTATGATAATTTATGTATCTTGTATGTATGAAGCACACTTTACCCATCAATCAGTGGATATGTGGACATCAATTCATCTACGTCAGAGCATCCACATATTTTGGCACACAGAGAGAAAACCACCAGAGCTTCGATAAACTGCATCCAGAAGCTGTGTGAAGCATGTTTTTCACTTTTCCACGAAGGCATATCTGAACACAGAACACGCATCAACGCGTTACAGTTATCTGATAAGGCAAAGAAGAATAACATGTGAATGATCAACACGTGCACACAAAGAATATTTTGGATCTGTAATTTATTTTGAAAGGATCACAGCGCAGCTTGGATTGTTACAGAAATATTATAGCGGCACTTTTAAATATCGTCGCAATAAACTTCTTGCTTTTTATCGAATGTATGAGTTCTGGAATACATTAAACTGCAACTCCGATAAATATAATAAGTATTTTGGGATCGTCTGTTTTTTTTTTAAATTGAAACTTAAGTCCACATTAAAATAGCATATAAAAACAACGTACCATTTAAGCGTGCTTGAAAGTGGAATAATGAAAAAGGTAATTGCTCGGGATAATTAGTGCATGCTCATAATGAACCATTTGTAACTATAGACAGCGCGGAACAGCAAAATTTAAACAATATACTTACCAGCCAGGTCGCTGAAAAATGAGCCGTATGGCCACTTTGTTTAGCAACTGTGCACACACTGTACCAACTTTCCAGCTCTCCGCCCCACACAAACGTAGAGCAAACCTTTACAAAACTGGAGAGCTGCCTGTGTGGTGCATTCATGTGCTATCGGAAAATTGCTAATTCATATAAATTATTTATCGCTTGATGTTGTAGAAGAACTGCATTTTGCAGGACCGGGTTCTACAAGGACCTTAATCATGCTTTTCTTCGTTCTGTCGCTTCTCTTTTGACTTATAGCAGCTTCCAAATTTGGTAGTGGTAAAGCCTGCTATCAACGGGTAAGCAAAACAAACAAATAAATGAAGATGTGAGGGAAAAACTACAAAAACTGTATTTCACATTTTTTACGTATTCTATACTGTTGTATCTGTAGGTTCCATAACTAGTATGTGGCGTTTTAAGTATACATTTATTTGCTAAACTGCGTCGCCTTATTTGGAAATACAAATTGACGACTGCGAATTGAAAGCATGATAAAACCTGAACATTTGAAGTTGCCATCTGCTGGCCACATAGTAAATCACATTGTTAATGACCCATGTGTTTGATTTGGCAAAGAATTTACGTTGGTTGGAGAGGGTAGTCGACTTTTTGACCAGATTGTTTAACACTATCCAGGTCAGTAAGAAACTTAAGGAAGGCAAAAGAAGTGTACCGTGTATGTGCAGAGCTGTAGTAACCACAGAGGGATAAAGTTGAATTAAGCTGCATTAAGAAGAGAGGTGACAATTAGCGAACAGTTTAGTTTCATGCCGAGAGACTGCCAGTTGCGATGATTGCTTTGAGGGTGTTGATGGAGAAGTATTGAGATGGTCAGAAGGAGCTGCAGTGTGTATTTTGAGGATGTGACGAAACAGATCATAGAGTGCCAAGGGTGAGGGTGGTGCAAGACATGCATGAGGACAGCGAGACAGTGGTGAGGTGTGCGATAGGAGACTGATGGATTACAACGGGGATCGGCTCTGAATCCGTTGTTCTTTGCAATGATGATAAGTAGGATGACTGATGATGATGCTGTCAGGCAGGAGTCTCTGTGGACTATGATGTTTGATCACAACATTGTGATCTGTAGTGACATTAGGTAGCAGATGAAAGAGAACCTGGAGAGGTGGAGGTATACTCTTTAGAAAAGAAGAAAACAGTCAGTACAAGTAAAGCAACATACCACGTGTGCAAATGAAAGGGGAACAGGTGTAACAGTGAAGATGCAAAGTGTAGAGATAGTGAATGTGGACAAGTTTAAATAGCCAAAGCGATGGACAGTACACATGAGTGATGAAGAAGAGAGTGCACACAGGTTGGAGCAGGTGAGTATCAGGGGTGAAAGGAATAGCACATAGTGAGGCCTGCTGTTATGTATGGATTGGAGATGGTGGAACTGAAGAAAAGAGTTGGAGGTTTGGAAAAGTTGAAGTTTAGGTTTTTGCCGGGGGTGACCAGGACGGACAGAATTAGAAATTAGTTTATCAGATGGACAACTCAGGCTGTTTAAGATGGTTTGAACACGTGCAGAGGAGGGATAGCAGATATACTGGACTGGAATATGTAGATGTCAGGCAAGAGGAAATGAGGAAGATCGCAGAGAAGATTCGTGGATATAGTGAAAGAGGACATGCAGACAGAGGAGGATGCTAGAGATGGGATGAGATGGAGACAAATGTGCTAAACCCTAATGGAAGCAGCCAGAAGAAGATCTGTTGTTGAGACAAGCCTGTTGCTAGGAGAGGGGAAAAGAACAAAAACCTGACCCCATGGTCACCATCGAGTTTAGCTAAGTTACGGCAGTAGTGGTTAAAAGTTACATCGTTTCTGATCAGCTGACAAAATATTTTAGTAAGTGAATTTAAAAGATTTGTTAAAAAAAGGGGGTGGGGGGGGGGGGGGGTTGGTGGTAAATAAAACTAAAAGTACTTCATTTGGTGACAAGAGGATATTAGTAACAGGCCTATTTCATAACAGACATCCTCACAATTGTAGAAGGAAAATGACAGCATCTTTAATCACATTACCTGTGGTGAGTGAGGCATCATCAAGACTGAAAACTAAAACTTAAAACACCAAGACTGAAATGAGTCTTGGTGTTTTAAATAAAAATAATAAAATAATTCATTTTATTATTTGGGACTACAGATGCTCACATTTTCTACTGTGGCTTGTGATTTGTAAATTTGTAAGAAGTTTCAGGCTTTGCAGTGTTACGACAACTGATACCAAATTGTGCTTTCAGGAAGCTGGATGATTTTTCACGCTCACAGAGAGACAGTGACTATTTGCAACACAAATTTGCAGTTTTGCATTAAAGCACCACCACAAAAACTCAAAGTAAGAACCCATTTATATAAAACAGTAATCATATGTTTACTATTTATACAATAATGAGGGTCCTGGGATGATATTCAGGGCCTGAACCGATTGTAGAAATTTGGCTCTTTACTTTTGAGAGGAAAACTCATTTTAGAGTAGTCTAGTGGAGAAATTGTGATACATTTTCAGTTTACTTTTTTTGCGTTAACTTGGTTTACTCTGGAGATATGACACCTCTTCCTGTTTTGTACCAGTGGTGTGCATACTTTGTGTGCTACTGATACAGAGCTATGTAGATTGTGAGTTATGTGGCGCAAGTATGTGTCACACACAGATAAATAGATAATGCTTGACATTTAATCTGTTTCTATGCAGTTGTTTTATTAAAATTGTAATTTCTGAATTAGTTCAACCATAAATGAAAACACTAAAGTTGCTCAAATTTGTGCAGTTGCAGTGAACTTACGACCTAAATTCAGTGGATGGCCTACTCTTCTTCAGATTTGAATAAGAAGATATCCAGGGGAAATTTCTGTTTTGCTTTCATTATTATTATTACTATTATTATTGTTATTTTTTTATTCCTTCTCTAATTTAACATATCCAAACATATATCTAATTGAAAAGCTCTCTGAGCTCTGCTTCATTATTGTTAACAGGCACCAGAATAAGGAAAAGGAAGGCGATAACACAGTGTGTGTGTGTGTGTGTGTGTGTGTGCGTGTGTGTGTGTGTGCGTGTGTGTGTGTGTGTGTGTGCGTGTGTGAAAACTTCCATTATAATATCACTGAAACATGAAAAAACACTGGCTGCTTTTTCTACATTTAGTGAAAATTATAATGAAGCTGTTTTGGCTACATTTCATTTTCTGTAAGGTACAATGTCTCCTTTTGAAACTGTTCTACATACATGTACTTACACTTTTCTGTATTAAATGTCTGATTACTGAAGAAAGAAAAAGTAAAAACAGCCTGATCATCAAAACCAGCTGGCTGGGGACCATCAAACATTTGTGCCCAGGTCTGTCTACATGGTATGTTTTCATCTGTAAACATGAAAGCTCAATTTGTGCTTAGGAGTCTTTGTCTTGATGCTTTAGGCATGTGTGCAAGACATCACTTTTTAAAACTATGGGCTGTTTACCAATTTATATACAAATTATGATTTAAAAATAATAATAAAAATTAATAATAATAATAATTATTATTATTATATTTTGTAAGTTTATCTATTTATGCTAAAAAACACTGCATAATGTACAGTTACCATACAATCTGAACCTCACCATAAAAGGTGAAGTTCAGATTACAAGCCCTGCTTTGTAATGCTTTTTTACTTGGAATGTGCTTGCACTTAATGAACCTGAGTTGAATTGTGCAAATGTGAATTAGTCTGGTGTTGATGGGGAGCATCAGGGCACCACAAATGAATTTCAATTAATTTCAGTGGGAACATGCAAAGCCTGATTTTGTGGTCCACCCACTGATATTTGGCCTTGTAGTCTGTAATGAGTAGAGTGATTCGGCTCTGATTGGAGCACCCCACTGTTGCAATGGAGTAATCACAACCGTGTTGATATTACTCTACCAATCCTCCCACTGCGCAGAGTGGACCCCCAGCTGACACTGTTTGAATTCAAATAACCAAATCATTTAGTCATATTGTCAACCTTGCTGTGGAATGTGATTGGCAAAATAACTGATGAAATCCTGTTAAAACCTTATAGTGTGTGTTCACAGTTTGATGACGGAGCTTAAGCCAAATCCTTTTAATTAGCATGCGGATTCCTGCATGTGTTTTATTTTATGACATTGAAAGCATGAGTGCAAGGGTTGGGCTACATTTAGGTTAGTCATGTCAGAAAATAGATTTTCTGAATAATTATACTCATCTTCTGTGGAGATGGAGTCACGGAAAAACATTTTGATCTTGAGGGAAAAAATGTATAGTGACAAAATGACAGTTATGTGTCATTTTTATATTTATATATCTCTGATCACCACAAATATATGTTGTGAACCCTCTTTTGCTATTGATTTCTCACATTTCTGAAAGGCAATTCTGTGTGTCAAATGCAATCTTTTAAAAAAAAAGCTTCTGAAAGTCATGTAACAAGGTGATCACTCTTTTAATTTATGTAGCAATGTATTGAAAATCATTATTGAGGCATTTGTTTTATTCCTGCATTATTCATTTGACTGGTTAGACTTGAGTTTTATAGCAGACATGTTAAATGTTTTTCTGGGTTGTGGTTCACTTTAATTCAATTTATGTTTATTTATATAGATCCAAATTACAACAACAGTTGCTTCATAGTGTTTTATACAGTAAGGTAAAGGCCCTACTGTAATGTGGAGAAAATTCATTAACGTCAATAATCAAATTATTTCCTATGAGAAAGACTTTACAAAGGTAGGAAAGAAGAATCCTTAGGCTGCCCCTCCCTGAACCATTCTCTTGGAATAACAGCCATCTGCCATGATGAGTTGAGGGGTGATAAGAGCAGTTTCCATCAATTCCAAAGAAAAAATAAACGAAATAAAACAGAAACATACAAAACAAAGAATACTAACTAAAATTGTGTGAAATGCAACGTAGTATGTACTCAGTAAGCTGTGCAGTCACTGTAATATCATGTCATGTTGTGATATTAGAAATCAATGGCAGTGCAAGTTAAATTGGTGTCAAACAGAGATTCCAACAACCAAAATATTTTCAGCCCAACACAGAGGAAAAAAGCCATCTAAGGATTTGTGCTGAATTCCATTATTCCTCTGTGAATTAAAAAAAAAAAAGATGTTGAAAAAGACACCGTAGCAGTCTAATTATACTACATTTTCACTTTATTTTGTGCCCGCATTATCCTGGTCTTTTCTTTTTCCTTTTTGGTCTTTTAAGAAAACTTCTTCTTTTCTCACACAGGAAATCATGATTTAGTTTCACAGTTAAATGCAGCCAGACAGTGCTAAGAATTATGAATTGTATGTTTTCATCTCTACACATAGGCAGTATTTTTGAGCAGTTCATTCGCAATATTAACTGCAGTCCTGCATCTTCAACAGATTGCACATGTGCACAGTTGAGATCAAAAGGTGAAGCCTGGAAAAATTTAAAGGGTCTTACTGTTTCCAGCTTACCATTAGGGTTTATTTCCTTCTTCTATCTTCTTCTGAGCATTACTGGAAAAGTACAAAGCTAATGTTGTTTGTTTTTTCCCCCTGTAATTCACAGATATCGGTCCCTGAGCCTAGCCTCTTTGTTCCTCATCAAGGCCTTTCAGAAAAGATACGGGGCATAATGTGTTACCATGAAACCTCATTTATTCAAATTCTTTAATCTAATTGAGTCCTCTCATTATTGCATAGAGGAAGAAATGAGGATAAAAGGGTGAAATGTTGTTGTCTCTGAGAAAAGGCAAGACTTTAACATACCAGCCTTGAGATTGCCATTAAATGATCCAAAAAATAGCATAGCCCAGAGCTCCCATTTGCTTGTTGTAAATGCTTTGTTATATTCTTAAAACTGTATTATAGATAATAAGCTCGTCAGATAATGGTGTTGTATTCTGTGGCCATTTAGCTTTGTTGTGGAAATCATCTAGTGCACTGGGCCAGTTATGTCTGTCAGATACATCAATAATAGTGCTCTTGAGCAAGTTGTTTTTCTGCGGTTGACTTGAAACTTACTTCTCCACTAGAGGGCAGCAGCCATTAGTTGATTTTTTTTTTCATATTTCTAAACCTATCTCTCATATAGGAAAATTATTTGAATACCAGTGTAATGTATATCACTTACAGCTGCATGTTAGTTATGGAATACAGCAAAAAGAGCTCCAGAAAATCCTCAATTTTCCCAGATTTTCAAACTTAAAATCTTTGACTTTGTCAAATTTTCCTCTAACAAAGTCTAAAAGCAAACTCTGAGTGATTGTTTTAGTTGTCGGGTATTTAAAAAAAAAAAAATCAGTTTAAATACATTTAAATACACCAAGCCTTCGTCTTCAGTCGCAGCTTTTGAAAAAATGTTGAAGACGTCTTGGTCTTCAAACTTCTCATTTCTTTTGCCCTGGATTCTGGCAGTCCTGTAGTCAGTGTTCATTATCTGCTCTTACAGCTTTGACTTCAGCACAGCAATTACATCCTCAGCTGCACTGATTAATCCAACATGGAGGCATTTCACAAAATGGTTTTGAAAAGACATTTCCAGACACTTACCAGGGAGTAGCTGTGGCACAGCTTGTTTATGCAGATAGACCACAGCCAGTCAATTGGCAATAAGATGTTTTCAATGACTGCTTAAGTGTTCTCTTAACCTCTAGTGTACACTGTGCAGAAAACAATAGACTGTCTGGAAAATGATTAATTTAATCTGCTTTAGCCCTGACATATAGTTGAGGTGCCTGATGTCATTTTTGGGTAATGTATGTTTCTCTATTGTTCAACATATTCCCTCTTTGGCCATTCATTAATATGTCTCCAGCGCTCTCTGCTTAACTGCTTAACCTTCCATTCTTTCCTAGCAATCACATAATCAATCACTGGCCCATTACTTGACAAGGCAGACAAAGAGAGTGTATGAGTGAGAAAAACCTTTTGGCCTGTCTCAACAAGCAAGAGGAATGTCGACTTCAGAGGGCTAACACAAGCAGAAAACATAGGCCCAGTAAATATTCAATTTAAAGGATTCCCAGATAAGGCGAGTTGAAAAATTGAGGCAGCACCCATTCTTCTAGATAAGAGAAGACGGAGCCATCTGGAGGCTGGGAGATAGCGAACTCCCACGCCATCCCAGAGACCTCACTCTCATCTGCTGCAGCGGCAGAGAAGGGGAAAAAAATGGAGTGCCAACACTTTCATTATGTTAACTTCAAAATGAATTTATTCACATTCAGTGCATGTAGTCATTGGCTTTGGCAAGAAGGAGGTTACTGTTGTGTCCACCATAACAGAAAACTGTAATCAGCCTTAAAGTAATGCTTTCCTTTGTCATTTATGATTGAAGTATGTAGTGAGTATTTAATGAATTGTTCACAGAAGAACATTCTGACCTTCAGAAAAAACGAGAATGCAATATATATACGTAACATATATACGTAATACGTAATATATATGTATGCGGTGCGTGTGCATCCGTGTATGATGTGTGTGTGTGTGGCGCATTAACTAAACGAACAGAATTTAAGCCTAGGCCTGTATTTCCTCCAAATTCACCTTGACTGCATGCTTGAAAACCACCAGCTAAACATTACTGGCAAAACAGACTCTCAGCTTGTGAATAACCTTGTCCACATTCCTGTAATGCACTTTGTTGACTCCTTCACCATACTATTTCATGCCAGCCTCATTGGATTTAGCGCTGGGATGATGCTTTTGTCAGGATGTTTTATCTGTTCTCTCAGTCAGGTACGCTTTGCCATTATCCCTAATTACCCCCACTGCATTTCACACTTGGCCCAGAATTCTTAGTGCTTAATAACAGATGCGGGTCGATTTGAAATGTACTTATAGTGGCATTATCTGTTCAACCTGGATCGTAGACTGACTGTCCCATAGGCTCTTGGATGAAAGCTGTTAACTCTGTGATAACAATGACCTGGAATGATAACCTTCCTGCAGTCTTGAGGACACACAGTTTGCTACATATGTCCTGTATTGCAGTCACAGCATTTTGTATTCAACCTTGGGTGCTCTGCTGTGCTCTGATTCATTTAATGGGATCGAGAGGGAGGTTAATCACTATGTCTGTCATAGACTGTTAAAGTGCTATATGAAATACTAGCATTTTTCTTTCTTTGTCCAGTGAGTTCGAAAGCAAATGCCATAGACCTGACTATACCTTTTTTTCTCCTCCTAAAATCTGCTAACAATGCCCCCCTCCAATTAGGAGTCACTTTGATTAATCTACTTTAGGGGGTCGACATTTGCATTTGCAGATTTTCATTAAGATCGGCATTAAGACAAGGTTCCACTTATCTAAGTTATTATGCGTGGAACATATGGGTGATTAAATGGAAAAGGTCTTAAGTATTTGGATTGATTAATTCACCGGAAGGTTTATTTTGTTTGTGTTGCTCAGAACAACTTTTAAAGAAATTTTTAATCCATAAAATTCATTACATATGCCCTCAGTTGTTGTTTTTTCCTACTGCTGTGGAGTCTGCAGAGGGTAGAATTTTGATCCAAGCACCAAAAGCGTCTGCAGCATCCAGTTAAGCTTTTGCAATTACTTAGAGGTACTGCTTTTGCAACTAAAATGGTATCTAAATGGCGTGAAAATGCAGGGAGGCAATGCATTTAAAAAATGGAAAAAGTATACAGCCATTTTATTTGCTGTCTGTCAACTCCAAGTGCATAGCGTTACTTTGAAAGCTTAGCTCCTTTTATACCATATTTTATAGCATATTATTTTGCTTATGAAATGTAAGAATATACCCGAAGAGCTAGACTACAATTGATATAGTGGGTGGCTAGGCCTATAGGCTGAAACAGGAAGGAGAGCAGCTAGTTGGTTTGATTTAATATTTTGCAGGAACAGTGTAGTGTGAAGCTCTGTCAAACCTAGTTTTAATCCTTTTCTCCACTGTGTTGTGTGATGTTATATTGCTATCTTAATGATAATCTGTGCCTGTATTTCTGCCCTAGGCATTTCTGTCAGGCTGGGTTGGTTTAGGACTGCGCCTTATCAACAGCTTTGTCATTAAATCAGCTTTTTCTACAGACAAATTTCACTGCTGTTATTCTTATCAAAAGAACAGCGCACTGTGATTTTCTGTTCAATCGCAGCTTTGCAAATTCAATGATGTTTGAGTAAGAAAGATGAAATACAAATGAAAAATCCCACTGAAAAAAAGCATTTATTTAATTTTGTTTTCATGAGATTTAATACTCAGACAAATAAAATGTGTATGCTGTGCATTTGTCATGTCACCAGTGGCTTTGGTTGTGTGTGTGTGTGTGTGTGTGTGTGTGTGTGTGTGTGTGTGTGTGTGCACATGTGCGTTTGCGTACGTGTGTGTGTCTACTCGGATCTACGTTTTATATTCCGAAAGGTTAAATTTAAAAGCATGGGGAAAATGGTTGCCGAGATGACTGTAGCATAAGGCAAACAAATGATTTTATCCACAGGTTGTTAATAGTTTACTGAAAGCAGTAACCTAGAACCTATGAAATTCATGGCTTTTGTTAGTGTGAAATAGGATGTAATATTTTTTTCTAGATGTCATATATTAGCATGGTAGCACACATCATCAAAGTTTTCTGGATGTGAGAGACCATGTTGGACGTACCACAAAAGACGTCCTGTAAATGCTGTATGTCCAGAGGCAGCCTGTTAGGTCCCAGTCAAACTGACCTCTGGAGGATGGAATTGGTAGTCAGTTCTTCTGAGAAAGCACTGTTCTGTCTGAGTGGATGTTCTGATTGTCTCAGCATTGTGCTTGAGTGGAGTGCAGTGCCAAATGAACGCCTCTGATTCAATCCTCTCCACTGTGACACCAGTTGGGCCAGTCAGTGAGGAGGAAGGACTGAGGCTCCTTCCCCTAAACACACTCTCTTACAGTCAGGGAAACTGGTGTATTGCAAAGGTCCAAGGGATCTCTTGGATGCTGTCGCAGGTTCGGTACCCTCTCTTTCTTCCCACAATGCACTGAGAGTCTCTGGAGGCTGGTAGCCTGGTTCCTGGGGATCCAGAGGATCTTTGGAAAGAAGGATGCTGATGGAGGGCACAGTCCTGTGCACTGTCATCTCGGATGTCCCTCCTTCAGTACTCTCCCACACTTCTTTTACAACCTTATACCGGAGTTTGGTCAGCTGGTGCAAACAGCCCACTTTTCGTTTCATGATCTCGGCACAGGTGATGGTCTTTGTGACGGCACGACCTGACCCGGTAAAAACCACTTGTCTGAGCCCACCACCACTTGAATTTACCCCACTTACTCCCTTCTCTCCTTGCATCCGTGCCATGGCAAATCCCATTAAATTGCGAATCTTGCTTCCTTCCTTAACGCGCATCTCCAACACCCCAGAAGATAGCCCTGGGAAGGGACAGGGACTGTCCTCCTCAGTTCGGCACACTTTTTTGAATCCTTCTTGCCCTAATTTGAGTGCAGGAGGAGGGACTGGGAGTGGTGCTGGTTTCACTGGCCTAGAAACATTATTAACCCCACCTGGCTGTCCAGCATTGTTATAGGCTTGGCTTTGATAAACAGGGCACATGCTTGAAGTTACCCCATTCTCCATTTGGATTGGTCTGTTCAACTCCAGTCCTGGGTGGGGCTTCACGCCATCTCTGCTCAGGTACTGGTTCTGGCCACTGACCACTCCACACGCCGTAAACATTTGTGCAGTCCTCAGTGATCCACCGTAATGTTAGTCCAGGCACACACTTTTCCCACAGCTTAACATAATTTTCTTATGCACGTGGCACTTCTCTTTCTCTCTCCAGTGAACAGCTGTAAAGTTTCAAGACTTCATATTACCTCCTCCTCAAGAGCGCTATCAAAAAATTATTTAATGCTCTCCAAGACAGAGCTGCAGAAACAAGATAAATGTGTTGCTGGTAAATTAAGAGCAGTGCTGGGACCTTTAAAGATGTTCTTTAAAGAGCATCTAAATTTCATACCACAGACTGTTTGGAAAGTGCTCTGAAGATGAATAAAAAATCAATATATAAAGCTAAGTTATACACTTTCTTTAATTTGTAAGTATTTTATACGGTGGGTTATTTTCTTCTTGAATAGCAGTAAAAAATAAAATAGAGTTCTCTGTTGATTCTTCAGCAAAACTTTTCTAAAGAGAACCTGAAAGCTCAAATTAGGACTCCACCTTTTCTTTAGCGATCCAATCCAGCGCTGTTAATTTTGATGTGCTGGTCGTGTCACGTTCAACTCAAAATTGACATCTGGGGATGTCCATCTCTTAAGTTCCACGTCCTGTTTTGGACCTCTGGATGTTTTACTCCAGCTTGAGTAGGTCTGTGTCTCCTCTCCGTGTTCTCATTTTGACATCCACTGTAGATGAGGCCAGGGTTACACAGATGTCTGCAACTGGGGTGTCGTCCCTAGAGTTCTGTCTTGTCTTCAGTGATGCTCTGGGAAGTGTGTTCTGTTCCCCACAAAGAGACATAAGGGACAGAAGCTGCCTCACAAATGCTCACAGGAGGAGTGTCTGTGTGGCTGAGGGGGAGCATGAGGGAAAGGGGAGACAGCCCTCTTAAAGGCACAGGTCTTTTCATCTTTTAGACGAACACCCTCCCCTCCACAACTGAAGCCTGCCATCTGAGGAAAAAGAGAAGGGAGACGGCTACTGTGTCCCTTTAAAACCTAGAATGCAGATCCCCGGCAACTTTGTCAATCTCTTTAGAGGACGTTCCAGTGTTCAATGTACATGACTGATTAAACCTGAGTTCTGAAATAGAGACTCAGTCAACCTTTAAAAATGCATTTTCAGCTTCGAAACAATGAATTAAATTAGCTCTGTTATAATTGAAAACATCCTTCAAAGAGCTACTGAAAGTCAGCAGCATTAAATTGCACTGTACTTAGCCTTTATCCTATTAGATGTTTGTGACCATTACTATTTACATAATGCACCATTAATGGCTTCATTGCCGAGGCAATCAGGTCGTGCGGTAAGAATGCCTGTCTCTTAACGCATGGATTGTTATATTGTCGCAACCCTGGATAATCCTTGCGATCAAGGACACAAAGATCGCAAAATGCATAGAAGCATGACTTTTATCTTCAGAGTGCTGTATTAATGATAACTGTCTTCATTACTCTCTACTATATGTCGAGGTGAGGTGATGGACCCGACAGGTGAGGAAATAAGCATCTTAATGGGCTTTTTATCACCAGTGGAGGGCGCTGGCCTGCTCGCTTCCACTAAGTCGAGCCCAGACATCTGTAGTATAGCCCTGTTCAGCCCAGTCTACCGGTCGACAGGTGGATTTGTTTTCGTGTGTGACTGACAGATGAAAAAATAGGTGAAGACAGCCCACTGAGGCTGAACCTATGAGGCAGAGAGAGAGCCAGACAAGTCCTAACTACTTTCAGCTCAGTGTATTCCATGGTGCACAGTAGTACACAGGCAGTATAAACTCACTGCGACTCACACAGGCTTTATGGAGAGGCTAATTCACAATGGCATGTGTATTATATTAGATCCCTATGGTAATCAAGGAAAAAATAAGGAACAACCAACCCCCACCCCCTCACCACCACCTCCACTACCACCACCACACCCCCCAATCCAACTTCAAAGTATCTTCTATTACATGGATATGAATCGTCACTGAAGTATCAATAGTTTGATTGTATCCATGGAATTAGATTACTGACTTTAAAAAATCCCACAAGGTGGTAGAGCTGTTTATCTTTGTAACCATTCCAGACAATGCAGGAGGCACGGTAGCAAATATCTTTCTTGCCTTTTTTGTAACCTAAAAAAAAAAAAAAGATGGGAGAAAGGGAAGACAGAGGGAGGAGGGAGGGTCTGTAGCGCTCACCACCAAAGTGATCATTCTGTTGTTTGGGAGAAATTACCCTCATCAGTCATACAGAGATGCACAGCTGCCTAAGGGGATCTGGTAATGTTACTGCATAATAAACTGTGTTTGTGTGTGTGCGCACATGTCCATGTTCAGTGAAAATGAGACGAGGCACGAAAGAAATGCAAGAGGGCATGGGGTAAAAGAAGTCTGATTTAACCACAGAGAGGTTAAAATTGATGATAAAAGCAGCTCTATAATCATCCCTCCTTACTACACGTTGTTGGCATATCATTTATTGCTTCTCAGTTTAGCTATAGGAACCCATTTTCTGGTGGGAATGTGATAGATTAAGCAACTCAGCTTCTGAGTAAAAAGGCAGGGTTCTGAGTAGTGTCTTCAGACACATATTAAAAACATTTTCGTCTCCATCGAAGAAAAAAAAACCCCTCTTCTCTGGATGCCTAAATAAAACCATCAGAGCTTTGCAAAAGTGTTGTGTATTGACCTTTTTGAGCAGAGCATTTTTCCTTTAAGTGGCTTCATTTAATGATGGGTAGAGGCGATGTTCATGCTTGGTCACTCACTCCTTCACACCTCCTCCACAGAGCTGGCCTCTGCCCCTGTAGCTCTCCAAGCACTTACTCCTCACTTTATGTGACCTTGGCTGGCATCTGTGACAGTCCAGGAATTCTCCCCTGCACTCTATCCTCCCTGTCTTCGTTTGAACAACCACCCTCAGCTTTTTCTCCTGACCAACAGAATTTAAGTAAAGATAAACAAAGACTGTGACAAATGGTAGTGATTCTCCCACTTTCTATGTACTTCAGGTGTCGAAGTCGGTTGCTGTTACAAATTGTAGGGCTGTCTCTTTGTTGTTTGTTACAGCACTGCAGAGTCTAGTTGTAGAGAAGCTTGTTGTGCTGTTGTCAGGGCTGCACATAAGCGCAGTGTCTCGCTGTGACAGCCGGTCGCTCACTTTACGTTAACCGCAAGTGTTTTCACGGTCATCAACCAATGGTGGCCTGGAGGCTGTCATTTCACTCTGTGTGGAGCTCGCCCGCGGCTTGGTTCTGCCCCACAAACTCACAGCCAGCCCTGGTGGGGGGACAGAGCAACATACACTCATGCATATGTACACACTTAAAGACAGACACACACCCACTGGATAGACACACACACACGCACACACATACACACACACAAAAACTATATGCTCAGCATAAGGCAGGCTGCTGGAGCAATTACAGAAACATGGCAGAACACGATGAAGCAGGCCCCACTATCAGAAGGGAAATAGAGTGAGTAGAGGAAAAATGATGATGCCATTAATAATAGGGAGGCACAGAGGCTCACAGGGAGGTGGGGGTGGATGACCCCGTCTGTGATTTCCCTATGACAGCACTTTGAGATGCAAATGGTTGTGTTTGTATTAGATTTTGGCTGTTTAAATGGGCATGTTTTTGTGTCAAAGAAAAAAAAAGAAGAGAAAAAAGTAAACTGGGATACTAAATGATGTTTGAAGTGATATTTTCCTTTCACTCATGCATCCATTATTTTTGTAAATGACAGATCACGCTTCCTTATTCTCTCTTTTTTCCTCTTTACACCTTGGTCTAAAGCTATTCATATGTACATTTCTTCTACTCCAGCCATCGCTTTCCCCTTGGTACTGCAATGCAGATGTGTCTCACACAGTGGCAGAAAACTTCCACTGAAGACAGTTATGAAAGAGGAACATGAGAGACTGGAAGGAAGACCATGAAAAAGATAGAAACAGCGGTGGAAGGAACAGAAGTTTACATATATATATACTTATTGTCAAGTTTAGAAGCAAAGCATTAAAATATGAACATTTTAATGGAACTGGGTGGAGCTGAACCCTATTGCTCTATGCTTTTATGTGTACTGTTGTTAGGGAAAAAGCAGGCATGGCAACATTTGATTTATGAGGCCTGTCTACAAAAAAGGGGTGTCTTCAGCTTCATCAACTAAACAGCATTGCAAAGCTATCATGTCACCAAATAAATGCAATTTAGATGCTTTTGAAATACCACCATGATATAAACAGCTGCCTTTTCCCCCCAACATTTAATGGAACTGGGTGGAGCTGAACCCTATTGCTCTATGCTTTTAGGTGTACTGTTGCCCACAGTTTGATTAACAGCATTGTCTCCAATTTAAATTGGCAACAGCAGTTGAAAATAGCATTTGTGTTTGGTACTTCTGTTTTGTGTGGCCTCCGGGTAAAAATTAATGGATTTCATGGAAAAAAAAAGATCAATTACATCAAGAATTAATTGGCCATGTTGAAACAAATGCAAAACCCAAACAGATGCCTCAGAGGAAGTAGATTTTAATTTAGGATTCTTGTGCTGCTTACTGTATATATGTATACAAAACATTTGGAATGGGCGATGTATGAAGAATGGCACCTGAGTCGTCAACATCAGTACCAAAGATTGCTTGGGTTGATGATGTGTGGTGGTGTTTCTTTTTTGTCTAAAAATATGAACCGAAATGTTTCAACATGTGTACAAATTGTAATGTTTTCAGATTCATATAACCCCATATTAGTATCTATAGAATGTACAACAGTACAGCTGTAACTCAAGGTAAGTGAAAGATGCCTGTCCATGCTTGTATAACTCCTGTGCACGTATGTTAAAGTTTGTCTTTGAAAAGTAAAGTGAACATTTTCTAATCCTGATGGATTCAGTGAAAGAGCAGCCCAAAGGATTTAAGCCGACTGATGATAATTAATGGCCTGCTATAAGACCAAATGCTGCTTATCCATTAAAATCAAGACTCGCCAAATTTTATTTAATCAGTCGTATGTAGTATATTTATTGAAACTGCACTAGGATCTGTAAATTTAATTAATTTTATTAATTTACTTATTTTTATTATACAATTTTTTTGTGTGTTTCATGTTTTTTTTAGTGGTTTAGTGTTGAGGATATATTAAAGTTGAAGAGGACAGGCGTGAGTTTTTGAAATTATAACTGCAGTAGAAAGTGTCTGTGTGTCTTGTAGTAGTAGTAGTTTTGAAAAGACCAAATTCCAGTGTTGGCTATCAAAAGCGTCATATTTCAAACT
The DNA here is from genome assembly GCF_057382185.1 of Mchenga conophoros. Lineage (NCBI taxonomy): Eukaryota > Metazoa > Chordata > Actinopteri > Cichliformes > Cichlidae > Mchenga > Mchenga conophoros. Next base: position 11,030,718 of record NC_140526.1, read on the forward strand.
GTTGTTGAAGGACACAATAGCTGCTGAGATTTAAATCTGCTGGCTAGTTTCATTTATTATCCATTTTGAATTTCTCTTAGTGTCTCTGGCTTCTTTTAGTTAAATACAACTTCAAAAAAAAGAAATTATAATTCTAACCAATACATAACAGCACAGTGGTCTGTACAACAGTGTCATTGACAATCAAAGAACTGCAAAGTTCGGACATAACCTTGATTAAACAGTGTTACTGAATGGTATAAAAGATCTCCATGGGATGAATGTGTTGTGTTATTACCATTGATGACCAAGGTAGCCAAATTAAAATTACTTTTAAAAAGGACTTCATATTCTCATTTCTAGCTCTGTACTAGAATAGCGTCGTGAGATTCACCGAAAAAATAAAAAATAAACAGGCAAACAACAAAGCATGTTTTTCTTAAACTGGTCCTTAAGGCCCCCTCTCTAAAAACTTGCTTCCTTCTGACTGGCTGCCCCTCAGTTGGCTCAGTTGGGTTTTAAATAAGCACACCTAGCTTCTCTGTCAGAAGAGTCAAGCCAGTGCCAAGTGCCTGAAAACCTACATTCTGCCTGAAGGCCACCAGATGGCAATGGCTATGGTTGCAAAAAATACTTGTATTTATGGTGTTATGGAAGTCTATAGGAGAAACGCTTACTGTCTTGGCCTGTGTAAACATTTTCCTGCTGAGTTTATGGGCTCCGTCATTCAGTTCTGGTCATATTGAATGAAAACTGAAGTTTAGTTTTCAAATGTTGGTCATACCAAGTTTGAAAATTGAGGTATAAAACTGTGCACTCATTGGCTAATACGTTATCAGTAACTGGCCATGGAGTCACTGGCTAATAAGTGTGCAGTTGCACATTCAAACCCGCCCTTCCTCATCACATTAAGGTTTTGCAACCAAGATGGCAATGGCAGAAAAGCACAACTGCCTTCAGAAATTTGACTTTAGGAACCACTGGGTCCAAGTTTTCCAATAAGTTTTAAACATATTGGAAAGAAGAATGTAAACAAGTACATTTTATTCATTATTTCTGAATATTCACCCAGTTGTCTTTGGAAATCAGTTTTATTTGTTGTAAAAACTCCCTGAAAGGCCTTCAGTTGATCCAAAATGGTGCAGCACGAGTACTGACTGAGCCTAGAAAGAGAGAGCATATTTCTCCTATACTGGCTGGTCTTCATTGGTTCCCTGTTAAATCCTGTTCCTCACATACAATTTCTTGAATAATCAGGCTAATCTTAAAGACCTTATAGTACCATATCACCCCATTAGGGCTCTTTGCTCTCACACTGCAGGCTTACTTGTTGTTCCTAGAGTATTTAAAAGTAGAATGGGAGGGCGAGCCTCCAGTTTTCAGGCCACTCTTCACTATGTCTTTGTCCTGTCTTCATCCACTCACCCCCAACCGGTCACGGCAGATGCCGCGCCTCCCTCCCGGAGATTTCTTCCTGTTAAAAGGGAAGTTTTTCTTCCCACTGTTGGCGAAGTGCTTGCTCATAGGGGGTCATATGATTGTTAGGGTTTTCTCTGTTTTCTTTGTATTATAGTAGGGTCTTTACGTGACAACATAAGGCGCTTTGAGGCAACTGTTATTGTGATTTGGCACCACATAAATAAGACTGAATTGAATTGAATAAAATTTTGTGCTGTCTTGCATGTAGATCACATTTGCGATCTCCCGGAGATTTTTAAAGCTGTTCAATTTAGGGAAACATTGAACTTATTATTTGTAATTCTTGAAGTATTTCATGATGTGTTATTGCCGGTAGCAACAGTAATCATGGTTTCATATATTTCTGGACACATCTAATGTGGTTGGAACTACCACAAAGGCAGATTTAAGTACCTTGGCAGGTTTGCATATGTCTACTTGTCTATGGTGACACTGTACTAGTGAACTAGCATAATAACAAAATGCACTCAGTAGACATCAAAATGAAGGTAGTGTTTGATTTTGGTTGCAGTCTGAAGTCTCTTTAGTGTTGAGGCTGGTGTGAGACACGCTCCACCCTGGTTGAGTAGGTGTTCTTTCCTTATTCCTGCTTCTCATATTTGGTCATAATGACAAAAATTAATTTAAAAGAAAAATCAAGACTCTTATCATTTGTAGTCTGTAGATAATGATTTTTGTGATGAAGTTCTGGAAGGGCATCACTTTTTCAGCTCCTTTGGAATCATATGGATTTTCAATTTTTGCAGAAGACTGAGTGAAATGGGAAAAATAAGACAAAATTTTTGGGTTTTAATGAGCATGTTAAAATTTGATGTATCAAAAGGGGTATGCATCAGATTAAATGGAATGGTTTCCCCACTATTATGGGACTTGAGTACAGTCCTTAAGATGATTTTCAAATCTCATGAGAAAAATTAATGATGATAAACTTTGATAAAGTTTAAAGATAAAGATAAAACTCTACAGATAATTTTAATGACTTCTTATGGAAGTTGAAAACTATGCTTATTACTTTAAGTGCAGCCAAACCCTTTGGAAGCAAAAATCTCATAAAAGTCCTATAACAAATGATCAACAAGGTATTTCTTCAGCTACTCCTAACCACCACTGGTATGACTTATAGAACCACAAACAGGCTACTGCCACAGTTCTTAAGCATATAAATTAAGAATGGGCTGAAATGAAAGCTGTCATGCTAGCTTAACATGCGTTCTGTCTTCAGACTTGCATGACTCTCTAAACTTAGCACCACTTGTAATCTAGCTGAGATTGAAACCACCCACTCTCTCTCTCTGGCAGCAAAACCGAGCTGTAAATCCACATCAGCAGCAGAGGTAGTGGAGTGTAGGATGAGATAACTGATAGCAAGTGATGTCTGTGTTCATCGTTCTTCTTAAACTTCACTCAGTTGTTTCATGCCAGCACATAGAAAAAATCCTGGATTCAGATATGTTGTTAATATTTAAACTTCAGATTTGTTTCGTCATTAAGATCATATTATTATTACTTAAACAGTGTTTTTGCACATTGCAGACTTTTGTCATTTCACACACATTCAATTTTAACTAAAACATTTTCTTGGTGATGCAGATCTTCTGTTAATTTTCTAGAGTTGTTTTTAACTGCCATCACCAAAAGACATTTCAGATTACAGAAACTGTAATCAGGCTTCTATTATACATGCATTTTCTTCTTTTCTTTTTCAAAACTTTTTGATTTAATCAGATGTACAAAATAACTTAATGTGCCACAGGTTTTTATGTTTAAATAAATTTTCTGTTTACAAATAATCTGAGAAGTGCTGCTTGGAAACCGTTTAGAAAATTGCAGGAAAACAAAAAGTCAGCTTATCAAATCAAACAAATCATCTGTCTGTTGCAGCTCAACTTTAAGTACTCATATCATAGTACAGCAACATTTTAAGTGCCGAAGAGGGAAAACAAGCTCTGAAAGTGCATAACCAATGTAGCTAGCTAGGTACATGGAATTTCAATAGATGATTATTAAAGTGCTTAAAAGTTGCCTGTACTCACTTTCAAACAATACTTGGCAGCAACTGGATAAATCAATCATAGTATTTGGTATTGATTTTAACTTACCTGTACACTCTCTTGGTCATTGCATTAAAAATCAGGAATTAAAACTATGGGAGGGATTTGAATTCTGGGATCATATTCCTATCCAACCCTAACTAGTCCTATTGCTTCTAACTGGGAACATTTTAATAGTATGAAGGTTTAAAAAAAAATTATTTGAAACGAGGTGAGAATCTTTTTTGACAGATTTTTGTGGACAAACCAGCTTTGACTTTATTACTGACTGGCCCAAACTGAAAGTGACACAGCTTGAAGCCTGGCAAGGTGGATTTTTTCATGATCACAATCATGAAAATACTGTTTCACAAGAATCCAGAGGCCTTGTGAGTGTTTGATAATTATCAAACACTTGTATATAAATGTAGCTCCGTGAAGGTTGTAATGGTCTGTGTTCTAGAGGAAAACCGTATTAGTCTTCAGTGGTGTTGATGTGTTGTATGGAGGGTTGCTTATGTTTTTTCCTGCGCTGACATCCTAGTATTTACAGCTTTGCCTATTTCTTAAATGACACTAACCATTTTATTGAAGAGTTTTATATCGTCTTCTTTAGAGTCCCAAGCCAGCCTTTAAACAACCCTCCAGTGGCTCAGTGGCATCTGTACAACAAAATGAGACAAAGTAGACTGTGGATCCTTGTTCCCCCTAGTCTCTCATAAACACCTTCCTGTCACTGAGTTTCCAGATGGCCACGCTTCTTTGTATCTCACAGTTCATAGCGCTAAACTTCCTAGTGCAGACATTTGCATCGGGTCACTGCTCACTCTGACACACTAGAGGAAGAAAAGCACTATTCCTACCAGCATGCCTCCCTGGAAATGCCTTCATGGCACATGGTTGTTTTTTGTTATTTTTATTTTTGGCTTGTTGCAACCATGTGCATTCCTTAAGGGTATTGTTACACATATGGGGTTGGTGATCAAGAGGTATAGCTTTTTGGACAAGTGACCTCCTTAACAGACTTGGTTTAGATTTCGTGGCTGGTGGCTGGCTGTTAGGAAACAGAGCAGTAAACTTTAAAAAATCTGTTCACAGGTCTACACCAGCTTTATTCTGTATTTAATTGCGTCGCAGAGCAATCACTCTCTGCCCTACAAATCCTTGGTAAAGCTGTGCTTTACAATAGAGCCATAATTGCAGGAGTTTAATTGCCTGCCAATGTTCTGCTCCCACTGCCTGCTTACATTGAAGAGCCCAATAATTAGAAACAGGGAGAAATTAGGTGGCAATTTTGTCTTGGCAATTATCATAATGCAAAAGAAGTGCCATTAGTATTGTTAGCCCCACAGTACATAATCCTTTGACACTGTCAAGTCCCTCTCTTAGCTGCTGGGTACAACAACTCTTGATTTCCCCGTAGCCTTTGCACTTCCTCAGTCACTACTTTAGTCATCAGCTATCCAGGCCAGGCAGTCAGTCTAGCAGACTGAACACATCCACGCCTGGAGTGCTGGGGGGGATTAGAAGCTACAGCATTAGCAGTCTGTTTCCTTTAAAGGTATATAAATTGGATGTTAATCCTCTTCCACCATGTCAACCATAAAATTGTGTTTTATGTAACAGAAAAATTAACACAGTTGACATTTGTACCAAACTGACATTTCGTTTTGTTTCACTTGATTTTTTCACTTGAAGTTCTGCACCTGATAGTTTTAGCAAACGGGCAATAGCAAGGGAATATAAGACGTGAATAATAGCTCCTCTAAAATCAAAACTCAGATTATTTTTTAAGATTTGCATAAGAACTATGATTTTATGTTTCTTTGAAATGTATTTGAACAACTCACTATAATATAGTACAATAGAACACATTTCAAAATAAAGGTGGACTAATAACATTTAGTTATTAGTCCCCCCCACCCCCCATGAATTTTCAAAAGTCATTTTGAAAACTTTACTTGATATTGTAAAACCAAAGCAGTAAAAAAATGAACTTACTCTAATGCAATTACTTTCTTTTCTGTGTGGCATGCACTAGAGTTTGATTAAGACATTGGCCCAAAGCCCCAAGTATGTTGTACTAAATAAAAGAGGGGTTTATTAGTGTCATGGAAAGGACAGTACACCTGCACAGATGAAGGAAGAATGGAGGTACTGATCTCTTTGCCAGCAATTATATATAATATATACATATACAAATATATATTATATTTTATAATATATATTATATATTATATACAAATGCAGCTTTGGAACACCCTTGTACTACTTCTACATGTCTGGTACTGAAAGAACTTCGTTCCAAAAGTTATTCCTTGTTTGTTGTCGTAATGATGGTGGTAGAGAGCATTATGTTTGTGTTTTCACACTCACTTCAAGTGATCTTTCCAACTAAAGAGCAAGTCAGTTGAATTATTGTTTATTTTATTTACTTTGCACATTTAATGAGTCAATTTCGTTACATCAAGGCTTATTTTTCCACATCATGAGTTTTATTTTTTCTACTATGGAAGTAACAAATTAAAATCATCCTCAAAATCATTCTTAAATTATATTTGCCTAATTGGACCCTTGTTGGTGTTGAATATATATTTGGTGTCACAAAGAAGCAAGCAGCAAAGCAAGGTGGAGAGGATCAGAAAGACGTGAGCCAAATCTAAAGGGACTCTAGTAAAATAGTCCTTTAAATACCACTTGATGTGTCTTGGAGTCAGTGGAGGTATAAATAAATAAATAAATAAAAATAGTGTCTCATGATTTCTTTTAAAAATCATTACAGCTCTCTATAAACCGGATGGGGTAAAACACACAAGGAGCCTTTGGCTCATTGTCCACTTCCTGCTGTGACAAAACAAATTTCCCACGTGTGGGACTAATAAAGGTTATCTTATCTTATTTACAGTAACCACTATGTTTGTAATTGAGTAGGCAACACACTGAAACATGTAATAATTAGAATCAGTGTTCATAATGCAATAGCAGCAATAAAATGTGCCAGAGATGCAAAATTAGGGCTTTCAAAGCAAACTGTTTCCCTGTGACTGGATATATTTGGCTAGCTTCTCCTGTCTAGCAATAGCATCTGTGTACTAAGATGTACAGTCTTATTGAAACTTTTTTTTTAAAAATCTATCCTTTCTCTAGGCCAGAAAATGATTTTCGGAAATAAAATAAAATAATGTCAAATATTGACAAAGTGAATAATTAAACATCATCATTTGTTATATAAAAAATATGTGATAACAACAAGAACCTTCCATTAAATTTTGACATAAAAATTCAGCCTAAATTTGAACCCAACATTATATTTGTGTCGTTGGGTGTCTTCTGCGATAACTGTGTTGTATGAGGCAGTTTAGTAGCAGGGTGTTATCGCTGCGTGGAAAACAAGAGGTACTAATACACGCCTGAATAATGAAGAGAAAATTACTTTGGGAATCAGGAAGTCCTTCACCATTAATGTTGAACAACTCTCAGTGGCTCTCAAGCAATCAAGCAATGGGATTTACAAAAGATTTTAATTTGGATGCATTATCCAAACTCCTTACAGACCAAAAGGCAGGCAATTGCTTTGACAAAAGATATGCATTGATAAGTTTGAAGGTCAACAAGCTGCTGCGGTGGAGATATCAGCAGCTGGTCTGTACAACTCGCAGTCAGTTGCTGTAAAATGCAATACACACTTAACGTATATGCACACATTAGAGGGTGACCAGGTGGTTAAACACCACTAAAGAGTATACAATTAGCCTTCTTCAGTTCTCATCAAAGTTTACGATGAGTGAAATGCTGCTTTTTCATCACATATCTGAAACTCACATGAAGCACAGCTTACAATATCCAAATGCTGGAAAGGAGAGCAGCTAATGAGTCCCCATGTAGAGAATAAAAGGGGGATTAATGAACAACGCAGTTTGGTGTGAAGAGACTAGGCACCCCTCACCCAAACCCTTTACAGTGTATGCATATACTAGGTGAGAATATTCCGAGGCTTTCACACGTTGCTTCAGTATTGAATGGTCTGTGCCTCGCTTGGAGGAGCATTCTGCTGATGGAATCAAAACCCCTTTCACAGATTCAAATGAGGTGCACTCAGCTGTGATTGGTATTGGAAAAGCATTTGTCGGAACAGAGGCTCACAGAAGGCTTCTTAAATACAAGGCAATCACAGTGTCTAACGCAGAGACGAGGCGAGAGGTGTGCCCGGACTGCAGAGTGGAAAACAGGACAAAGGATTATGATGGTAATAAGCAGTAAACCAAAACAAAGTCATCCCCTGATCCCTAATTCTCTCTCCCTGTCGCTCCCTGTCTGTCTATCTCCCTCACACCTAAATCCGCTAACATACTCTCTCCCTTCTTCTTTCCCTGCCTCGCACTCACCACATATTGACAAGGCCCATTTTTTTCACTGTGTCTGAGCTACAATTTAAAACTCATTTCTCATTATTTGCGGTGAATCCCTACACACACACAATTTCTAATCTGTCGAGGCCGTGATGGCTGTGCGCAGAAGCACAGGCTCTTTTGCAGATGCCTGACTGTACACCTATACGCGATGTCAACTCTTGCACACCCGGCTGGGCCTTATTTCATTACAGGCGTCAGCAAATGTGCATGCCGTCAACTGTGAACTTTTGTGCTAATGTCTTTTTTTGCCCTGCTTTAGCTGAGCTCGTGGTGTACACATTGAAGGCATCTTTAAATCCCAGTGACAATGTGCAAGTGCAAATTAGAAACTATTTCTTGCTCGCAAGTTTTAAAAGATGTGACAGAGCAGTGATCTAGAATCTGAAAGCCTGGGACACAAAGGATAAAAAAGAGGTGGATGAGTTCGGGTAGCTGGGTTGGGAGAGGTTTTACAAACCTCTAATTTGGCCTTGTTAATGAAAGGTTGTCAGGGCTATACTGTATCCCAAAGTGGCTCCCCTCCTGCTTTTCTTCATACCTTTGACGGACATTGGAAGGTTGTGTGTGTGTGTGTGTGTGTGTGTGTGTGTTTTGTGTGTACGTGCATGAAGACGAAACTGAGAGAGGCAGGGGATAGAAGGAGCCATTATTATGCCTGCAACAACAGGGGCTGGCAGCAGAGAAAAGAGAAGAAAAGAGAGGAGAAGATTGTGTTTGGAATTGTCCAAGTGTGGCAGTAGTGGTCCTCAGTCACTTTATCAGTGCCACAGCAGCACGTTTTCCTCCCATCTCTCTGCTCAGCGACTACTCTTCCACCCTATTAGAGCAGGAAAAACACTCGCTCTCTCACCACGGATAGTGCAGCACAATAACCAACCTTTTCTTCCCCCACCTACCCTGCTCACGCTATCTCTTCACTCAACATCGCTCTTTGTCTAAATGCTTTTTTTTCTTTTTCCATTGCTCAGCCCCATCATATTTGTAGAAGTGCAGAGTACTGAAAAATTGCCACACTTCACTTCGTCTGCACATTCTATTTCTATCTGTTCACTTAACATCAGGGTTAGGGTGTAAATACCGCACCGTGTCTGGTTACTTGGAGGATTTCTTAGAAAGGGTTTAGGGATTTTACACACAATATAAAACTCTAGAATTTTATCTGGAAAACAGATTACAGTTTTGGGATGCTGCATCTGTCAAAAACTAAATTGTCTGACCAGCAGCGTTCTTCATCGTAACACTTCTTGATGTATGCTCAATCATCCAGGTAAGTAAATCTCCAAAAGTTGATTCTATTCATCTGGACGCAGCATTTTCAGTGGGAGAAACATTTCGTCACTCATCCAAGTGACTTCTTCAGTCTCAGCTGACTGCAGGTTTCCCCAATCTTATAAACAGAACATTTGCATAAAGACTGAAACCAGCCCACTGAAGGAACTGGCCTGGGAGGTTCATCGTAACACGTTTGACTAATTGCTTTGCCTAAGAAGTTGTTGTTTTCTGTCAGTCTTTTCCTATCTGGACCTACTTGCCAACAAACAAGACAGCAATTGCAAACCAACTTCCTTCAGCACGGTGCCTTTTCTGTATTAGTTCTATATTTATTGAATTCGTTTAGCTGTTAATGATCATTTAAGTCACCACTGCCATGTGCTAATGTTTTTGATAAATTCAGAAAACCTCAATATCAACACCAGCTTTGTAGGGCAAAGTCAGTAAAGAATGAAATCCTAGTTTCTAATGTGTAGAAAATATGCTTAGCTTATCCACAAAAGAACAGAAGTGTAATGCTTGGGAACGCACATCAGATTATTAGAAAAAAGAAAATTCTAAAGGGGCTCACTTTTGATATTCGCTCTTCAATTAAGTGTTTTACTGTTAGAACAAATGAACCTTATAATCATATCAACACTGCATGTCTTAGGCATCTTTTAATTCAGACACCTCATTGTCACTTCATGTTTCTACGCTATAGCAGTGCTTGCATTATTATATATTGTGAGTAAATACTACTAACAGAAAAATATCAACATGCATATATAAATAAATGAATAAAGACCTCTGTATACACAGAATTTAAGAAGCTAAAGAGATTTTCAGTGCCAATCAGCATTCAACAGTTCAGTCATAAATTATTGAATTTGTAGTACTATTTTTTTAGTACTATTAAGACTAAATACCAAATATCAAACAATTTTAACCAAGAAGCAGCCTGGTGGAGTCCATAATCACTATGATGCACCAATCCCACACTTAAATAGGATTTTAATCCTGTGATTCTTCATTGCTGTGAAATTCTTTTATAATATTACAGCCTTTGTGCTGGAATGAAACAGCAGAGCAATCTGCAGTTTTTGAGGGTTAAAGTTATACATCTTGCAGGGGATGCGAATGTAACGGTTCAAATATCTTGGATATTTGTGCTGACGTGTGGGTACGTGTAAGGTTTATAAGGTTGTGACTGTTTCCACAATCAAGTCTTCATTTTCCTGGGAGGTTTCATAACCCCAGGAAAATGAAGACTTGATTGAATGGTGTTGATGGTGTCATTATTCTATAGCCACTACACTGTGAAGTCAGCGTTTTCTTCGTCATAAATTCAAGTGAGAAAAAAAATGCATGTTGGCAGAAACAAGTGAGAAATATTATTTTTAAAACTTGTATTTATGATTAAATTGCAGTTATTGGCATAATGATTATGTTTAGAGGCATACTTTGCCTAGTCAAAGACCTATTTTGGCAAGATAAGAAACAAACAACCTGGTGGGAGGAAAAAAAAGGAAGTGACAGGTTTTTTCCCCCCAACACGCCATAGATGTTTGGACAAACACAAACAAATTATTCTCTAATCTCTGGATCACACATGAAAAGATGGGTGCTCTTTCTTTGTACTTTCTGAACACTGAAATACTCAAGAAACTTCAGAGTCTGAAGAATGATTTTATGGCCGTCATCAAAAGGTCACTTTAGAAAAAGAGAGACCAGCATACAGAACAGATAGGTGTGCTCATGTTATGGGAAAACGAGGACAAAGTCATTGCTGGCCAGAGAAAATATTCATCTTTGTTGGTTAGTATTGTGGTGCTGCTACTGCAGACATCTGCTAGTTTAGGTCATATAGAAATGTAGTGTATTTGTTAGCTTCAGATTTTTCTCCAAACAGTTTCAATGATATTTACTCATTAGCCAATCACCAATTCATACGAATTCACAAAGCAGAATGACTTTGAAAAGTGTGCAGTTTGACACATTATTCCAAATGTGACCCCAGAGATGTGTTGTTGGCCTAAAAGTGAGATTTGATCCCACCATATATATTTGTTTAATATGAAGTAGCAGCTATAGGAGTAGGCGATAGCAGCTGATTTGTATTGATAGTGCGATAAGCTATGTACCTTTTAGTATGGAATCAGATTTCTTTGTATATTTGTTTTTGTATGAAACAATTAAATCTAAAATAGCTGTTTTCCTCTGTTTCCAGTGTCCCTGCTAAGCTAACCTGCTAGTCACTGTAGCTTTGTATTGAAACAACAGCTATGAGAATGTAGTCAATTATATTAAAAGACCAGTTTAGTTAAAAATGTTCACAATAGGTATCCTTTGGGTTGTTTCTGCAAACATGTAGCACTTTTAACACTGCAAACGCTTAAATGCAAATGCAGGTAAGTTGCGGGTTTGAAAGTGTAAACGTGCAGAACTACTTGTAAAAATCTACCAAGCCACAGTAACTAGTTTGTCATTATTGCACACAGAGGCACACCAAAACAAACTAAACTGAGAGTGTGATAAGCTTCAGTGGATAATTGATCAGGTTGAAATTACTAATGGATTTCTGCAGAACTTTCCCCAGAAAATCTATTGTGCTTCAGGTCATCTATTGGGAATCATAGAGGTATGTAATACAGTGAAATGGCCACAGAACACAGCGCTAATAATTTGTTTACACTTCAACCCCATTCTTTCGATTTTCATTCATGGCACGAACCACCTGACAAGTACCACCTTCAGGGACTTTAGTTAGTTTAAAAAGCAGCACAGACACTACAAAAGGAACAATAAAACAAAACTTGTTATACTATTATATATTATACTTCATGTTAATGTGTACTGCATTTATTGATGGTTGTTTGTTTTATTGTTAGTATATAGTTTAAATGTAAATCTGAAATTTACTGTGCATGCATATACATATACCTTTACATCTGTTTTAGGGTCTACATATATCCACGATTTCATGTTTTTTGCATGAGTATCAGTAGTTGCAGTAGTAACGGAATGCTAATAATAAAAGTAGCAAGATAAAATAAGTATCCTTTATTTATCCTATCCTGGCAAGGAAGGGTTAGCAGGTGTGCGTGTGTGCATGCATTACTATCATATAATGATGTCACAAAAAAATGCTGTTTTTCAAATTAATACTTTGATCCTTCTTAGCACTGAGCAATGTATATTTGTAACATATGAAAAATATATCCTCTTTATAACTGAAAATAATGATTTGTGTATTTGTATTTGTTTTTAAACCAGTGAGGTGCGCAAAAAATGTTTTAGTAAGAAACAAACAAAGCATTAGTTTTGAAAGCAGCAAAATACACTGCTGTGGCCAACTATATATATATATATATATATATATATATATATATATATATATACACATACACATATACACACACACACACACATATGTATGTATGTATGTATTTTATAAAAACATGAAGATACAGTCATCTGCTAATTTTTATATGTTAAATTATACACAGTAGTCAATCCTTTTTTTTTTTTTTTTGATAAAACCATCCCACCAATTATAATTAATTCACAATAAACTTGACGTTGAACTCTGTGTGTGTTTGTGTGTCTGTCACAGGCAAATTTTATATCTCTGCACACTTTACCTTCTTAGGTTCACCTACACCTTCTTTCATCCACAAGCAAGCCGGTGTGTATTTATGTGCTTGTGTGTGTGTGTGTGTGTGTGTGTGTGTGTGTGTGTGTGTGTGTGTGTGTGTGTATCTCGTTGCAGCTCTGTCTGTCTGCCTTTAAAGAGGCTGTGAATGATCTTATTTAGTGTGTACTGATTGCTGCTTTAACCTGGCGGCCACGCTGGCTGCTGCTGCATTAATAATCACGGGGAGCCAGGAGAGCTGGCGAGGCCCGCACCTTGTTCACCGCTCGCTCTCTTGCTATCTCCACGGTACCAAGGAAAAAGCCAGCAAACAGCAGGGGAAGTGTGGCGGAAAATTACAGTCTTCACATGCCAGCCAGGAAGGCTGCTGCTACTGCTCGGTGGGGGCCAGTGCTGTGTGAAGAAGACAGAGGAATTGGGAGGACGTTTTAGTCTATAATGCCTGTGTGGAGGCAGAGGGTTGGTTTGTGTGTGTCTGTGTGTGTGATTGTGTGTTCCTATACTTTTGTCTGCGCTTGAAGAACTTTTAGCATCTCATCTCGAGGGGACTGGTTTAGAATCATGTCTTTTCTTTCTGGTTTGAATTAAAATATGGATTCAAAATTTAGCAAGTGCATATGAGCATATGCATTTTCCAGCACATTATTATGTCTCTTCCATATTTATAAATTGATTTTATATGCTCTACTTTCTTCCAGCAATACAGAGATGTGCATGTTAGATGAACTGAAAACTGAAAATTGGCTGATGGTGTGAATGTGAGCATTTCTCAAAGACAGGTTCAGGATTGCTTATTCATGTTCTGGGACGAGCTCCAAATGACACAACCCTGTCCAGGGTAAACTCGGGAAAAGCACAGGTGAATGTTTTAATTGTTGGTTTGTGTTCGCGCTATTCAATATGTGGTGTTTGAAAGTGAGCAAGCAGGAAAGAAACACAGAAAAGCAGAGCATGGGAACACAACAGTCGACCATCAGATCTCCTTTATGTCAATATTAACTGAATGGGTTGAAACTGCTGCCCTTTTTATGTGTGGCCAACAAATTTCTCTTTCAGTCCAGTCCAGACGACATTTTGATTGGTTGTGTGAAGATTAAAGCTTCGCACTCTCTGCCAGGGAGAACAGTATAATTGATATTTCAGCCCTGGGCAAACTTGCTCTCGCAGGCCAGTGGCTGTTTCAGCAGAAAATTAATGTTAGCACAGCTCGGCGGCAGAACCGTCGGCATGTTTCAGGAAATATACTCTGAGTTGGGTCTCTCTGGTCCACTGGTTTCTGCTGCAAGTCTCAGTGCAAGTGTATAAAATGAACATCCTGTGCTAGGAAAGTGGGTGTTGGCTTTGCACACACCGACACACACACTCGCACACATAGACACGCACAAGATTATTGCAAACTAAAGATTTGTGCTAATGGTAACACTATGGGGGTTGGATACTATATTTCTTGTAATGACAGTTAAACATCTAGAAATGCTTCTTTCATGAGACTCACTTTCGCCCTTGATATTATGATGCCAAAATGTTGCCATAAATTTCAAGAAGTCAAGCACACTTCAGAAAAAAATGCTGCGAGAGCGTGAGTACAGTTTGATCGGTCCTAGTGCTTCTCAATGCTATCAACATGCTCAACAATGAGGAGAATCTCTTGTCTACTTCATTAGCACATGTATCATTCCGCTGGTGTGAAGAACATAAAAATTGACCTAGCATGAAACAACGCTGGAGTCATTGTACCGATAGCACCCGCATGGTGCACTTGTCCTGAATGGGCCATTTAAGTGGACACAGGGGATTAGGCAGATGATGGCAGCCAAGGTCCTCATACTGGTGCAGTGTGACTCGGACCACATTAGCACAACATTAGTCTCATTTCCATTCTGATGGCGTGTGCTTCCACACAACAGTGGAGAGTGCGACCAAAATCATTGTGACCCTCACGCTCCAGCCTTTCATTTCCTGTCGCCATTCAAACCATCCTTATCTCTCTCTCTCTCTCTCTTTCTGTTCTCTCGCTTTCATTTTTGCCCTTTCTTTGCTGTTTCCTTTTTTTCTGTCCTTGCCCCTGCACACCCCAGTCTCTCCCCTCCATTTCCTCTTTTTCTTTCTTTCCTTCTTGTTCCACATCAGCGCCTGGGTGAAGCTTCTCCTCGTCACGCTTGGCCGCACTCCCCTTAATTACCATGTATTCTTCTTTAGCTAATAAAAAACGCTGATGAAACTGATTACATGGCAGCAGGGCTTTGTGTGGTGTTGGATTTAGTCACGAATGGAGAGTGAGAGGAAGAATAGAGCAGGAAAAATATATTAAAGGACAGAAACACAAGGGTAAAGAAAATTCTAGACAAAGGAGTTTAGTGAGATGCGGAGAGAAGGATGACTAAAGAAGGAGAAATAGGACTGGCGGATGAAAACAAGAAAAAAAAAATAGCAACGGTTTGGGCAGTAACCCGTTTGTTGTCTTTGTTGTTGTTTGGGTCAGAGATGCTTTAAGCCCTAAGGGAACTTCCTCATCTTATCACAGAGAGCAGACGGCTGGCACATCTTTCTCATTACTAGCCTCTCAGTTATAGATTACTCCTGCCTTACTCCTCTCCCCAGCCACAGGCAGTCTCTGTTACAGTCTACAGAGCCATGCTTGCACCAAGTGTAGTTTGAACTCCTGAATATAGACTTTGCCTTTTTCATTTCCCTTTCATGAGAATTAAGTCACTCTCTCTGTCCATGTAATTGTAGTTTGAACTAAAACCAACTGTGGCATGGAGAAGAAAATGAATTAGGGATTCTTGTTTGATTGAAAAGCCTTCTAAGAGGAGTTGAGTAGCTGGGATATGATACACTCTTTCTGTTTGCTTTATATTGCATTCCTGCTCAGCTGGATGGAGTAGTGCTTGTTGAGTTTCACACTCAGTGTGTTAACACTTGATTGTAAGACTTTTAGTTATAGAAGTAAAACTGATGTGAACATTTTGTTTGTCATGTCAGTTAAGATACAGAGGATTTGGTAGATATCATTTATGAGCATGAAAACCTTTGTTTTACACATTTAAAGAGTTGTGTTTCAATATTGTGAGGCTGACTGTTACAGTAAATTTATCTCTTATGTTAAAAATGAATGCAAACATTTAGACACTTCCTGGGAAACTTCTGAGAAGTACATTATTCTGAGTGAATGGTAATAGGTGACTTTTTGTAATTATCTTTGTGAGAGAGAAAAACTCGGATTTTCCTAGTCAACAAGTTAGAACGTAAACTAAGACCTCTGTGCCTACCAAAAGTGCAATTTTCTGTATTACTATCTATGCCCATTAGCAACAGAATAGTGCTACACAACAGCTGTTGATGCACACAGATGCTTCGGAACAAGCTGTGCCATTACTGGTTTGTTGTCCTATTTCATGACCCCTTTTCAATAAATACGGAAGCCTGGTGAGCCATTCTCCACATTTACATGTTAATGTTTGCAATTTGTAAACATAAATTGAAAATGTCAGAAGCTCAATAGCTAAATGGAGATAAGTAAACACATTATTTAAACACTGTGGCCACTTAAAGTCGGACACCCATTCCATACAAAAGGAAAAAAAATTATCGGGAGGAAAGGGATGAGGAGGAGGAGGTGGAAGAAGACAAAGAGGAATAAGAAAGCGAAAAAGAGGGCAGGGGTGCTTTAATTCGCACAGCACGTACTTGCCGAGGGGGTGAGACGATTAGGTTTGTGATGAGAGGCAGCAGTGTGACGGAGAGGGCATGGGGGGTGTCAGGATGAGCGAGGATGAGGGAGATGAGAAAGAGAGAACTACTATCTCGCCGTGCTTTTAAAATCCCACACACACATTTACACAAGTACACATTTATATGTAATAAGTGATACGTACACAGGCAGTTACATCTACTTCTGCACTTATAATGTACCCATATGCACATAATGTCAGCCCTGTTTATCAGTTTCTGTGTCTCCCTTTCACAAACACACATACATGCACAAAGACAGTGGAGTGAGAGAGTCAGTGCAGTCAGCCCTGGTTCTCCTCACTGCACACACATTCATCACTCAGTCGCAGTCCTGACAGAACCCTCTGCCCCACAGGCCACGGGTCCACACATACACACAAGCATACACACACCTTTACACCTACATACAATCACAGACAAAAGAGGTAGAATGAAGAGACACCAGTGGTACCATGAAGTCCTAAAACTGCCCACAGGCTTCGACTTGCTTATAAACATGCTTACTGTGTTCTGCTCCTTTGGTACAGTGCAGTAGTGCTGTCACCTCGGTGAATGTACGGTATGACAAACTTTTGTAACTATCAAATAGAGGTGCTGAAAAGTTTGTGCTTATTGACATTTTGCTGAAGTGGTTAGGCACATAATTACACTAAGGTATCCGGTTGTTCAGTCTGACGTCACTAGCCATGTCTGGGTCTAAACTCCGCTGCAGGTCCATATATCAAACAATCACTGTGGCATTACTGAGAGTTGAAAAACTGTCTAAAGTCTTTCATCTTTAATAAAATGATCAGCGTTCTGCTCTACCAGGTGTAACAATTGAGTTTAACATCCAGGCATCCATGAAAACGGAATTTATGACATTTAACGGAGTTAGAAGTTAGCAGGGAGTTAGCTCGCTAGCTTCTATCTAAATACAATATAGCATGTCCTGACTGCGGGGTTTTGGAAACAAATTAAAACGTACAGCTTTCTTATCACTTCCAGCATAAATGAAGACAGAAAACTAAACAGCAGTGACGTTTGTAGGGTTACTGAAGTTGGGCTAGCTGGTATATAATGATGTGCTACGTGACTGCTAGCGACATAGCTATGTTAGCATAATATAAACAAGCTAACTTTTTTTTCCACTCGATAAAAGTTAACGTGAGTGTTCTCGGTGGTCAGAAACAAATGTAATCGCATGGCAGGATGCTGTAAAAGGACCAAACTTCAGCCAGGAGAACAACTGAGATAATCCATCCACAATACGAGGTTAGTCATTCATATACTGCTGCATGGGCTGGGCTGTAGTTACATCCTAAGGTTTTAAAAACTGAGCTTAAATAAATGATTAGCGGTAATAAAAGCCGAGGGAGGTCAACAGGGATCACTGACTGTTTTAGGAGCTTTTTGAGATCAAATAGAAGAAAATACATAACATTAAACATGTTAACAACACAAAAGCCATATTAAACGCAGACTACTTTAGACCCGGAAGTAGGATTCGTCGCGTCATCACTGAACAACCGGATAGTGGGTGCAGTATAGTATTTAGAGGTATGGTTCTGTTCATTTGATTAGTGTGACTCACTTTCCTCATTTGGAATTTTACTTTTAGTGACATCCACAATTTCCCAAACAATTTTCCAGTTTGTCTACAGCTGCCCATTCATAACTGTATCACCTTGGGGGGGGGTCATTTTTTAGTATTAAGCTTATGGATGTCAAATATGGTCTATTAAAAGGGGCTGTTCTGTGTTTGTTATTGTGTGTTTTGATAATAGTTGTGTTCTGTTAACCTTAATCTTTAGTGAAGTTGTGATGTGAGAAACATGGATTGCTATTTCTCATACAATTCTGAATGGATTAAAAAATGTGAATAATATATATATATATATATATATATATTAGGGGTGCAACGATACACAAAATTCACGGTTCGGTTCGGTTCGATACTTTGGTGTCACGGTTCGATATTTTTTCGATACAAAAAAAATGTTCATGCCTTTTTAATTTGTCATTTATTAAAATTATAAATATATCCGGTTGTTCAGTCTGACGTCACTAGCCGTGTCTGGGTCTAAACTCTGCTGCAGGTCCATATATCAAACGATCACTGTGGCATTACTGAGAGTTGAAAAACTGTCTAAAGTCTTTCATCTTTAATAAAATGATCAGCGTTCTGCTCTACCAGGTGTAACAATTGAGTTTAACATCCAGGCATCCATGAAAACGGAATTTATGACATTTAACGGAGTTAGAAGTTAGCAGGGAGTTAGCTCGCTAGCTTCTATCTAAATACAATATAGCATGTCCTGACTGCGGGTTTTGAAAACAAATTCAAACGTACAGCTCTGTTATCACTTCCAGCATAAATGAAGACAGAAAACTAAACAGCAGTGACGTTTGTAGGGTTACTGAAGTTGGGCTAGCTGGTATATAATGATGTGCTACGTGACCGCTAGCGACACAGCTATGTTAGCATAATATAAACAAGCTAACTTTTTTTCCACTCGATAAAAGTTAACGTGAGTGTTCTCAGTGGTCAGAAACAAATGTAATCGCATGGCAGGATGCTGTAAAAGGACCAAACTTCAGCCAGGAGAACAACTGAGATAATCCATCCACAATACGAGGTTAGTCATTCATATACTGCTGCATGGGCTGGGCTGTGGTTCCATCCTAAGGTTTTAAAAACTGAGCTTAAATAAATGATTAGTGGTAATAAAAGCCGAGGGAGGTCAACAGGGATCACTAACTGTTTTAGGAGCTTTTTAAGATCAAATAGAAGAAAATACATAACATTAAACATGTTAACAACACAAAAGCCATATTAAACGCAGACTACTTTAGACCCGGAAGTAGGATTCGTCGCGTCATCACTGAACAACCGGATATTTTAACTCAAAAGTACAGTTTTTAAATTTAACCCTAACCCTTGTGCGTGTTTTTTATTTGACAACGAATGCGCACCTGCGGACCACTTATGTGCAGCCCTGGTTATTTAGCTCGTCATATTGCAGCCACAGAAATTCTTTTGTCCATGAAACCATAAAGCTGCACTATTTTTTGCCTTATAGTCTGATTTGTCACAACTTCTCCGTTTTGTGGTAAGCTTTTCTTTGGCTGTCACTTCTTCACCCTGACCTGTCTTATTTGGCTCAGCAGAACTAAAATATATATCGTGCTGCTTTTACACACACACTCACATAAGCTCAGCGATTCTCTGCGCGATCAACCTCTCACATGTTTAAGCTTGCTGCAGGAGATTTCACTTGTCATGTTTGCATAGTAAGCTAACGATTAATAAGACGATGTCAGAGGAATTGGTGCACAAATTATCATCACTCACAGATCAGTGCTGTCGCTCTCTATACACAGTTAGCACGATTGCAAAGTGAAAGCAAAAAAACAAGCGCAAATTCAAACGTGATTTCAATATGTCACATATTGACAGTGGCTCACCGATGCCAATGACATAATTACCCAGCTATATTTCTGAAAGAATGCAAAAGCATTGACATATATTTTTCCTTCCTACAATACCCCGACGGGCAGGGCAGAGATAGATTTTGGTAGCCCGACTGAAAAAAATCGCTAGCCCCAGGACGTCGGGCTAACGATATTGCAAGCCCTGTATCTGATTGAGGAATCACTCATCTTTGGAAAAGAGAGTTTATTACAGAGAAATGTCTCTTTCCAAAATAAAAGCTATACTATCTGCTTCTTCTGGGCTATATTCTCAGCAGCATAAGGAGAATCATGTGCTAACAGCTGTCTAAATGACTCGGCTAAAGTTAGTAGCATGCTTGTTGTTTTTGTCTTTGCACTAGGATGATGTCGGCGTAAATGTGCAGTCATATTCGTTGTGTTCCCACTAGTGCTTTCAGGTTGATCTCGTTGAAATGACCTTAACGCCACAACACGGCAAATCTCCGTTAACGAGCTACCGCCGATCGCCCCGTGCATGGGGCTAGACGGCCAACACGTTAACGAGCTAACTGCGCTAACACACTAGTTCCCACCCATGTAATTGAGCATTGCGTGGCACATCCAACATACTGTTTTACTTTAGTTCATGACTCGCTTACCTTCAGGGTCATACGTCACATGAAAACCAAAATAATTCCAAACGCCAGATCTGAATGTTACAAGGAGAGCTTAACTTCTGTCTTGCTAGCTTGCCCTGCGCTCTTCCTTCTGACTATGCTGTCTGTGTTGAGCGCTCAGTGGATCTGCGCTCGACAGTGCAGCCTAGGCGGAGTAGTCGAACGCAGATTCACTGAGCGCTCAACACAGACAGCATCGTCAGAAGAAAAGTTGATAAAAGAAATTACAAATGTTGTATTGTTCGATACATATGCGTACCGAACCGAAAGCACTGTATCGAACGGTTCAATATCGATACGAATATCGTTGCACCCCTAATATATATATATATATATATATATATATATATATATATATATATATATATATATATATATTATATATATATATATATATATTGTCAATTTTGTTGTTATGTTACGCAAACAAAAAACATGCAAAAAATTAACATTAACAGCACTAACAGCAATAACTGGCTGACAAAAAAGGGCACTTTGCAAAACCGCTAGTGCATTCCATTTGTACGTCCACAATCTACTTCATTACAGTGGCTTTCATTGGTAACATTAAAGAAGAGAGACTGTTCTCTGCTACAACATTAATAATAACACAGCAGTGTCATTTCCATATAGACAATGGACTGTAACATGATTTTGACTTAATGCTTTCGCAATTTTACTTTTTGGTTAGAGTCACTAGGAAACTTTGTGGCCTTTGGTTTATTCAACTGAGAATAGATTCTGATTTAATAATTCGTTTTTTCATCTCCTCTTAGCAAGGAAAGGAGAAAGGGTAGTTTCTAAATTTTTAAATTACTCTTTTAGCTAGGATGTAAAGACTCGGATATAAAGGCAGAATACATGAATGCACTAAACTAAGCAATTAGCAGTAAAACAAAAAAGAAGAGTCTTAGCATTGTAGCAATACACAAAAGTTTGGTTTTCAATATACGTGAAAATGGCAGTGACCAGGGAATAACCATGACAGCAGATGTAATGTCTTTATTGTGCTGCACCAAACAACTAGGCACAGAGGTTTTTTGTGAGAAAGTGGCTGCAGACACTCAGCAGTCATCACAGGAGGCAAATGTCATTGCACAACAGAGAAAAGACAAGTTGTTATTACTCTGAAGACTGGAAGATTGTCTTATAGAGAAAAACTGTCAAAAAACAATATCGCTGGGCCTTGCACCATCAAAGGCCATCCAGAAAAAGGCAAGAAGTTTTACTTGAAAACATATTTTTCGTTAAAGATATTATTATCTAATATTAATATAAATATATGACAATGTGCATATTTTGAGTAATTGCAAAAACTAAATTGTAGTCATGGTAAAATAAAATAAAAAGTGCACCATGTTTTCAATTCTCAGGTTTTACATAGACATAATTAAATCCTTGCTAGGTCTTAAACTTGGCAAATATAACCTTAAATTAACAGATGACCTATTACGCTATGTCAGTGTGGAGTAATTTTGGCCCATTCTTATTTACAGTGTTACAGTTGAGGACTCGATTGAAAGACTTTGATTGTGCCATTTCAGCATCTTGATTCCCTTCTTTTTTTCACTTATTCTGTTACAAATTTGCTGGTGTGCAGATGGCTTCACATTTAACTCTAGAATATCTTTGTAAACAGAGGATATCATGGTCAATTCAGTCCAAGGTGCAAGGTGTCAAGCTTTCATGGCTGCAAAACAAGCCCTAAACAAGGCATATTTGTCCAGTCTTTTTTTCTATTTGTACTATCACCCCTAGTGGGGGACTATAGCAAAACATACAGGAATATCTGATATCTGAAGAGGTGGAATGCATTCATGAACCTAAAGAAGAAGTTCAGCTGCTTTCAACTCAAGTGCTAAAGACAGCCATGACTGAGACATGACTGCATGACTGAGAAGCTGCACAGACATTAGCAAACCTGGAGGAGGAATGGCTTACCTAATTTGAATTCAAGTGGTGATTGCTTATTGGACTTCTGTTTGAGTGTGTATGTCACCTGGGTGAAAAGATGATCTTACCTATCCACAACTTCATCAGCTCGCAGAAGAGGATGCTGGTTAGCTCTGGTGCACCCCAAACTCATGGAGAATCTTGAGGAGGTACAACACATCTTCAGCTATCTGACAGAACTTGAGGGAAGCTAGGAAAATCGAGTTCCATCAGTCCTTGTCCCATATCACTATTGCAGAAGTGACTCTATTCTGCAAGTCTACAGCTGTTGCCATAAGGTTGTTGGTGAAACATCCAACTGTGGCCATTACAGGTAAAGGGAGCTATCTAAATGTAGGGGGAGATGCATTAAGCTGATTAGCTTGTGGGATTCTGGAGGCAGCTGATATATATTGAAAGGTCCAGCAAAGTGTAGTTGTAGCAGTGGCTGAAGCAAAGGACAGGTGTGAGAAGAGTTAGAAAAATCTTCTAAATCTCAATACTATGTCTTCGATCACTAAGGCCTATCCTCCCCAGTGGCCCTGGGCTACCCAAGGCTTGGAGTTTTGGCTCAATTTGTCTGGATTGGACATCTGGGTGATGGTCACCATTTTTAAGAAGAGAAAGCTGAGGTTATATCCCCCTACTTCAGAGATATCATACTCCTCAACCTCCTTTTTGCCAGTGGTTTGGAGACGAGAGATGGCTTCTTAGTTGGATTCAGGAGGAAAAATGTGGTTTTCATTCTAGTTTTGATCCTAGTTCTCAGACAGCTGACCTTGGCCTTTACACTCTTGATGACACTTGAGGGAGCGTAGGAGTCTACATACACTGTGGGTTATGAACTATTCCAACACAACCCTATCTATCTATCTATCTATCTATCTATCTATCTATCTATCTATCTATCTATCTATCTATCTATCTATCTATCTATCTATCTATCTATCTATCTATCTATCTATCTATCTATCTATCTATCTATATTTACAGATTCATCAGTCAGTCTTTCTTGATTTATTGTTTTACAAGTGTAATTGATTTTCACTGATCAATCATTGTGGTTCTGGGGAAAAATTAAAGTCCTCAGTAAACTGTAAATTATTCATAGTATGATAGGTGCAGTGTACAAGCAAATTCCTATTATTACACACTGCATTAGAATTGTTTACTATAAGGACATTTCTATGTAGAACAAATTCAAATTGTGTCACACTCTTATTATGCTGTATGTGCTAAAAGAAAATTAGTCTCCCTTTCATCATATTTTAGACCTTTTCTCAAAGAGCAACTTCAGAAAATTGGAAAATATATGTACAGAAAGCTTCGCCCAGAGAAATGCATACGCGTGTCTTTGAATGGGCCCATTTGAACGTGAGCTTGTGTGTGTAGATTGCAGTATTAATGGACGTTCCAGTACATTTGGTCTGACGCCAATGGGCCCAATTGCTTAGCATGCCTGCAGGACATTAATTGATGGCCGGGTTACGCTTCCTAATAAGTGTCATAAATAACGGTTTAGCAGGACGAGGGGAAAATCTCAAAAACATTAAACACTGCGTTGACATCTTAATGGAGATTCAACTGAGATGTGATCAAGTAGAATCCGTCAAGTAGGAATTCATTAATGTGGGGCCAAACCCTCCACTCTGGCAAACTTGTGACAGCAATGACAGGGATGGAACAGACCAGCTTTACCGCTGCTCATGTGTCACTTGCAGCTTTAATGGACAGTCTTGTCAACATCCTCATCCCCACTCACACATGGCCCTCCACCAACACAGCTGTTGAAGATCTGTCAAACCTCCGTGTCAGAGAACCACACACACACACAAGCACACTTTCCAAAGTCGCTGATGGAGCCAGTAAAAACCACAGGCCGTTCAATGGCAGCATCATTGATTTTATCCTCGAATTATTGTTGAGGACGCACCATGCCTTGCATACCAATGGCAGGCCTTTCACAGGCAGACAGGCAGGAGGGTCAAGTTAGCCCCAGATTGTCACAATTTTTGTTGAAGGAAGGAAGGTTGGAGAAAAGTACTGGCAGCTCTTTTTGGCGATTTGTTCTTGAGCTCATGTGCACACACACATACATAGATGCACATACAGAAAATATATTCATAAAAATTCACCCAGATGCATTTTGCCAGGTTTTCCCCCATTTTCGGTATGTAGCCAGGAAGCTCATCAGTGGAATTGCAGGTTTAGCCAAGTGAAGGTTTTTCTGTGTAACCAAGCCTCAAATGAATGGTAAGAAATCCCTCTGAGCTCTCACAATATACTGTAAGTGAAACTGTAGAGGTAAAAGTATTAGTCCATTGCTAGGGCTATGTTAGGAAGCAGTGTGTTTATTCGAATGCATGTGTGGGAGAGAGAATGCGCATATACACCGGGGAATGCTCTTTTGTGGGGGTGTTTAAACATGTGTGAATGGGATTCTAAATGTATGCAAATACAAGCTTATTTGAAAATACAAGGTTAGCATGTGTGTATGCCTGTCGACAAAAGCTCCATAGACGTCTTTTCCAAAAATGTCAAATTTATACATTTATTCCTTTTTTCAGTTTTCAGTGCAAAAGAAGACTAGCACTCAAACCAGTTGTACCTCAACAGAGAGTGTTGTAAATTAGATATATGAGAAAATTAGGTACTTTATTTAAAAAGGATTTTTACATTATACCTAATTACCATATATAAGATTACTCAAAGAGACAATGAGTTTACCTCAGTAAAATATTTTATTATCCTTGCTGTCAATCTGATTGACTAGAAACAAATGTACAATAGCACTGCATATGAAGTGCCATGCTCAGCTCTTTCAACAGAGTAGTGGATGTGGTCTATCATTAGCCTACATACTGTCTTGACAGTTGCTTTTGTTAAAGGAATCCCCTTAAGTGTATCAACTAGGTTCTCTGAAGTTTCTATTGTGAATGTGCCAGTTTTTCTGAGGTAAGTAGAACTGCTGCAGTGACAGCCACCGTGTGTAAATGTGTGCCTGACGGTGTGCATGTTTCTGTATGTGTGCTCGCATGTGCATGGAAATGTCTGCTGGGGCCTGTGGGGTGACAGTTCTGCTCTCGGCAAGTAGGTAATTAGCATGCATTATTCAAATGAAAGACGGAGGGAATGAGGGTGGGGACCTGTCCACCTGGTTGTCAGCATTGGAGCCCGTCTCGTTCAGCGCCACTTACTCCACACATTTAGAACATCAGAACGTCTCTTGTCAGTATATTACCCTCTTCCCTAGCTTGGATATAATACACTTTTACAAGGTCCCATTAAGAGTGAAGATGTGATAGAAGTAAAGCCAAAATTAAACAACATTTAATCTTTCGACTAAAACAGAAATGCCCATGTTAGACATTTGTATTTAAATCATATTACATCTATTACATTAGTACAGAAATGTCAGCAATTGTGAGCAAATTTCGGCAAAAAAAAGGCAATGTGACCCACTGTAGTTCCATTCAAAAGTGTACCATATGAAAAGGTCATAATTGCCTGAAATCAAGCTAAACTTCTTAAAAATAATATTTATGTTGTTTATCTTGTAATATAATGACCTTGAAATCAGTGACTTTGACTTTAATATACAAAGTCAGCTATTGAATTTTTTCCCTCTTGCCATGGCTGCTGTGGTGGTCTCACAAGGTATGCTACTTCACTTTCTTCAGGCCTGTCTGAACCTGCAGACATCCTATATCAATCCTATATCAATCCTATATATGTATATATGTGTGTGTATCGATCGATCTATCTATCTATCTATCTATCTATCTATCTATCTATCTATCTATCTATCTATCTATCTATCTATCTATCTATCTATCTATATATATATATATATATATATATATATATATATATAGATAGATAGATAGATAGATACTGATCTTGAGAAGATGGAAGGAAATATTCATTCACATGAAGTAAGTCAATATGAAGATAGACACAGTGTAACAAATGCTTTAACTGTGAGGTTTAGATTGTGTCTGTCAGTTCAGCTGCATGAGGTGCTCCTGGCTGTTTCACTCTGTGTCATGAGTGATTATTAAAGTTGCAGCTATTTTTTGCCACATACTTAATTTTATCTAACATGACTTTAAAGCTTATGTTAAGTGTCTGTGGGAGCATTACACTTACATTACACAGCATTACATTACAGCATTACACAACATTACTAACTATGTTCTCCTTTTTTTGTTTTGTTTTTTTTAAGGGAAACATAGTGGAAAAAATATGAATAGGCTTGAAAGCAACATACACATTTTTAGTGATACTTTTGAAGGCATGTTATAATAAGCTACTCTATCATCTTGCTATTGCAATGTTAATTTTGTTGTTAGAATATAGTGGGAAAGATTTGAAGACTTATTGGACCGAGCCATCAAAATTATGACACCAGTGTGTAAATATTGTATTCTAGTTGTTGACTGATGATGGAGGATGCCATCCTTTGGACTGACATTTCGTATATTCCTGGCTAAATACAGGTCAGAATTAATTAACAAACAAACAAACAAATAAACAGAAATTTATATAGGAGTTTCCACTGCAGTTCAGTCTTTTGTAAAGGATAAAGCATTTGTATAAAAAAAAAAGTTTCTCTTTGTTAGTATGAATGAGCCAAATTACATTTCTGCAGGAAGTAAACTGGCAGTAATACAAGTTGAAACAATATGTCTTTGTGAAAACATAAGATGTAAAAACAAATCTATGGAATAAAAATCATAAAGCATCTCATATCTGCACCTAATGGACCAGTGCAGCATTTATACTCACATATGCAACATATCATGACTTTTAGCTTTGTTTCATATATTCACATATTATACCAGTCACCAGGTGTTTCTGTCTTACCACTGCCGTTTCTGTTGCATTATCATCTTCAAGCTGATATTTTAGGCACAGATGAGTCATTAGCACCTTATCATGCACCTATTCTCTAACCCCACCACACCACCCCTCCAGGAGTGGACTGTGTTTACTTAATTGATCAATTAGCTGCTTGAGAAGGCTTCTACTCCTCCACACGTCCCATTTAGCCAACATTTACATGTGCCAGTTTAATTGTGTCCCTATCTCCTCTCCCAAATTATTTACCTACTCACTCACCCACACTGCAAAACTCCCATTGTCCCCTGGTGACTGGTAGTCTGACTGGAATGGCAATGTGCTTCCTTCATCATAATTTTACCCTCTCACTGGAAAATGATAAACAAGGCAAGAAGTTAACTAGATACAAGTTTAACCTACACTACAACAATAGGTTTTGTGCTAAGTACACAGCACACAATTTTTATCTGTAAATGGCAGTGTGTTGTACAGTTGAAATGTTTAACACAGTACTGCAGTAAAATGAAAAGTCAGTAATAACCATCAGCAGACATAGAGCAAGAGTCCAATGAGATACTAAAATGAAACCTGTGTGACAAAACATTTTGCAGGAACAGTGACTTTGTGTTGGTGGTTGACTTTTTACAAAGGATTTGCCCCCCATAACAGTTCAGACATGGGGTCTGCTGGCCTGAGAACCATTTCCAGTGGGTTGACTGGGCATGAAATCAAACTGGCATAACCCTCCTCTTCCATAGTGGATTTGCACGATTTACATACGGCAGTCTTTTGATTGTGCTGGACCACCAACTAATCCTTTGTTCCCAGGAGGGCTTCAACCTAACATCACCCAATTTGGGTCTGTTATAGACTTGTACTGTCCTCCAGTGGCGGAAAAGCAAATTACATCTTGGTATAGAAAGTACACTATTCGTTGCGGCTGATTCACATTTATGTCAACTATGCAAATCATTTTTATTGCAGACTACTTAAAACAGCATAAAAGACAGACTTATTATTATTATTATTAGGATAATAATCATGCATGTATGCTATGTATAATACAAATAATTGAATTGCAAGATTTTTTTCTTGTCCTATGGAATGCCCTCCATTTCTATGAAACATGCATGGAAACATTTAGTTAGCATATTATCACTTTGAAACAGCATATTTGTTCAATAGGTATATGCATCTTTAGGTGTTTTTATGACAGTAAAATATATCTTAAGTTCTACCTCCAGTAACCACAAGGTGGTGATAAATCACTGACACCAATGTGCCTATTTCTTCTTTACAAAATAAGAATTCTGAAACATGTATTTTTTTTATTGAAATAGATTTTTTTAAAGCAACATTAAAATTTTCAGTCCACATGCACTATTTTATTTTTAGTGCTTCATCCTAATTTTAACTTGTCATTTGGGCTCTGTCTTCTCCATCAGCTTAACAGACAGGGGAGAAAAGATGAGTTGCTGTTATATTTTCTGGTAAAACAAAAAGCAAGCAAGTAAGAAAGAAACATTTAAAGAATTATTTTAAAAGCAAAATAAACAAAATGGTAAATACCTTTTTTTTGTATTTATATCCAATGAACAACAAAAACCAATAGGACTATATATTTAGGCTTCAGTGTTAGGCATTCTGCACTAACACTAACAGCTTAAACGAAAAACACTTCTTTTCACTTTGTGCTATGCTAAGAACAGTTTATCCTTTAAAATTGAGGAAATATGAATCTCTTGAATTGCACTGGCAAATAAAAAATAATGAAGAGCTATAAAATTTACTTTTTTATAAGCTTCGAAATCAAAAGAGTAAAGTGAACAACCAGTAAAACAGACCACTCAAATAACTTAAAACTAATTAAGGGAAAGTGTATTATAAATAAAAAAAATAAATAAAAGATTAATAACAGTGTTAAAATAGTATGCATTTTTCTTTTTACTATACAATGTGATGGAAAGTTATATAGTTATAGAAAGTCATATAGTGAAAGGTTTATTTTCACTCTGTATTGTTAACATATATACAGTTCATCACTAATAATAGATGGTGTACAAAATAAGTACAACGAATAGTATGATTTGTATACGGGTTAGAATTTACTATGTGTCTGATGTGTGTAGATCTCTGTGTGCGTAAACAATTTACATAACATTCCCTCATATAGCTTTGGGAGATCAGTAAGGGCTTAAAACTTTATCTGCTTGGTATGCACTCAAGGCAGCAGTATGGCAAAAATTAGTGTGTGTGTGTGTGTGTGTGTGTGTGTGTGTGTGTGTGTGTGTGTGTACATGCTCATACATGTGTTCATCAGTACTCTCTCTATCGAGAACACTGGTGAGCTAATGGTACAGACCTCTGTCAGATTCAGGACCCCATCACAAGCATCCAGCCATCAGGGTTCAACCTATCCGCCCATTAACACAGAGGCCTGAGGATGCTGACTAACCACACCAAAAGAGAGAGTGAGCCTGACATAGATCAGGCCTCTCTCCCACAGCGTGCTCACCAGCTTGCACTTTCCAAGGACATTACTGCTCCATTCCACCGGCTCTCCGGTGGCAGGCTATCATTAGTGCACTTGCGAGTGCCCAGAGAGGTGATAGCAGGGGAATTGTGGGCTTTCATATCCACAAGCTGGTCCACGGGATGCCAAGGAGAGTGTGGTAATTTAGCTCAGAGGTGATGGAAAATAGTGGGTTAGTTTAATGACAAGTTTGTGTGGCCATGTAAAAGCACTCATCAGAGAGTGGGTGATGGAGAGAATGGTTGAGAAGCACCAAAATGAAGAGGGGAAAGCGGAATTTTTCATAGAGTCACTGTGTTTGTGTGCTCATTTCTTATTGGTTTCTTTTTTCTTTACTAATAATGTGTCAACTTACATTTGCATGCAAACATTGGGGCAAACCTGGGAAAATGGTATATTTTGACATTTTAGGTGATAAGAACCAAATTATGTCCTAAACTGTCAATACATTGCTGTGCTAATATGGCACAAAAATTTTTAACATTGCACAATGTACATTTATTTCATTTACTTATTGTCTATGTCTTGCACAGTCAAAGGAGCAGTTCAGGACACATTTCTCTGTGTGTTGTACTCGTATGTGACAAATAAAAAATCTTAATTCTTGAATCTTGAAACAAATAGACATTAAAAACAGCCTGTCTTTGTGTTAATACACCATAACCTTTTTTCATGAACTTTAAAAGTAGAAAAAACTAAAACTTGAATTGTAGCATAATTGAAAGAACCTTTCATCTTGTTCAGTCATGTAAATGCATTTTGCTTTACTGACCTGCTAAATTTCTACGGCAAATTCTATGGTTTTTACTCTAATGTTTTATTAGTTTGCAGATTCATCTAAACCTAAATCGCATGTATTCATTATAAAAACGGTTGACTAATAGTATAATTTATGCCTGTATTTAATTCTAGTCAAATTATCTTAAATACATGTATTGCCACCTTTAAATATACACAGTACATTAAATTATCATTTGATGATTAAATAATTTTATGGTCAACAAAGCTCCATAATTTATCTATATTGTTATAAAATGAATAAATGAATGATGTTAATAGATAGTACTGACAGCATCGTCCATAAACAATTAGTGCAAGAGATCTGCCAAAAATAATTTTACATGATAAAAATGTATTTGTTGCTCATCTGTTGCTAATCTTTATTGATCTATATCAAGGTAAAGCTCAAGGATTAAACTGTAAATGAATAATGTCACCATTCATAAATGTTAGTGTGCCTTGTCTGATGCATTTTTTATTCATGTATCTAATTCACTTTGAATTTTATCCCTTAAAAAAAGAAAAAAGGAAAACAAAATCAATCCTCCATCTCTGTCTCCCTTGGCAACAGGTTATAATCCATAGTTACGAGGAGCTGTTGCTAGGTGCGTTGCTGAGATACAGACCCTTCTCTCCACTGGCACTACGTAGGAGGCCACCGGGTCCTTGATGATGGCGGATAGATGAGGGACGGGTGAAAGGATGACAAGAGACAGGACAATGAGGATAGGAAATAGACGTACACACCTGACAGAGCCACAAAGAGAGCACAGAAGAAAGACTGAAAATGGGAGCAGAGAATAGAAAGTAAACACAAAAAAGATAATATAACAGTCTAAGTGGGCAATCTGCACACCTCCATTTGCCGCAGCTGCATTTTTGTCTCCATGTGTGTGTTTGCATTTGCTTCAGAGTGATCCGGGAAAAAAGGGAATTTGAGGAATGTATTTATATACATATATGGAACAAAAAAGAAAAAAGGAAGACAGAAAAAACCCCGAAACTTAAATATAAAACCAGATAGACGTGTTACACATCCTCTCATTTTCCCACAGATGTTGCATATGGATATGGAAACAGTTCTGTTTATTAGCGCTCACGGCCATATAACAACCTAAGTTAGCCAAGCTGTCATTTTTTCCTAAGGCTGATTCGATTAGTGTGGTGATGATAGAAACCCAGGGGAGTACTTCCTCCTCACGAGTTTCCTTGTTGGTGGATAGAAAGAGTGCTCTTTGGTGCTGAAGCTGCATGAGCCATCTGCCGCTCCCAGCTCCGATTATCCCTAGCTTCTCCCCCAGGGGGCAGTAGCACCGTGCACACAAACACTTGGTAGACTTAACTCTGCTCTTTCCCCGAGATCAAAGGCACAGCGCTTCTGCAAGCCAGAGGCAGCCACCACCATCCCGTCTGCTTTCTATTGTCTCGGAACAAGTTTTGATATACATATTTAAATTAATTTATTTATTTATTTTTAAGGATTTTAACATGATGTAATGGTATTAGAAAGCAACCTCGAATTCTAGGCTTCTTTTGAATAGGTATTGAGTGTTTGCCTAGCGAAAAAACACATTGCTTAACACTCCTGACTTTTGGTTTCAGGTCGGGTTACTTGGTGTGTTTTATTAATATTGTCTCATCTCCTGAGGGAGCAAATATCAGGGTTAGCTGGTTGTTAGGTCTTTGGTATATTTCGTGAATATTACATAAACTTTATATATATATATATATATATATATATATATATATATATATATATATATGTATATATGTATGTGTGTGTGTGTGTGTATACTACTATATCACTAGTTGAAACATCAACAGTCTTCAGTTATTGACTTATAGTGCTTTGCAAGAAACAACCCCCCACCCAAACTATTATATTTTTACTTCACGACGACCTAACAAAACATCTTTTATTATAGTTTGTGAATTTCCCATCTGCACCCTCACGTCTGTGTTTTACCTAATTTTTTCCATGGCTTAAGTTCTTGGAAATCATAATAAAAGACTTGTAAGTAGTCCTTAAAATGCTCGGCAATTTATAATTAATGAAAATTAATAAATTTGAAATCTCAGTAGTTGGCTGCCTTGTGCGATTACTTTGATGTCTTGATGTACCCAAACAAAATCCAAACAAAAGAAAAATAAAAAAGAGAAATTAATTAAGTGCCTATTAGTTTTTATTTGTACCGAAATGATGAAGAAAATGTATACAAAAATACAAAGGTGTCAGAAGGCTGCGTCAATAAACTGGTTTTACTTTATATTCCTGTGTTACAATGCATCATATTGGTTTGGATTGGATTAAACAATAGATGGGCCTCTGGCACAGTGTCTGTCCTTCAGTTTAGCAGCCTCTTCAGGCTTTGCGTTGAGGAGGGACTCCTGTTTGTTGATTGGAATGACTTTCCTAATTGGATTCAATTCCTAATTGAAATGTAATAAAAATGCATCAGTAGACGTGGTGCCAACAATTACCTCATGCAAATCTCTTGATGAATTGACGTGAGGGGCGTAATTGCAGCTGTAAAAAAAAAAAAAACACCAAGAAAAAAACTGCATTGATTTCTCCTGGAATAACATCAATTCAAATCAGTTCACACATGCTTCAACCTGTGTGTGGAAAACATTTGTCATCACTCAGTGCTCCTCTTAGCAGGTATACAGGAAAAAATGGAAACATCTGTATCCCTTCACAAATGTATGTCAGTTTGATTGGGCTTGCGAGACATATCCTGTGGAATACATCTATGCATATGCAATTAAGTATTCTCCACACTTCAAGAAGGAAAACAAAAGAAAAATAACTTTGCTATTGTTTTCATGGAGGTGGTGCATTGATTATTTGACTTCTTTTGGATAGAGCAAAAATATTCTGCTAGGGATATAGCAAAGAAAAACACAAGATCTCTTCTCCACACACATGCGCATGCAAAACTGTATACTTAGAAAAGCAATATGAATCCTCTGATTCTTAAATTCACCAAATGTTCTGAATATTATCTGCCTGTTGATTTGGCATAGCAGTGTAGAGTGAAAGGGTTAAGGCATCTTCTGAGTTATTGCCTACTGCTGTAGTCATAGCAACAGGTTAATAAGTAGCTTCTGGATCGTCCTCTGTTGCTGCACAGGTTGCTAAGATACAAATAGCATTCTGGACTCAGTGGGCTGAACTACAAACATCTTTGATAAGAAAGAACTTTAAACATTTAAACGTAATATGTAAGGTAAATAGTCATATGTGCGCTCAGGGTTGCAAGAAAAGGTGTAAGACTCCACGATTTCACCTACAACCCCAGTGATTGCATCTACTTGATTTGACCTACCCATGCCAAAAAAAAAGGAACACAGCAAAACAAAATTGAACACTTGCTAAATCCAGCTACCTCATACCTTGGAGGCGAGTGGTTGGCCCATGTCTAAAGGTAAACGGGCCAATCAGCTTTGGAACAGAGTGGCTGTTCCTAGACGCGTGTGCGAAACCAAGGGCAAATTAAAGCATTGCCTCCGAGTTGCATCATTCTCCCCTCACAGCTCTATTAGTAGGCTAGCCACAGTGTCTCTTTACGAGAGCTACTCTCAGAACAGAATTAGGCACACTTCCCTGCAGTGATATGTCTTTTTATGAACCACATTGGCATCATGTGTAACAGTTCTTACAGGAACAAACCAGTGTTGAATTAATGGGAGAAATACATGTCTGGATGCCTTTATTTCCAGAGAAGATGACATAACATGACATGACATTTTCTGACTTCTTTGGATTTAATTAATGTTTTGGATATTTTGGCCATCTGAATAGTGATTTTAAAAAATGACAAATAGGCAGTGTCCTCACCTCCTATTATTATCTTAACTTTTCCATCCTTGGCTCATCTCGTCTCCTTTTAATGGAAGCTGAAATAGCATTGATTGAAGAAGATGGACTATCCACACAAACACAATAAACAAACAACAACTTGACTGGAGGAAGCTGTGAGGCCACAGTAGGGAGTACTGGAGTCATTTTTGATAATAATGCTTGATCCTTCTGATCTCTCTGTCACCAGGCTTCATTCTTTCACTTTAGCTCAGCTATCATTCAGCAATAGCTACTCACTCAAGTGGTTTAGCACACATGTACCCTAGTACACACACACACACGCACACACACACTATACAAAGTTGCAGGCTTGTGTGCAGGCTTTGCATAATTATTCAAAAGACTAAGTGATGATTGTGTATCTGTGTGATTAAAATAATTATCAGAAAGTAATAATATATGTTATTTATGAGAAATTATGAAATTTCATATACTGAAAGGTGGCAGGTTGTCAAAAACTGAACTGTGAAAAACCAAGTAAGATTTAAACAAGTTCCAAAGTTAATGCTATGCAGAAACAAAGAGGCTGTATGTTGCACACCCACAGGTTTTTTGGATAGCATAAGAGACCTGGGGGTCATAAAACTTTAACAAAGGAAATTCACTTACTGTTAATAGGTAGAAAAAAAAGTACCCATCACAAGAACCTCTTGGTTTATTAAGATTTTACACTAGATTTTTTCACAGATTTTGACCTCACAAGGCTCATGAATAAATTTTCATTTCAAAGTGAGAAAAGCATCATCAAGTTTTCCATTGCGTGGTTTCAGCCACAGCAGTTTTATTCTGTGTACATCTACAGATGAAAGCAACACTCACTCCAATACTGATTAAAGGCTGATCTCTCCCACTGGGCTCCATGCTGGTTTTGGTTCATTCAATCTAGGCCTTGATTACTCGATTGGACTCATTGATTGAAGGGGAACTTTAATGACCTATTATCTCAAGTGTTAATCAGATGTTGACGGACAGCTCTCTGTGGGACTGGGCATAGCTGAGGACGAGAATGGACGGAACTTGCTGGACTGCTGCTGCTCAGACAAGTTAAGGGTCGAGCAGTAGACACGGTGCAGGCACAGCGCTTGACAAGCTTTCCTCTGGAGCACAAGCTGTGCAGTGCAGTGACATCATCTTCACTTTGCCCGGGTCAGCCATGACTCAGATGTTTTGATGCCTTCTTTAGCTGTACTTTTTCTTCCCTTAGAGTTATAGTTACAGTTTTACCACCCTATGAACCACGATGAAATGAGAGAGAAAGGGACACGGTATATAAAAGTCAAGGCCTGAGACTGTAATGGTGGTGTTCCAAGTTCCATGAATTCAAGAATTGTTAATCTGAAATGATGGAAAAGCCTGATGTTTGAACATGATTTAGGTTTTTACTGAGTTACTGATTTAGCTTAGTTTGAAGCTACTTTCCAAATGTGCATAATCCAGGCTTTCAGAATTTTTTCATAGGGGTGGCCAGCAGGTTTTGGGAGATGTGTTTCTCTACAGTGGCTTTATTAAGAAATACAATTAGATTTTAATTAATAATGAGGAATCTTGTGAAAAAAGCATTGATGAACCTTTAGGTGCTCTGTTGAGCAAGCGAGGTTTGTTCATTTGTCTCCCTTACTTCCTCACATTGCTTACATTTTTCTCCCAAACATAAATTTTGAACTTTGTATGTTAACTCATATTTTCCAGGACTTTATCTGGACATTTAACAAACAGACTTAGCTGTTGTTGTTGGCCTTCTCAGGCTGCTCTCGGAAAACAAACTGAGAAAACTGTTAAAATAATCAATGTAATCAATGTTTAACTATAGCAGTAAAATAATTTCCTTTCTCGACACTACCAACCTATTAATGTAAAAGAAAACTGTAAAAGTATAGATACGAATACATTACTCTTGGTTTAAAAGCTTCCTTTGATTCAGGAGAGATCACATGGACATGTGAGTAAATTATTTTAATGATGTTTTCGTGGAAAGCATTGTAGACAGAAGGCAAGTTTCCACCTTATATCTCCAACTTAAATCTCTTTTGTCTCCACCTTCGCCATGTCTCCCACTGCAGCTCTCTCTTTAATTATCTCCCTTTTCAATCCCAGCATCTTCAAGTCTCATCAATGCTTCTTAATTTCCATCAATAACGCTGCAGCCTAAGCTCTTCACACCTGTCCAGTCGCCATGGCAACCTCACCTCTAACAACAAAGAGCTCTGTAAGACATGGCATGCTGTATTCCCCTTGATTAGATATTGATTACGCTTTTGTAATACATAATAGGATCAAAGGGATTGTGCAGCTTTGCTTGCCCAGGTCTTCTTCACACTTTCAGTTAGTTTTAATCTTTTGTTATTTAAGAATCTGCATGTTAAGAGGGATGCAGCTGAAACTTGCCACACTTAGTCACAGCCAATGAGAGCCTCATTCAGAGGCTTGTAGATGCACGAAGAAAAAGAGGGAGAACAAATGTAAAACTACAATTTAAAAAGTGTTGACAACAGATTCAGCTTTCTGGGTGGCATAACTTGTGCCTAGTGTTTGCAGCATGTCTCCCATTAAGGGACATGCTAATAGGCCCATTGGAGTGTGCAGAGGCTCCTGGATGGTTGAGTGTCCCTAATGGATGCATTGATAGATTAATGGACGATAAAAGTCAGATGCTAAATGCATGGTAAGTGACAAGAGATAAGTCAATATGGTAAATATTTGTGTAGGGCATAGTTAAGACGTTGAAAGGCTGTTATTCACAATTACCTGCATATAAGCCTTTCCTTGGTATAATGTGACACATGACATAGATTTAAAAGCTTTTGAAAGTAATGGTCTGGAGTGCTTTTCTGTAAATTACATATTAGTGTCAGCTGCAAAACACACATGACGGAATTGTTTCAATTTATCATAAATCCATTAATTTTGTTTTAATGACATGTCCCACATGAGGAAAAAGGGCAGTCTTTTTTATCTTAAGCTTTAACTGTAGTTTAAGGTGCATTTTGAAAAAAATAAATAAAAAGAACAACACAAACAAAAAATAAGCTTTATATATGCAATAGAATTTTGACTGTAATATCTGAAGCGTTGTTGTCATTCTTCGGTAAACTGCAAGAAAAAAAAATCCCGAACTGCATGTGCTGTCTGAAATAGCCAATTCAGTTGTACAAACTGCACTTCTCACTTATAGTGCATTTATTGATGTGAATGATGTGATACTCAAATCCTGAAGACACTTGCTTGAGGACACTAGAAAGATCGAGGCTAATCTTTTTAGCACCCGTTTTTTTTCTTATCTGTGCTTTTGCTGTCAGCAACGATATTTGAGCTTCATAAGACCACCCCATCTCAATCAGAATCACCAATAAAGTAAATACACAGAAGAAACACTCCAGCCAGACAGGAGGAGGTTGTGTGTTTGTCAAATTTACACTGAAGACTTAGAAGGATACAAGGCTGAGAGAAGTGCAAAAAACGATTTTTCTCTTTCCGTACTGAGAGAGAAGGGCAGTCAGAATTGAGGATAAACCAAAGAACTGCAAAGAGCCATGTTTGGAACAATCTGACCTTTTTTTTACAACTCAAACAAGGATAAAGACAACAAAACGTAATAACTTTCCCCTATCCAATCCATACTTCATGATTATCCCTCACTCCAAAACATTGGGGGAAAAAAATGGAACTGTCAAAAGGGTCTTGTTGTTCCATTTTCTTTCCCTTGGCCCCCCTCCTGGAGACAAACAAACAAACCCCTGTTAGCACATTTCATCAGCTTTAGGGGTTACAGAACAGATTGAGTATCGACAACGGTGGCTGTCGAGGCTTATGGCTCAAAGGCAACAGTGGAGGAAAATCTCAGGGGTAGGAGATGCAATCGAAAGGACCAAAATAATTCAGCAGGACTCACTCAAGGAACAATCCAGTTTGTCATGTGGAATCATGGAGTGTCTGCTGCACAATGAGTGCAAGTCCCTGGAGAATCAGCACGGGAGTCAGCATGTGAAAAGCCAAGAGTTAGTGCCCCAACTGGCCACTCTTTGCCTTTTTATCACCTGCAAATTTAGCAACCATAAATCTGTTTCCACATGAATGCTACTGCACAGACACAGCAAAGAGACCTATAAACAAGAAATGATGTTCGGTGTCATGGGATGGTTTGGTCATTGATGGCCCCTTGGGTGTCGTACTCTTTTCTAGGAACAATTACTGTCACAAAGTTTTGACGTTTTCCTTCTGCTGTGATGGACAGTTGTGGCTGCTGGAAATTGCTGAACCATGTTGATCTGCAAAGATCTATAGTCCACTGGGGGGTTCAAGTTAGTTGCAATATTGTGTGGTATTTTCATTTCATTGTTATAGGTTCTGAGGCACCTGGTGACTGCTGGGTAACTCTGACAGAGGAGGGGCCTCTGAGCCATAGAATGGACCCTGGCCATATTCTTTGTCAATAAAAAAAAGTAGCATGAGAAAAGCCTCTGATTAATGGAATGACCACCTGCTTCTTATTCACAGATGATAACTGGTACCACAAATTGCACCTGATTTTGTTTCTACTGTAACAACTCCATAAGACAAGGACTGAATATCCATTTCCTTTTAATCAATTCACAATTTATTCCTCTCCCTATTCCAATCTCCCTTTCATTTATTATGCATTATTCGCCCTTTTTAAAACGATTTTCTACTAACCGTCTCATCTAATTTGGTATTCGGATATGGTTAGTGCTGTTAGCTCAATTAATACAATGACATGTCCTAAATGCATTCTCTCCACAATCCAAGTGACAAGACGACACCGAACACTTCACATCTTTGCAAACGGGGTCATGCATTCACATCATGCTAGATCCAAACATTTAGGAGTTATTTAATCGGGCTATGTATATGGATAAAAAAGACAAAGGAGCCTCAGTCTTCTACAGGACTGTGCTTTATTTTAGTCTAAGCAGAATATAATGAACTAGAGAACTACAGAGTTCAGGAGCACTATGGGAAATATCATCCTGAATCAGGGAAACGGACCAGAGCCAATGCTAATTCAAATTACATCTCTGTTTCAAACGAAAAGAAAGAAAACAGTAACTCAGATTGTTCAAGACAAAAAAAACCAACAAAATAAATGAGTTTTTTTTTTCATTCACTGTAAATTTAAATACTTAAATAGATTGTGAGTTTTTATGGCAATGAATAACAACAGTGAAATTAGACTGTGAAGCTGGGAATGCAATGATTCATGGTAAAAATCTTCATGGTGCAAAATTGCCTATGACTAAATACGAACACTTTAAAGGCTCTCATTTGAATGCTTGATTGGAGCAAACTTCTCAGTTATCTGAGTTTGTTTACATTTTGGTCCTTGTAACCAATGGAAATGGTAATGGATGACCGCATCCTTATTTGTGTCAGAATGAGCTTGAGGCAAAACTGATTCTGGCAGAGTGTTTGTTTCGAAGAACATTTGGCATCCCCAGAATACAGCGTGTCTGACCACTGTTCACAGGTAGTACTGTCAGAGAGAACAGGCTGGGTTTAAGGCAGAATTTCCTCCTCGCATAACAAACCAAAAAACTGGAGAAAAGCAGCGTGATCTACTTTTGGCACAATGTCTTCAGTGGATGGTGTCACATCAGATAACAACCTGTGGAAGAACTGTCCCATGAACAAAAAAAGATATGAAAATCAGGTCAATAAATGCAATTAACCCTTCAAAATACAAGGCAAGAAAAGGACATAGAGAGAACTTCATTACAGGAAAGCAACAATGGCTTAAACATAATGACATATGGCAGCATAAGTCCCCAAAACAATCTGATGGCAAAGTTTGATTTTTTTTTCTTAAAACAACAAAAGGTCCAAAAAATAAAATTGCGTTTGAACATACAATTCTGATCCTTTTAACCTCAGTTGTGCAAAGAACCCTTTTTTCTGAATCCACAAAACCAGTACCATCAATCATCCTTTTACAGTGCAGTTTGCTAATTCTTGTATTGATGTAAGAGCTTTCATTGAACAAAATCTCTTTGAACTTTCCAATCCACAAGGGATTTTACACAGGGATTGTGCAGCCAAAAAAATTAAATGGAAAAAAAAGAACAATGATCAAAGCACATCTGAATAAACCTCATGACAATGGGTCTATCCCAGCTTCAACCGATAATAACAAAACAAAAGAGAGAAAATAAAGACGTATTTTCAAACATGAGTATAAAATCCCATTTCTGAACATCCGTGCTTCACTCTACAAGAAATAAAATCATTTTATCTTCTGTTTTTGATAAATTATTTCATAGGTTCCTTTTCTTAGTTTCACTGAAATATATTAACTATTCTTTCTTTTTTTCTGTTTGAACATGATCTATTGTACGGCCTATAAAGAATGTTTAACAGAATTGAAAAATAAGCTATATTGTATGTACAGGTGTAATGCAGCTGTGTGGTCAGGAGAGCAGTGTCAGACTGGGTCAAGCAAGCAGGGGGTTCTGCTGGGATCAACATAGTTCTCTTGTTTGTCCCCTTCCTCTAAACTCAACCTAACTGTGTTCGTATATTTTAAACCATGTGTATTAAATGTTTGATTCCAAAATGGTTTATGTACATGTTGAACACACTGTAACCTGGAGTTTTATTTTCTAAAACTAGCGTCTTAAATGCTGTAAAGCCTCAACTTTTACTTCCAAAGAATTTAAAAAAGAGTGGTGCTGGCTGATGGTTTTTTTCACACTGTCAAGCGGAAAGCATGCAGATGGATGAACTCTACTGTCAGTGTCATATCTGTTCATCAGCCCCAACTGGACTAATCCAATTACGGCACAGGCAATCTTTCTTCTGTCAGAAAAATCATGACATGTCGGTGTACACAGAATCTTAATTACCGGATCACTTCAGGGCCATGGCTTAGGTTTGACACTAAGTCAAATACTCTCTAAGCCTTGGCCAGACACTTAGAGTTGTAGGATGCATGTTCACAGCCCAAACCGAAGGGGCTTATAAGGACTAAAACTCTCCTAAATCCCTGCACTGCTGTGGATACATTTTATATTGACATCATTGTCCCACAGAGTTGGACTTCTCAACACAAGTTGCTGTACACCCTTCCTCTGTTTTTTTGTATTTTATAGTCTATTTACATTAAGAAATTAAAAAAAGTCTTTGTCTTCATTTCTTTCAGACATGTTTCTGAACATAATTTCATACCTTCAGCAAACCACTGTGCAGTGTTGGGTTGATAATGGCATCTTTTGTGTTTCTTTGTTTCTCTTTGAATGGGATGGTAATACTATAAATCCAAAGCACAATATTAGGTGGTTCATCAGCCCTTCTGCTGGCTCAGGACACCCCACAGTGACAAGTGATCGTACAGCTTCTGCTGTCCTCATATTTATCTACTCAAATGCCTTCAGGATAAGGGGTAAGGCAAGGCTCTGAACCTCTCCACTAATCATGACATCATAGTCCCTGATGCCCTGAGTATTGGGAGTGATTTTGTGGAGTTTCAGTTAAGCACACAGCACCCCCACCACCCAGTGCCTGCTTCCACTATTTCCATTGCTACCTTTTTCAATACAAAATCTCATTTCCACAGCAAACCCTCACTGCGTTAAACCAAGATGCTGAAAAAGCTTTCTCCCAAAGCAGCTATTAAATGAGAAGCATTAATTTCTTCCCTCCTGTCCAACAGGTTCCTTTAATTATCGCTCCACTTTCAGTCAATTACATTTCACTTCCTTTCCTTGACAATCACTGCTATTTTAGGGTGAGTGTTATGCACCCAGGGGTGGGAGATTCATTCTCAAACAGACTTGTGCTCTGCCCTGCCATTGGCTGGGAACCTCTAAGGATACATGCTCCTTAAGCAGACAGATCTTGTGAAAAGTGGTGTAGTGGCAACTGAGGAAAGGGGCTTACTTCATACTATATAACCTCCAAATTTTTAGGTGCATAAGCCAGAGGCAAATGGTTTAAATGCTCACAAAGAACTGACTATACCTAAGTATTACTTTTGCTCATCACTGATTGAAAAATGGCAAATAAAGGCAGTGCAGTATGAGAAGATAGAGAAGATATGCTTTACCTCTTTGGAGATATTTATACTTTTTCATGTTCACATATATATTTTTTCTTTTGCCTAGCATGCTAAATATTATATTCTAAGAACTTATTCAAATCTTATGTATTTCTTTTGGCAAAAACGCTTAGTTGCATTTTCTTTTTGTAAGCTGGACGGCAAATATCAAATCACAGTTTGGCAACAGCTTGGTAGTGTGCCTGCTGGGTTGACATTTGTCTGTGATTTTAGAGGTGAAACATAGCCTCAGTCTGCTCTTGTCTCCAGTCCAGGCTAAGGGCAAATCAGGCAAGAGCCTCTTTAATAAATGGGTAATGAGAAGATCTATTTTCTTTCTATTTTTTTCCTCATTTTGGTAGTTTCAGTGCAATTCTAGTGTTTCACAGCTATTTCTGCTTTTAATGCACAACACTTCAGCAACATTCTCCCTGGAGTGTAAATGTAATAGGAGCACCCGTTTTAAAAATGTTGAAGTACTGATTTCACATTGCCTAATTTAGCCCTGGCATAGCAGATATGCTACATGATCGCTGCACTGTTAGCCAAGCAGACAGCAGGATACTAGGCTAGGCTGAGTTTTGGCTCACTGGGGACTCAACCTGCCATTAGTAGTGGGAACTAGTACAGCATCTGGTATAAGACAGAAAAGATTACAGGATCAACCATGCAAGGTTCGTGTTGGAAATGTATTCTAGAGATGGCCAAGACAAGCAGAGGATATTGCATTGCTCATGGAACATTAGATTTCCCATTGATTAGTTCAGCTTCACTTAAATAATGAGCATAAATGGTTTGTAGAACATGGCTTTGTTTTTACTTACTTCACATTAATTCACAAAGCTCCTTCTATCAGTAACACATGTCAAATGAAATGACAGAGGGAGGGCTGGGTTTTATCTTACAGTATTTAAAGGCAATCCTTAAGAAGTCCTTAAGAGCTGATATATATTCAACCATACCTCATTCAACCATCTATATAGATTATATATATATATCTATATATATCTATATCTATATCTATATATATAGATATATATATATATATGAATGAGGCTATAACTTGCAGGCATCATCTTCTGAGATGCAGTGTTGCTGCTGAAAGAAAATTCACAACAACAGGCCTCACTGCAGCTGAACAGTAACAGAATTGAGGATTTCTAGTAAAAAATGTTGGATTTGACCCAGTTTTAAGCAACTATTGCTGCAATGTTTGTGATAGAAAACAAAAACTAAATCAATTTTGCTACCTGCCCTTCTCTTTTAGTTTT
Source organism: Mchenga conophoros (assembly GCF_057382185.1). Classification (NCBI taxonomy): domain Eukaryota; kingdom Metazoa; phylum Chordata; class Actinopteri; order Cichliformes; family Cichlidae; genus Mchenga; species Mchenga conophoros. The sequence continues at coordinate 11,074,617 of NC_140526.1, forward strand.
TGGTCAAATTACTCTGGAACATTAAAACCTTGCTATGATATGGAAGGTTTTATCCCTCATCCTGCATTGCCTCTTCGGTAAATTCGGCTACATTATTGGTGCCAGGTCAGCTGTCACCAGCCTTGCCAGGGAGTAGGCGCAAACATAATTCTCCCTAATCTTCCTTCTGTCATCCATGTGCATGCAGGGGACCATCTCTCCCGTCATTTGGTCCAAGTGATTATCCCAGTGATTTTTCACTTGGTTGCTGCTAATGTATAGAGGCTGATGATTACAGTGTGATTAGGGAGAAAGGTGAAATAGCATGTCTAATGTGGTGCAAGAGATAATTGAAGGGTAGTGAGCACAGGCATTAGGTAGGTTCGAAAATGCTGCTCCAACGGGAGAGCCGCTAAACAATTGTGCCGTGATTTAGAAAGGCATGGCTGCTCTAAGGACGGGAGAAAAGGAAGTGCTACGTGGAATGTTAATATCAAGGGCTGAAATTAGTACCTTCAGCTTTTTTTTAAGTGGCAAAGGCAGTATATTAAAAACTATGAAATCTGCTGGCAGATTTAATCAGTCCCTTCTTTAGTGATTTGGACCAATTCTGGTCTGATTTTCTAGTTCAACAAAAAAGAGGGAGAAGAAGACTCTCATTACTTAACATGAGCTCGTTGGACTGGTGCCTAAAGTATTAACTTGAGGTCCTACTTGACTGTTTAATCTGCTTTTGAAAGCATATAACACAGATTATGATTAGATTATGTATACTGTTTGCCACCAGAGCTTGATTAGGGTTTCTATTTTTTTTTGGTTAAATCATGTGGCATCACCTACCAGCATCAGCTTTAAGGATCTCGGTGTGATGAGTTCTTGACTTCCCCTCTTCTCCCCACTCTCTCCTTGCTTCTGTCTAGCCTTGCCAGCTGTCAGTGCTTAGAGGGCTGGAATATGGATTTGAGCTGGTGTTCGGCGGAGAAAATTGGGAAGTGCTCGTGGTGACTGAAACAGCATCGCTCCTCCCCCTAGACTCACTCGAAACATATTGATCTGGTTTTAGAGAGGAGCCTGCTTCCAGAGCTGTAAATTGTTAAAAAACAGAGGCTACAGGACTCTAAATCAAGACACGACACTACTGGAGTGCCTGGCATCAGTGTCAGTGTAGCTAAAGATGAGTTGAATGATTTTAAGAGTGACTGTTAGAATTATCTTAGATCGAGGCCATTAAGCTCTACTTTTTTTTTTACCATGGACTTTATGAATAATGTGTACATTACGCAGGTCAGGGAGCATGTTAACAGTGGAATTAACATTACACAGGTAAATGTGCTCTAAAAGCCGGCACTCCTTTCCTGCAATACAGAAGTAAATTGAATTCATCTTTAGAGAAATTTGCCAACAGACAAGAATGAATTTTTCTCAGTCTAGAGTTTTGCAGCAGCTTCAGTGGACACACACATATCCTTGACATGTCATTCAAATTTGTGGCTGCTTATGATGGGCATACTTTGTTTTTTTGAGAGAATGCTGATACCACAAGAGCCAATTCATTACTAAACCAAATACATTCTGCTGGCAGTTACAATAGCTATCACTTTTTTCTCCTTCCCTCTTTACTCTTTCGGTCATGACCATCCATTTGTCCATCTCACTTTTAATCATCTCCTTTTAGAAGTTTGTGGCTTCATATTTCACACTTCATGTAGCAATACAAAAAGGCCAACAACAAAAAAAAAAAGACACCCCATGTCCATTTTACTTGGTCTTTACAGTGGATTGTCGCTTGAACACAAAGGCCAGTGAAGCCTTAAACATCTGCACCCCGTCCAGCACAGACATCAGTAAAGTCAGTCTTTTTTTTCTTCTTATTCTTTTGTTTTCTTCCAGAAGATCATCTCCATATCTGTCAGAGAGTGCGGTGACTTGTACATAATGATGAGCGCGATATCCAGTGGCTGATACGTTAACATCCAAGAGAAAGAGAGTTGTTGCGTTTAGGGGCAGATGAATGCTTCCCCCCACACCATCCCACCCCTCTTTTGCCCCATTTTCATTACAACTTCAAGTATTTTTTTAAACAACAGCAAAAGTTAGCAAATCTACACTTTTTTTTTTCTAGTCTACTCTACTACTCTACAACCTGGTGCTAAATCAGCATCCAGAGCAAAAGATCAGCCCCTATACTACGTTTCCATGTCTTTTTTTATACATTATTTCCATGTTCTTTTATTCATACTTACAGTAGGCCACTGGATATTGATTTAATGTTTTTGTTTTTTTGTTTTTTTACTACGAGTAAATTGTAATACTTGCAGCTACAAGGTATGAGTTTTTAAATATATATTTATATATTTATATATTTATATTCTTTTAAAAAGCGTTTAGTCCTTTGGTCCCTATTTCCTAAGGAATGATGCATGTAAATTATCCTGGATTCTCCACTTTTCTCCTTTTCTTCTTGTTTTCTTCTTCGATCCAGAGCTTGCCCTGTCACAGAGCACAACACCTGTGTAGGCACAAAAACCAAAATGGCAGCAGGCTGGTGTGTGTGTTTGTATGTTTTGTGTGTGTGTGTGCGCACACGCATGAGTTTGCTTCAGTTCTTGTGTTGGCATTTGCACTTATTTATACATGTACAAAGTTTTTTTTTTCCTTTTTTTTTCTTTAAGTGTAGCATTTTTGAAATGTGTATGTTTGATTTGTTTTCTGTGTTTATCTATATCCTGTGTCAGTATGCATGCTTTGAGCATAATGAGTCTATAAAGGTTTTTTTTTTTCCATCATGTCTAAAAAACAGCAGCAAAAAGTTGGTCTCTGCAAAAAATCTTCTTCCACAGACGCCAAAGCAAAAGAGGAAAAAAAGAGGCATTTGCGAAGAAAAACGAAAATAAATAAACAAACAAAAAAACCCGACAACTCTGGGATCCTTCTCTCAGTCACCCAATCTTTCAGCGGCTTTCCAGGAGGATCAAGGGACCACCCTTCCTTCATGATATGTAGCAGAGCAAGAAGTCTTTGTACTTTTACTGCACTTGTGGAAATAAGGTGTTGTGGCCCTTCATCCTGTGACACAGAGAAAGAGAGAAAGGAAGAGAAAAAGACAGGAGAGAATAAGGAGAGTGGATTCAGTGGGGCTGTGGCAAACATGCTCAGGGTTGCTGGCTCCTGGTTATCACACAGACTGACAGGCACAGCCAACAGCATGAGAAACAGACGGGGAAGAGGAAAAAAAAAGAGGAGCGTGTCAATCACAACCAGAAATAAGTGGGCTAGAGGTGGGGTGGGAAATTTGTGTTTTAACCATATGGAACAGACATCTACACTGTGACAGCACTAATCCAGCGAAGGCCTAATTTAAACTGACTGCATCTCCCTGATTGGAAAAAAAAAGTTGCCCGAGATGTTGCTGCCATTCATCTTTTTGTTAATTCATTACAAACAGGCTACAAAGGAACAAGAAGGAAACATAAAGAAAACGAGACAAGTGTGTGTGCAAGTTCTAATATTGCAATAATTAGAATCACGTAATAACTGACAGTTGTCCATTATGAAAAAGATACATATTTCAAGAACTAACCTCTAATTAGGATAGCATGAAAAACAACTCCCTTGCCTTTGTGCTGGATTGATATGCTGCACTGTTACTAAATGTGTCTGTGCTGTCGAGCTTTGGGTTGATAAAAGATCTAGTTTACAGCCTATCATCCCTAATATGTTGTGAGCTATGATGTGGGTGAAGAAAGGCTATGAAATCACAGCAAATCACTCTCTGAGAGTGAACATGAAAGGGTCTGACTTTGTGACGAGAACATGCGCCCAGACGCTCTTTGTTCTACCTTTCCATTCCTGTAAATGAGCTTGTTACCATTTCATAATAGATCTGCTTTTTAGATGGGGGAGCAGCGATTCAAACTTATTTCTTATGTGTGCCAAAGCGAGCCCGGCCATTAGCAACATAAAGCACTAACAGTCCCAATTACAGATGCCCTATTTTATAAGCCATTCGCAATTCTCCCTATACATGTAGCTGAGTAGAAACACACAGTGGCTTTCAAATTGATCATTTTTTTCCCCAAGTAAACAGCTTCTTTGAAAACATCACAACTGTTTCATGCAGTAACTTTGTCCAGTAACAAAGAATTCCTTTCTTTCTTTTCCCTTCACAAGCTTTTAGTCCTAATATTATGCCTCCGCACACCACCACCTACTTGGATGGCTCCATAAATGACACCTGGCAGTTAGGAGGCATAGCTGATGCCAGAAAAACCTTATGCCCCCTGGCGTGCCTGGCTAGACACCCCCTGAGTTCACTGGATAGACTAAGGTTGGGAGAGTCACCTGCAGGGCTTCTGAAATAATAGGGTAGAATGTGCTCAATGAAAACTACTAACGCTTATCAGTCTTGGCCTTGAGGGTTGGAAACAAACTCACTTGCAAAGAAAGGACCTTTTCACTATTAATTTGTATGCTGCTTTTTTGTACACAGAGCAAAAATTGTACTACATACAAGCAGCAAAACCGAATACCTAAATTATGCGGAGCTAGAATCACACTAAAAATATAACAAGCAACAGGCAGCCACAAATAATCAATCCAGGTATTTGTATTTCATTCTATCTTTTGTACCCTACTTACACCTCTCTGTACAGTATGGTGTATGGTGGACGGATTTTGGGTACGCGGGTCTGTAGTGCCGCCAGCAGCTTTTCTATCACTGTGTAATTGGTTTGCACCCTCATAAATAAATAAATGGGAAGTGATTCTCGTGTTAGGCAAACAAAACAATCTTGCTGAAGTACTCCCTGTGCAGATGGAAGTAGACTGTCAACATTTGCCTGTGCTCTCTGTGTGAACGTTAGAGATTTAATTGGCTTCACAAACATAGGGTCATCTTGGCCATCTCTCAACTAAACAGCTGTCGAACAGAGAGAGAAATAGGTCCTTTTTGAAAATAAGTAGACTTAAAGAATAAAAGTTTTCTGGAAGAAAAAACGCTTCGTGATGTGAATGTGAAGAGATAGAGAAATCGAAAATACAGTACATCCATACACATGAACCCCACAAGAGAAAGTAAAACATCACAAGGGCACACATTACAATAGCACAAAGGGTTAAAGGCCACTTCCAATTATAATCAACCAACAAGTCAGCACGTCAGTTACAGGTACCAGCCATGAAAGGCATCGATTACTGCACTCCACAAACTGCCAATATACAATATACAGTATATATAAATATATATAAAAGTAGGGCAGAATATAAAGAGAGAGTTTAGAGATATCAATCAACGCCACGTCATGCAACGCAGTCACAGGCCCACCACATGACGTCATCCAAAAGAAAATGACACCATGGGTTCAACTTACAGCTGAGGGAACTTGGCCCCATGACAGGTGTGGGGGTGTGTGGCTATAGCGGAGAAAGGCCACCTCACACTGTGATTGGCCTTGTCAGGTTGCCAGGTTGGTAAGGGTGCAAAAGAAGGAAAGAAACAATGGGATTTTCTTTTCCTCAAGTCAGAATTCAAAGCACCCCATCTATTTGTTCCATACTCACTTATTCTGCCTGACAAATCAAATGAGGTCATTATAGTTATTACCATAAAACTGAAAAAAAAAAGACAAGTAAAACAGAAATAACAGAGCAAATAATCTTCAGTGCAGCACAGAAAAAAGCCTCTGTGTACTTTAGTGTGGTGGTGAAATATTATTGGGTTGACAACATCTGCAGGTTAAAGGTTTGAATTGATGTTTTTATATTCGCAAAGATAACCCTTACGGCAAAAATGCATATTTCAGAAACTTGTCCTGTCTACAGTAATTGGATTTGCCTTGCATTGTTTGCTATGAGGGTACAGTGAGTGCTTCAGGTTTTTTGCATTAAGTTTATCTTTAAGACACAGAATGCAATTTCAGAGTAGCAGGGCTCCTGAGACCAGAAAAGGAGAATGCTGTCTGATCGTGTTTTTAATTCAACTTCAAAGCAAAAATTTTCAGTGTTACAGAAAAAAGGCCTTCTGAAGTTATCTACATATTAAAGTTTTTACCTATAAGGAACACACACATGCACACACAGAAAATCATCATTCAAGTTTCATCAAAGTTTTTCATCATAATAACGCATTAGGGTTGGAATTTAGAAAATTAAACAGTTGAACTTCATTTACTTTAAGCCCAACAAGCCAATGTACTCTCTCCTGCTATAAATAAATGCTTGTGCAATAATTTAAAAGAACATACCTAGAAAATATACACTTTGTTTTTATCGGCCATGATTTTTAGGAATCTATTAACCTAATTGCTCAAATTGACTTCAAAAAGTTAATGCATTTATTTCCTTAATATTTCAATGCTTATTATTGGTCTGTCTATTAGTTTAAAACAACCAAAGTGGTGTAATTACATAAGCAAAACACAAAGATGGCACAATGACAGAGGGATACATTGAAAAAACAAGTACGCACACATACTGATTAAGTGACATAATGTCATTATGGGAAACGTGTTTGCTTGGAGCCATTCTGAAAATATTTCAATGACTGTCATGTCATTCAGTGCTGTTGTATTTTCCATTTGCTCCTAAATCAAATTCACTCACTCCTTTTCTCTTCTTATGGTATCTTCTTAATTAGCGAGGATAGCTCTATTCAAATTATATCAGAGAACTGATAAAGGGAGCTGTATCAGTATAGGATACCACCTTCTATGAATGCTTTTTAGTAGAATAGAATAGAATACCAGAATAGAATACGTGCCTGTGTAATTGTAATACAAAAGTTTCCAGGCAATTAGTTTACGATGTATTTATATTGTCTTTTCACTGACAACTGTAGTTTGTATTAGATAATTATTTGAGACTAGATGCACTAATCTAACTTTTTCCAGGTACAATAGGTATCACCCAATACAGCAGTCCTATCTAAAATAAAGAACTTTATTCCACCTAATTTTCTTTTAATTAAAATGTAACAAATAAATGTATGTCATTTTACTGACTTTATGACCATGGATTAATTTGCACTAGTCTAGTTTCAGCAAGAGTTATTAGACTGTTGCACGCTAGTTTCTCCTAATCTCAGGACAGTACATTACACCTCTGTAAATGCAATAAAAGCTTTCCAATAAGTGTAAAATCAAATATAACAAGACAGAGAGAGACTGAAAAGCTTAAAGCATTCTTATTAAGGATTGGCAGTCATGTAAACACATTTGACTACAGTTTACATTGAAGTAAAAGCCAACCTTCAAACTTCAAACCTTTGGTTGTTAGGTTCCTCAATGTTATATAACCTCCTATGTTTGTAACTATTGCCATTCTGCTGAAAAGGGGAATAATGAACACAGGCTAATAGAGGACTGAACTGAATAGATGAGCCTCACAGATCTGCTTGTTGTGACTAATACCTGATCCAGACTTTCAGTCAGGATTGGCCCAGTACCCAATTTAAATATCAGATCGATGCATCCCTATATGTTACAATGGAGAATTATTCTATTGAGGCATGTTGCTACCTTAAGCAATCTGTATTTTTATTGATTTTTATTGAAGCTCTCACATTTTAAGGTACCTAATAGGGAGCTGTTGACAGAAGATTTCTTGCGGCAGATACACTAAGTGTGAAGACAGTGGCACAATTTTTTTTTTTTACATTTTGCCTCTATACACAAACACAGTGGACCTAAAATCAAAAAATGAGGTGTGTTTTCAAAACAAACTAACATATACTTTAATAAAAGTATTGTTTGTAATACTTGGATAAAACTTGGACATTATCAAATTCTGTGTTTCCTTCCTTGAGATGCTCTGCCAGGCCTTTAATAATTTCAATGGCCTCTTTCACTTCCAGTGACAATGACGCTCTAGACCTTTTATTGGGAGTTCAAGTTACCAAGTGGAAGTTCGGCACTTATAATCAACTACACAAATACTTAATTTTTTATGCAATAGCAGGAGAATAGGCCTCATCTGGCCAAGTGTTTGTCAATCAGCTGTCTTTTGAGCCTTTGAAATTGGGGGACTATGTAAAAGAATGTCATAACAGTGTTACTATGCATGCAACTATGCATCCGTGTTGTTGTGGAAGCATTAAAAATGACATTTCCATGTATGTTAATTTAATAATAAAATATACAACACTATTTTCACTTCATAAAACATCTCTATAACCCTTGGTTACAACTAAATAGTTACAATAGAGCAGGATTAAGCTAAAAAACAAAAACGATATCTTAGATTAATAATTGTTTATAAGTACAAGTCTTTGAGTGAACAAAGGCTTTTACATTATGGTTGTCCCATACATGCTGATGGCATGAATCACTGATATCTATGGATATATAGAAAGGCCAGTTTTCTGTATCCTTTAACACTGAACACAGTGTTGCATTCTAGTGCACCAAATGCAGAATGCCACAATGGGACTGACAAATACTGATAAATATAGAGCACAAACATTTAAACATGCTGCACTTACTCTTAATACTCATTAGATGTCTGAATTGACTGTATAATTTTTTTTCTTCGATAAAGGATCAGCTTGTATATTGCCAAATAGCTGACATAAGTCTAACGCTATTTGAGGAGATAAATTATTGCTTTTGGAAATTTGTTGCTAAACAACTTGTATCGATTTCCAGTGGAGTATCCAGTAGACAGGTAATTATGCACAGCTAGGTATTGATGATGTCATTTATTTGCCCTAAAGCATCCTGCAGGTCCAAGTTAGGCTAGGCTAGACTAGACTCCCAGAAGTAGACATAAAACAAATCTGTGCAGCAGGGAAACCTGGCAGAAATCACCAGAGGTTTTTGTGAAAAGGTCCTGTAAAATCTAGAAACATTGACACTTCTTGATTATCTTGATTATAGAACTATGTTTTTCTGACTGTAAGTAGTTGACACATTTTGTGGACTAATTTGTCTGGCATATAGATGACTCTGTAAATTTCAGTATTTTATTCAATGATGGGATTTTTATTTGGTGGAATAACGGAAGGTTGAGAGTTTATTTTCTTTTTGCGCATCTCAGTACAATAACCCCCCTGTAAAAAGCAGCCCACACTTTCACATTTTTTAATATTTGAAATGAGCAGAGAAATTCACAAAAGCGAGCTTGGGAAATGTTATTGTGTAGCTCATTTCATTACATTCGCAGTTCTTTATTTATACAATTTTTTAATTCATTTCTGCATTTCTGCATTGAAAGTATACAGTATTACTTTATAGTTGCTCAGATAATAAGTTTGAATTTTAGGAGCAATCAACATTTTCATTAGAAGTTACAATGAGATTTGCAGGAGTAAGTTCACAAACATTCTAGTCTTCTGTATTGTGTCCTATGTACTGCACTGATAATATTGTAAATTCAATTCAATTTTGTATAGCGCCAAATCACAACAGGAGTTACCTCAAGGCGCATCCATACCTTTTTCAAGTGAAGTAAAACGCTTTTGAATGGCATGGGACATTATAGCATGGGTGTTACTGTACCTGGGTATGAATAGCAGACGAGTCAGTAAGGTCGGTTGGCATCTTTTGGCCGCTTTAGCTGCACCTTCAGCCTCTTCATGCCTATCTGAAAGCCATTCATGGCCTGGATAGCGGCTTGAGCACTGGATGGGTTATCAAAACTCACAAAGCCTGGGACAAGTACACAGAACAGGAGAGAGATGGGGGCAGAAAATGGGAAAATGAAAAAAGAAGGAAGGAAGAAAGAAGAATAGGGAATATGAGAGAGACATGAAAAAGAGAAAGGGATCGGTTAAGGAACAAAGAGGAAGACAGGTGAGATGAAAGAAGCAAGAGAAGGAAAAAATACCCTTTTTAACTCCCAACAATGGCAAAACAATAGGTCTTTGTTTTCGCTTTTCAGGCGATTAATTGAAAATCTCCGAATTAAAAAAGAAGATTAAACAAAATACCAGAAAGGCTAATAACGTAATAACACAGATATAAAAAAAGCAAAGGAGTACCATTAGAAATTGGGTGTTCAACTTGAACAGAGAACAAAAAAGAAAAAAAAGGTGTTCAGAGATATGAAAGAGAGAAAAGGAGTCTTGTATTATGTGTAACGCAAATGTTGCGCCTGTAAAAGTAAACTGTGTGTTGAGCCATACAACTACACCAGTGGTGTGTGTGTGTCTGTGTGCATGTGTATACATATTTTCATGTATGTGACTGGATCTAAGTAAGGAGCAAAGGGCATCGGGGACGTGACGAGATGCTAGGAGCAAGGTGTATAGGACGGAGGTGCCTGCTGCTCTGAGTTATCACCTGGGTGTCGAGGCGGAATGAGCCCACAGCTTTCCACACTGGGACTCCTTGCCTGGTCTTATCAGACACCTATGTGATTGACGGCCGGAATTTTCCGCCTGCCAACTGATTTGATCACACTGCTATGGGTCCAATTTAATTTGGGGGGAGAGGGCAGGCTTTTGTCAGTACGGGTGAGATAAGGCTGCTGCTTTTACAAACCCTTTAAACAAACTGAGCAGGGAAGGGCCTGTCAGTTGGTAGTGATCCCCCTCCCAATCCTACAAACACATCCATGCCTACACTATCCCTGGCTTTAATGAATCTCCATACCTCACATTTACATCCACATGCCAAATAGGTGATAGGATTCTAGGGGTCAAAGTAAAGTATAAAAGGACAAAGACTACCCTGCAAACTCTTGAATTCAGGCACATAAAATAAACAAGGATAAACAATATTTGAGTGTGCTCCTGATTTAAACTGTTTTCTTGAGGTTGATGTTTCATTCCTGTGATGTGGCATGGAGTGTGTGTTGCAGTACAACTCAAACCCCAAACACTTCTACCGCTTGAAGTACAGTTCTTCCCACAACCATCCATATCAGCAGAATGCTGCAAGCTTTGTAATGTTATACATTTCTAATAAAAACACACATTGAGGAGCAACAGGGAAAATCTAAGTCGAGGTGCCAGGTTGAACAGATTAGATTACTGCAGGAGTGAAGTCTTACATTCCCCCCCTACCCCCCACCCACCCAAAATACTGAGATGACCAGTAGACTCACACACAGTTGTGGCGTGCAGTATGCAGTAATGATTTTTTGGTAAATTTGTTTATTTGCTTATTTGCTGTGATGATTAGTTTATGTTCTTAGGTACTGACAAACTATCTATATGTCCTTTTATTGAACATATAACATAGCTGTTTATGGATGTAAATGTACTATATGTGCACTTTCGAAGCAAACAACAAACATGCAGAGGCAACTCGTCTTGATTTAAAAATAGAAAAGAGGTATTAAAAGGCAAAATAAAATGGCAAAAAACAAACATGTAGAAAGGGTAAGATGTTTCCGGTGTTCTCTAGGTTAGCTGCATCTCCTTGTTTTCATTTTTGCACCGTATTTAACGTGCTTCCTGTGCGTATGTGTTACGCCATTCTGAGAAGACCTTTTGAAATGTATTTTTAAGCTAATTCCGCCTAATTCCACTTAACAAGGTAAGCTTTGATCACTTTTTAAAAGTCAACAGCGAGTGACTGAATGCAGAGGATTAAGACTAATTTTGTATCAGAGCCCAGGGTTAAAACCAAACATAATAATAACCATAATAATAATATAGCTCTTCATCAGTGGATATATATGGAGTTTACAGATTACCCTTAATATATGTTTTATTAATTTCTGAGACTCAATAATTCATTAATGATTTAAAAAAAGCTTGGTAAAATTATGTATTTTATAGTTAACAATTATACCAAAGTATATTACAAAAGACTGCACATGCAACTGTAGCATGCATCTGTTGCGATTTCTTGTCATCTTATTGTTTTAATTGTTTTGAGGTGAAATATTCCATCTCACCTGCACAAGTGTTTAATATCACACCACATCGCACATTGATATCCATTTTTTCATACTGCAAATAAATGCACTAAACTAAATAGACTAAATTTACAGTTATAAATCCCTTACGAGTATACTGTTCCAGGTTACATCCTTTAGAAGTAAGCATATTCTTTGAGTGTGCCTCCAGTGACCTCCTTTTTTATCACATTCAAATTCTCAAGCTTCTCTGTAAACACTTGGGTAAGAGGACGATCTGTGATTATCTTCTCACAATATGCCAAAACAAAAAAATAAGGTAACACATGCATACATATGGTATTTCTGTTCATTTGCTTACAAGTAGCCTTCTGCCCTGACGAGCACTTGGAGAGAAAAAAAAAACCAGGAAAAAATCTTGGCTAACTAAATGTCATCTTACAGACTGCTTTATTTAAATGTTACATATATAAATAATTAGCCTGCCAAAATTTGAATACACACCACAGTGCTTTGAACATTTTCTGTTTAATTAACAGTAAGGTCACCTAGTTTAGATGAGCGCTTCTTATTTGGTAGCCACTGTAATTGTGCTTTGCATAATTAGATAGCTAAGTATATTTTCTTCTTCATTCAATAGACTTTATCAGACAATCAATCTATTCACTGTGATACAGCTGTGTACAGTGTGTAGATGCACATATAATGTATTTACACATTTCCAATCATTAACCACACTATCAAGACTAAACTCACACATTTTTAAGATTAAGTGTTCCAAGTTCTTAGATGCATAATAACGTATCTCCCCTAATGCACAGCATCTTCTGCCTAATTTGTTAATGTCCTACAAAAGAGCCTTGGGGCTCCTGCTATAAAAAGGAGGGAGAAATTACTTTTTTTTAAAAAGCCACAAAAGAATCATGGGTTGAATTGATATTTTTCAGCTAAAATCTTAATTACTTGCTATGAAAAAGAAGCTGGGGAGGCTGATGAAGTTGCCGCCCCTTTGTCCTTCTCCCTTGTTGACTGACAGATAGTGATAGTGAGAGGCATATGTTTATAGGAGAAGACACACAGGGAGCTAGTCTAACAAAGAGGGAGAGATGAGAGAAGAGAGGAAAGAGGAGGAAGCCTCACAGACATGCCATGGTGAAGTGAAACTGAAAGAAAGCCAATGCTGGAAATCTCTCTCTCTCTCTCTGTCTCTCTTGCTCTCTTTCTCTCTCTCTCTTTCCCTGTCTCCTGAGTGCTGCTGTCCAACTGAATCAACAGCAAGGCCCACACCAGTCTATTATTATCTCTTTAAGCCCATGGATTCCACCTGCACCGCCTCCACCCTGATGAACTGGTTTGCTGTGTGGGAGGCGAGAGAGGCAAGCGAGGGGTGGCATGATGCTGCTGGGTTGCCCAGCTGGAGGATTGCGGGAGTCTGGGAAAATGCTTTTCTCTTGGGTAAAGGAGGCTTGTAATTGTAGGAAGGGGAAATAGATACTAATTGTCACGATCCTGGGTCTTAGGACCCAGTGTTTTGAGTTTTAGTTCATTTTGATGTTTATAGTATGTTAAGCTCATCAGGTCTCCTATGTTCATTTGCTTATTAGTTCCCTCTTGTGTTTTCAACCCCTGTGAAGTCTCCCTTGCCCTTCGTGTGTTTCATGTCTGTTGTCTTATGTTGTCATGTCTGCCTCTCATGTTTCCTGTTTCATTTTGGAGAGATCTCGTGTTTTTATATTATGGATTATGTTTTGAGTCCTTTGTGGTACTGTTTCGTGTTTCCCTAGATCTGTTATGGTTATCTTAGGTTTTGCTCTTTGGCTTTGTCATATGGCTTCCCTGTGTTCCATGTTATGTCTCCCCTGTTGCTGTTAAGTTTGCATGTTTAGAATTCAGTCAGTGTGTTTCCTGTTTTACTTTGTAGGTCCATGCCTCATGTGAGTGTTTCTAGTTTTGCGTCTCTGTCTCGTCCAGCCTGATTGCTCCCCTTCTGTGTCTCATTCCCTCGTTATCCCTCTGTGTATTTAAGCCTTGTGTTTCTCTTTGTCAGTGTCGTAGTCTCCATCATAGCTGTGTGATTTTTCCCTGTGGCTCCCTGTGCTTTAGTTTTCCCAGTTTAGTTTATTTTGTATTGTTTTTCGTGTCCCACTCCACGCCAGCAATAAAGCTGTGTTTTTTGAGTTTACCTTTTGTCTCTGTGAGTTCGCGTTTGGGTCCTCTCCTGCCTGCCACACAGCCGAAACATGACACTAATTGTCTCAGTAATGGTGTGATAGAGAGGGTGATGAGCAATGTTGGGCAAGTTACTTTGAAAAAGTAATTAATTATAGTTACTAGTTATTTCTTCAAAAAAGTAACTGAGTTAGTAACTGAGTTACAAGATTCTAAAAGTAATTAGTTACTTGAAAAGTAACCATTGCGTTACTTTAAAAAAAACAAAAAAAACAGTTTAACCCTCTGGGGTCCAGGGTATAATTGGCCATTTTTAACTACTTTTGATGTTTCCTCTACATTTCACCTTTAAAAACGATTTACTTTGCCTTGTTTGGTATCATCAGCACAACCTCATGTGTCTGAATTTACAGCTATGTTTTCATTTTTACATACTGTATTAACACAATTGATCTAAAACATAAAATCAGTGTAGAAAAAGTTAAAATTTTACTGTAACAACCACAAACATGTTTAATGAATCATATTTCATAACTTGAAATGCAAATATAAATTGACAATTTTAAAATGATATGCACAAGTTTTGCAAACAATACAGTTATTTGCAGCCATTTACCTTTTACCCCTTTTTAAATAACCATTTCAAACTATTTACGCAACAATCACATGTTCTGCATTAAATAAGATGCCACACAAATTATTTGTGCCACTCCAAAAATATCTGTCCACTATAAAGGAGAACATCATAGCCTGACCTGCACAGCCTGCAGGTCTGACAGCAGCAGGTGTATCACTCCTGTTTCTACCTGGAGACAGTGGTCGCCTCATTGTTCTGACACACAACACAAAACTATCCACAACACTACACACTAACTACACAAGACAACACATTAACTACACATTCCAAACACGCTAAACGTCACAAATCTCTCCCATCTTAAAACTCGCTCTCTCTCTCTCTGTTGTCTTTCTTTCTCTCTCTCTCTCTCTCTCTCTCTCTCGCCATCACTCCTAAAACTTCCCCCTCTTCCTAAACAACCAAATGTCCTGTTGCCGTATCATTTTTTGATTGGTTGAAATGGTGCATTTTTCCACCAACACGAACGGGCTGTTTTTTATTTTAGTTTTTTGGTCATAAGCAGAGAGTGCTTGCTAGCTCTATCCTTAGACAGTAAACGTGACGAAAGTATTCAGAAAAAAAACACCGCTTATTTATTTTTTATCATGACTCTGGTTTTAGTTGCCCTCTTAGCACAATTTAAAAACTGGTATATATCACTTTATTGCTTTGTCATCTTGAAGTGGTCATGTGATTGGCTTACCACGACTACTATATTCTTCCTCAGCCAAACAGCAGCACTCATGCCATTGTTTTCCCCCCTTAGCTCCAGGTGTTGTGCCAAAAAGTCATCGTTTGCCAGAAAGTGATTGCCGTCCGCGGGAGCTTGTAACGCTGTTATTCCCATCACTGATGACACGTAATGTTGTGATCAACAGTGTGATGGATACATGTGTGAATGAAATGCCAGCTGTGGAGAGACACTTGGGTCAGTGGCTAGCTCACCAATTCTAGTGAGCTTTTGGCTTTTCTATTACTAAGACCACTATCTTTTTATGTCTGTGTGGTAGACTCAGGGAGCACTGTTCCTTGATCTCCCTCTCTGCTCCCCTGTGCAGTGGCATGTAACGACACTTTTAAAATGTTAATTGCAGCTTGATTAGTTCAGACAGTGGGAATAAAAGCAAAAGCATACACTAATTGCAGGGAAGCAACAAGAGAAATGAGAATATTACCAAACACAGCCACCTTGCAACATTCATTTCATTGGATCATTGGAATTCTTTTTCCCTTCTCTTCATAAGTGATTTTTGACTCACCGAAACATTTGCTCTGATTAGTCGCTCGGTCCACAAACACTTTGGCGGAGATGACGTTGCCAAAAGGTAGGAACATTTGCATGAGCTCAGCGTCTCCAAACTCCTGGGGCAGGTGATAAATAAACAGGTTGCAACCTTCTGGCCCTGGTGATGAGAGAAAGACAACAGAAGGGTTATGTGGGAGTGTAATGTGCCCGGTGAGAGAAAGACTGACCATAATAACATGGGTGGAAAAAAATAACTATAAGGCAGTCTTGACAATAATCCAGTAATGCAGGAACCTTGGAAGCACTTCACTCTGTTTATTTTATCGGTGGCACAAATATTGGCTTTGTTAAACCTGGTTATTGTGGCATTTGCGGCGTACACAAAGCCTAATCCCATTTTTTCTAGTGTTATAAGGTCAAACTGTATGTTCAGGTTGTTTTTGTGGTTTCCATTTGAATCTTTCTAAGAGCCCCATTTCATACAATAACTGCATAAAGAGGGGACACTTCACTGAATCAGATTATAACGGTTAAATTTGACTTTTGTGTGAGTACATGTGCTGAAAATAGCAACACACAGACAGGTAGAAGCAAAAATCGGAGAATGAAAAGAAAAGAAAATAGCCAGATTTAACAACATAACCCCAAAAGAAGTTGAATTAAAGTAAAAGACTTAGACAGCTATACTGGGAAAAGTGAAGCACTGAGACACAGAAAAACAGAGAAGAGACAGAGCACACATTAAGACATAAGCCAAGTTTTTGCCCCAATTACTGTGTGACAGTAGGACTGTGTTCCAATCTCTCTCCATCCTTCACACTCATCCAACCAGCTGCCACATATTGTACAGGCCAATCTGGATAAAGGAAGGAATGAACTGGAAAGAGAGTGAGAGAGGGAGCCATGGACACATAGAAAGAAAGAGAAATGTGATGGACTCGGGGACAGTAAGCTTGCAGCTGGCTGCCTGGCTAGGTTTCTTCCCTGTCTCATTGCTCAGGGTGATAGCATGACGAGATGAGACTTGGTCTGGTGAGAAGGCTGATAAGAGGGCTGCAGTGGTGGCTGGCTGCAGTGCTACTATGCCTCGTTGAGATAGAGAACACACACACACATATATTGGTTGACAGAGTGAGAATTTTTTTAAGCAGTTATACACTGTATCTCAGTTCTCTCTGTACAGATTTAGGTGCTTCACATAATGTTCACATTAAATTCTTGCTTGCTTGAAAAGCTTTTTGTTTGAAAGAATAAAATACTAGTGCATGAGGACTTTTTTCACATTTGCCTTACAAATATAATCCCCCGTTGTTTTTGTTATAATCAACTTCAGTATGCTACTGCATGAGCATGTAACTAATGAATCTTTATGTTATAAAGAATACACTTAAACATTAAGGCCTTTTTTTATGCTTTAGCACTACGAAGTGAAGATTAATTGCACAATGCACCGACTAGAGAATAATGGCACCATCAGGATTTACACTTGTTTCATACGAGCCTGGCTCTTACTCTGCCATTCTTTCTAGCACTAGGTACAAAATCTCCTCTGAAAGTAAAGGTTAACTGTGCACAAAACAGGAAGGTGATAGCACATTTATTTTACCCAGAACAATTGAAGTACCTCTACCTGGCAACAGAAAAACAGCCAAGTTGTCTGAAGGTGGCAAAGTAGGTATATAGAGAGGGATATAGGAAGCGCAAACTTCACATTCACTTCATAGAGAGAGCTATGGGACTTCAGTTGGTAATATTTCGGCTAGATCAGTGGGTAACAAAACATGCCAGATTATTAGCTTAAGAAAAATGAGTGTTTTAAAATAGAGAGCAAGTATCTGTGACAGCAGATAAAGGTGGCGGTGTGTCTGTGCCTTGGTGTCTATGTTGTTCTTCGTGTCCAAAGTATAAGATGATGATAAAAAGGAACATGCCAGTCTCCTGTGGTGATCTAATACTCCTTAGTACTGTCTCATACACAGTTTCTAAAGGTTCACATTCCAAGGATGCCTAATAAAGTACTCCACGATCCAAGACACCAGAGTAACATTAGAATGTGTGGCAATCACCTAGGTGTTTGAATGGTGGATTAGGTATATGATGGAGAAGTTGGGGGTGTCCAGTAAAGACCTAACTAGTGCCTTCATGATGCTATATAAATAAAATGCTATAACCTGTAGCCACTGACTTCCAAGGGCCATAAATTTGAGGTGTGGTTGCTTCTGGGTTACTGGCCATCAGTGTTTTCATTTTGAAACTATTGGTAAAACAACTGGGACATGGAGCCATGGACATGTTGATGTTCCCATCTACTGTTTGATGGCTAGGCATGTAACCAGTCACTTTCCTCATTCCTCTCCAGACCTCCCTGGTGTCACTCTGCTTGTCCCTCTTCAGGTTCAGGGGAGTAGTGTTGTAAAATAAGGAACGGCTTCAATTGACGTCACTTAAAGCATTATTGTTTAGGCTGAACAATAGGAGTTAGTTGTCATTTCACACTGATGTTTTGCACACAATTGGTAGTTAAAGATGCATTAAGTGTTATGTAGGTACCAGGTGTTTGGATAAGTATGTGGAACTAATCGATATCATGTTGGTAATACTGAAAATCAATGATATTTCTAGAGAAACATATACCACAAAATAAACCACTTTAACGTTCTAATTTTGTCAGATTGATGCACCAAACTCTGGAATATAAAACAAAACAACAACAACAACAAATCTCTTGTTTTGACATAATAGAGAATTAGTTGTATACTGTGGTTAAAATTTGAGGCATTTTTATTTATCCTTGTGGTTGATTTAACAGCAGTGTAACAGTGTATTGACATAACATATATTACTGTCAGTGTGTTTTGCAATACTGAATTAAATAAAATACAATACTGTGGTGCCTAACAGGCTAGTGTTGATATTGCTGGATAAAATTATAATTTTGAATTTTGAAGGACTATTACTGTTGACATATCACACACACACAGCTAGACTGAATCCAAATTGCTAGCCTTCAGAGGAAGGATGAAGCTGAAGTTTGACTCTGCCTGTGTATTCAGGTTTAAATGTATCTTGTTAAATGGAAGGGCTGCAGACTGTGGCAGTGGCCCGAGACAGGCTGGGACACCAGCCAAAACCCACAGGAGACCAGAACTCAGACAGGCCACTGGCTAAACCGAGAAGAGCTGTGTGATAGTGTGCCTATGAGTCTGGCTGTCTGTATTTGCATTAATGTGACTTCTATGATTCTTGCTAATTATTAAAATGTTCAAATGCATCACTGGGAGATGTTAAGTAATTGCCTTAACGATTCTATGTTTCTTCTATACTGTGGAATTATGCCAGCATGCAACTTGTGTGGATAAGTATGCCTGCATTCATTTTCATTTGTACAGTTCTCCACAGTGACCCTGTCATGCGCACACACTAGTGACAAAATATGAACACAAACTAACTTTTCCTCCAGGCAATGCTGGAAACACTCAGTTTCAAGTCCATATATTGATTATTCATACCACTCTACGCTGTCTCATATAATCATATAGATGAATAATTGAGACTGACAAATGGTGCCAAAAAGAGTGATTTACCATCACAGTATATCCTATACTTTATTATATCTGATGCTGTGCCATAAGAACGAACACTACACTAGGAATGGTAATAAATGATTATGCATGCAGCTAATTAATCTGATGAATATTTATAACCACTTAAACACATTGTAATGGACTGATTAAGCAGTCCAGCACTGCGAGTTTGAATTAGTGCAGTTTTTGAATAATGACAGAGTAACTTTCCATCTCACTGCTAATGTTCTTCTCTTTAAATGGGGAGCCTTTTTCTCATATTTTCCCCAGCCAGCTTTTTCCCTCCCTCGCTAATTCAAAGCAGCGCAGCTACATTAGAATGGAACATGGCAATTATCACCTTTTATCTTGGGTGGGCGCGCTTGCTCGCTCTTACCTTCCCTCTGTTGCTGGGGAATGATGGTTGGTTGCTGGGGGAACGCTTGGCTGATTGGCGCATAGGCGGCAGGGTAGGCTGCTGTTGCAAAGGGAGAACCAGAGTGGAGTTTTTCACATCTCCATTTTCATATTTGACACAACAAAACTCAAATCATTATTCCATTGTTCATTTGTGTCCTCTAGACATTGCATAAATAAATTGCATGATGACTGGGAGCCTGGGCTCATTTGGCTGGCAGATCACTTCACAAAGAGAATGGTAAAAGGGGAAGTTCAAGTAAGCAGACGCATAAAGAAAGGGAGTAAGACTAACACCATGTTAATGAGAGCTGATGTCATGCACAAAGCAGTGCTCACGACAGGTCTGTGTCATCTCTCATCCAGGAGCCTTAGGGTAGGTTAAAAATCTCAGCTCTTGGTGTACTTTTAGAATTAGGGTTTTTGTGTGGGTGTATATCAAGTCAATTAAAAATCTTCTTTGCAGTTCTAATGTAATGTAGCCTGATCCAAGAGGAAACTGGCAAGTCATCTGGCAATCGCTACCTGTCATGTGCCTGCTGATGTGACAAACCGAATGGGAGAGGGAAGAGGCAAAGGGACAGATGGAGGAAGTGAGGGAGTAGTGAAGGTAGGAGAGACAGCTCACCTGCGTAGTGCTGGACACCAGCATAAGCCTGTTGGAGAGGGTCGGTCACTGTTGGACTCTGTGCTGCACAGAGACGAAAAGAAAGACAGACAACAAAGAGCAAAATTAAAGTAAATGAGACAAAGAGAGGATAGATGGCGGTCAAGACGGACACAGACAAAGAGAAATAGAGAGAATGTTAAACAGCACGACAGAAATTGTGGTTAGTTGCAGAGAAACATCGGGGGGTAAGATCACACAGGGAGTGAGAGAAATTTGGGTTGTCATGTCTTTCAGTTCTTCAAAATGCCTGTTCGTCCCAGATGTTTGCATCAAATATTAACTACATGCCAAACAAACCACTTTGTAGTTCATTACAATTGCAGCTGCCTTTGCATAATGCAAAAGTGGAGAGTGAATGTCTGTCAATTTTTCAGGAATCAGTCCAAGGCAACATTAAGAAGCTGAGAACAGACTGAGACATATCAAATTAGCCATAATTGACTGATGGATGAACTGATGGATTCATCATGATACTGGGATGGCTTCTCAGAAATCTGTCAAAGATACTGTTGATTGACCCTCAAGCCTTAAATGCTTCAATTCAGTTGAAAAAAATATGATCAGAAAGTGAAGTTTAAAAGAGCCTTTTGAAGTTTTAGTTTTACATGAACTAATATAAGTTGTTACAGTTGACAACTTGCATTGTAGCTCTAGTATGCACCAACATGAATATTTTTTTCTGTGGTAAATCTAGTGAGCTGGCCAAGGACTTTAAGAAAATTCCAAAATCGTGGCTGATCACAACTTTGAGCAAAATTGAATGCTCAAAACTTATAACAAAATTTGGTTGATGAGTGAAAGGTAGAGAATTTCAGGACATTGGCAAGGCTAAAGAAGACAACATCTGGTTAAAAAGAGTATATATAAGCGGATATATCTATTAATAGATATCTGTTTAAGAGGTATTTCTGTTTATTTCAAAAATGCATATACACACACAGAAGGTGCTTGGTTTGAATTTTATCTGAGGTGTGTCCTTTTACTTTTCAACCAATCTTCAACCAGTAATTGTTAACATTGTTTAGATGTTTAGGCAAATTTGTTTTCAGCTGTTGCTGGGTGAATGTACAACAGAAGCATAATAAAAAATAACACACTGTCAGTGCTAACAGCTAACAGTGTCCAGGCCCAGAACAGACTCAAGACTCAGCTAAACCTAGATATTCTCACCTGGGTAAGGGTGAATACCATTGGTGTAAATGGGCTCGGATGTGGGCTGCCCATTGCTTTGAGGTGGGAGGGCACTGAATCCATTGACCCCAATAGGAGTGGCTATGCTGGGCACGGCTGTGGCAGAGATGCCTGGGGGTGTGCTGGTGCCTGCAAATAGATACAGAGTCATTATGAAAACTGCAGGGTGTAGGCAACAAGCTTAAAATTTGGTCCAAGAAAAGTATATTCTTGTAGTGAAAAATACATGTTCTCACCTGTACTACAATATAACATGCATCGAATGGGTACAGATGTGTACATTTTGACTAGGGCTGGGTATCGTCACTGATTTCTAGAATCGATTCAATCCGATTCGATTTGAATCGGGTAAATTTTGCCTCAGACAGTCAGAAATATTATAATTCTAATCACGTATCAGTACATTTCCATATTTTTATTTCTATGAAAAGAAAGCTGACACTTGCGAGACTTTATCAAAGGTGTAAGCATCACAGCAGATACCTTTGTGTCAAAGTAGCCGAGGAGAAAACACAGAAAAGCATGAAGGCGACTTTCCTGGCCTGGGATTTTATAGCAGATAACCTTAAAAATATTCTCCAGTAGATCAAAAACAAAACAAAACGTAATCAACATATTAACATTACCTAATGCTGCTGAAGTGAAGCAAAGCAAAGTTACAGAGGTTTTATTAGAGACACGGCTAAGCCTTTTGCAATTTTGCATAATTTTAAAAAGTTTAAATTTGTTCAGTAGCCTATTGAACAGCAGCAATGAGGCTTGTGTCAGTCAGTACCATAACATTGACTCCGCCATGCTCAACAGATGATGTAGTATGACTTCCTGGCACTTTTCTCTTTCCATCATTCTGGTAATCTTAGTTAATCTAAGATTTTTTGCAGAGCTGTGTAGGCTCTTCTAAATGTTTTCTGACAAAGTCAAATCTGGTCTTTTTGTTCATGAGTGTCAACAGTGTTTGATAAAGGTGTCTCTTTATTGTAGACTTAATTATATGGCTCCTTCTTTAAGAGCGTTCCTGACTGTACAAGATGATGTCAGTGTTTTCCTTTATCAAGGAAGGTTTGGCTTGGTTTGACTGAACATTCAGTTTTCAATTAAAAAAAAGCACTTAGTCTAGATGCACGCTCAATCATTCAGGTAAGGAAATCCCAGAAAGTTGTTTCTGTTTATGTGGACTTTGTGTTTCAGTGGGAGAAAATGCAACATTTGCCACTGAAAAAACAATGTTCAGCACAGAGTCATATCCTTCTGGGAATGACTGTTGATTTGGTCACTCCTAAAGTTTTGCTGTATCAGTTTGTTTTGGGAGTTTTTCAGATTAGTGAGTATTCCTTTGATTGCAATGTCCCTTTGGACCTTATTTTTGGATTTCTAGTAAACAGTTGCCAAAAGCAACTTTAAAACTTGGACTCAATCACAGATCTTTCGTCTGCGTAATTTTTCATAGAAAAACAAGGAAATATTCTCACCTGGCCACGAAACTGCTTGTTAGTCAATTATCCACTTACATTTGAGCCTTTGGAAATGGGGGGCTTTGTATACAGAATGGCTGTAATTCATAAACAGTCATTTAACAATATTTTAATACAAATTCAAATTTGTATCAAAGCTGAAATTCTGTATTTCACTCACATCTTGTTTTTTTTTTTATTTGTGTACAGATGCAAAATGACAAAAACTGTTTTTGTCCAGATACATATAAACCTGCAAGTCTACTGGATGTAGAGACCTGTGTCTTTTTTTTCATACCAACTTTCCTCCTTGCGATGATATTCCAAGTTTGTCACCTTGTCGGTGCATTTTTATGATGATGGATTTTTATTATTTTTCTTATCTAGGTGAAGGGCATTTACATCATGTAGGATTATGTTTTATAGGCATTACCTGGAATATGTAGGCCTTGTGGATTACAAATGCCAGGTACAGTGTCAAGCCACTTTATTTAATACATTTGCAATGACCCTGTCTTCAGGCAGCCTGCCTACTTAGTGTCGAGCCATCAAAGCTCCTCATGACAAGGGCCAAAATGATAGTTCAGACTGGGGTCCAGGATTATCTCACACAAATCTTTGCTCTTATATTGTATAAGCCAAGGACTCTGCATCCAAAGTCATCGGATTGGCTGAGTTCCCAGAAAACACTGTCATAGAGACACAGAAGGAAGGAGTGACAGACAGAAAGAAAATGAAAGATAATGTGAGAGAAGAAGAGAAAGAGACTCTATAATGTGGCTGCCAATGAGTGTAAAGGAATGCTGTACATCTTCTCCCATCATGCCTCACTCAGTACAAGGCTCTTCTTCCTTTAATTCAACAATGACAGTGTCTGCCTTAACCCAGAAAATGGGACCTATATCTTAAAAAATGTAACAAGGGCAAAACTAGAAAGGCCTTGAATGAATATATTACTACTGCTTCTATAATTCTTGCTAATGATGAAAATGTTCCAGGGCAGGAGTGAAAAATGAAAAGAAAAGTCCTGAATGGCTGTATATGTGTGCTTTTGCACATGCCTCTGCTCTTGCACCCTTACCAGCTAGTAGTGTGTGTGTTAATGTATACCTGAGGAAGGTGTCATGGGAGTAGCCACCAGGCCGTTGACATTGAAAGCTGCCATTTGCTGCATTTGTGCGGCAGCGATGGCTGCCATAGGGTTCAGGTAGGACCCTTGTGTTGCTGCCATCAGGGCTGCTTGCTGTTGCATCATCTGCTGTAGGATTAAAGAGCAGTGGGGAGAGGGCGAATGGTGGGAGGGATGGAAGGAAGGACAGAAAAGGAAAGTAGGGTGAAATAGCCGCAGGATCAGAGCATGTTTACTCTCACATCTCTGTTTGCTTGGCCAATGCCTTGTTCTTGAACAGAGTGGTTTGTGTTGCCCTGCAGCTTTGCTTCCCAGCTCCTGTAAAACTGCATTGGCCTTGTGCTTATTATACAGAAACAAAAGGGTATGTGGTGAAATGAGTTTGAGAATATGTATTTGTATATGTACTGTATATGTATAAGTGTGTGAGAGGAAAAGAGGGACAACAGTGGCAGAGTTAGAGGAAAGATAGTGAGTGGGCGATTCTCACCTGTCAGGGTGAGCTGTTAGCTACTGTGTGAGTGTAAAATCTCACAGACTCCTAACTCAGGCTGTGACTTTCATGTGTGAATATGAAATGGGGGTGGGAAGGGCTGACAGAGAAAGGGGTGGGGTGGGGGGAATCGATGTGGGATGTTAGTAATAACGTGCACCTCTGTCTGGGTAAAAAGAAATGTGTAAGAAGACGAAAATGTTAAAAAGGCAAGCTCGCATTTGCAGTCTAGATTCACAGGCTGAGTCAGAAAATGCAGGAATGAAAAATGAATATGTATGCAAGTAAAACAGTGTAGTGCTGGGCATATGTGATTAACAGCTTCCCTGGACAAACAAGGGGATAAAAAGACAATATAAAAAGCAGCGCTGGATTTTTTCTTAAGCCACTTTAATTTGGGATTCTTAACAGCTATTTGATAGTGTAAATCACTTAAGGAACCATTCACTGGGAGTGCCACATGCCTAGTGGGAGAGAGTGTGAGTTCAAACCTCAAATCACAACAGTTTTTGTTTTCTTTTTTTAAAGCTCACCGTCTCCTCCCCCGCCGGGCTGAGACTTACAGCATGAGAGTAGGCGCCATAGGCCCCAAACTGGATGGTCATAGGACTGAAGATGCCGAGCTGGCCTGCCATCTGGTGCATTCTGCGCAGGGTTCTCTCCTTATCAGTGTCGGCAAATTTGACCACCAGGCTCGACGAGGCACCCTAGAGGGGAGATTTACAAGGTTGATTAAACTTTGAAATTAAAAATACTTTTGTAGCTATGCTTTGATTTTTTTTACATTTTATTTTGGTATGCACCCTATTGTTAGCCAAAACTCGCTGTATAAATGTTATAAATTCATGATAAACTTGAAAAGACAAAAAGAACTGCAATTTTTTATATAACTACAGCAGTTCAAGAAGTCGTTGAACTGCAGTTGTTTTTAACCTGGAACAGTTTTTACCTGGAACAGTTTAAATATGATCTGGGAACATCTGGCAACCCTTAAAAACAAAGTTTTCAATCCCATATATTGCATTGTCATAGTTCATGATACTTTTTTAACAGTATTTGTTTCCCATGGGGAAATACCTAAAAATAAAAAGTACATTTTAATAAATGTCCAAACCTTTTTTCAATTAAAACACGAGTGTGGATTCCCTGTGTGAAACAAGAGAACTGGTGCAACTCATTTCTGTCATTTAATGTCCAGTGCACATCATACTCAAGCCTTTAAGAACTCATATCTCTAAACCAAGGAGGCCACTGGAATTAAAAATCCCCCTCATATGACTGCAGTCATTTAGCTGTCAGCATTAAATGGAAAAGAATAGTGAGTGATATTTGCTTTTGTGAACTTTCTAACTCTGCTGTATACACTGAAAGTGAACTGTGATCCTAACCAGATCCCACAGGAGTCCAAGTCCCCCACTGGTGAAGCTCCACTGAATACAGCACCGGGTAATTAGGTCTGACAAAAGCCTTCGGCATGTGGAGGGCGAAGTATTGACTAATGGCTCTGCCTTATGGCAGATATAGTTCTGTATTGATGTCCGCGCTCCTGAGTTTGCATCCAATTAAATCATTTGAGAAACAGAGACCAGAGTCAGTTCCTCATGCGACACTCAGGCAAGAAGAGAGAGAGAGACTGGGGAGGGGGGGTATGTCAGGCAAAGAAAACAGCCACATACACTGTCAAGAGAACTAGTCTCCTATTTAATTACAGGCAGTGCATGCTGGGAAAGAGCACGGAGTACCACCAGGACAGAAGGACAGAGACAGCCAGGGGGCAGTCAGGATATGATTAGTAAGATCATAAAAGCAAAGTCGCGGTGAGAAAAGGACTCCATAATCACAACTTGGATTCATCTTTCACAAAATGTCTCATCCTGACAGGGTCAGTACAAATTCGGGCTTTGATTTAAATTTCCATATTTTCTTGAGTTATAGAAATCAAAAATGTGAGCTGCATAGGACACACAAAGATAAGGTTGATCAGGGTGAGTGATGCTGCGTACACCCGTTTCTTGTAAATGATTTCATGGGACTTTTTGTATCATATACTGAAGTTGACAAAGGTAGACCAAACTGTTCTAAAGATTCAAATTTAAGCTTAAGGTACCATTTACAAAAGGAATGTTTCCAAAGCAGAGCTACACCAACAGATAATCATAGAAATAAACAAAATTCCATCTCGTGAATTTTGCAACTATATAGTACAAAAGTGTTTATCTTGCTGTAGTTGAGCTTTACTCTATGCTATTTCAAAGCAATTCATGCAAAAAGTGTGTCCTATTTTTGTAAGTGCCTCATGAAATAAGCGATAGTGCCATTGAGAGGGCAGTTTGCCAGGGTTTTCACATGCTTTCTTTGGTCAGTTATGACTGCTGAAATAAATCTTGCATAATGCGAAGTTCATATATTTATCCAGCCTACACGCAACATTTATTATTGATTTTGTGCAATTCCCTAAAGTCAGTCACCGTTTTCTTAAACGCTATCCTCCCCTCGGCACTATTTCTTGCCTTTGTAAGTCTATAATTTTCTGTATAAAATATAACTAATATGTACTGTAAATATCTATTTAGGAAATGCAAAATGAAATAAGTTCTTTTTGTTTGTTTGTTTTCTTTGCAAACTATTTGAGGATGTTAACATTTTCCTATAAACATTGTACAAACACATCCAGGAGAAAATGTTGGCTCCAGCTAACTGTGAGAAAGAGGCTGGAATGGTGGAAGGAATCAGCATGGACCCCAGGGACAGTACATCTCAGATGGGATCCTATCAGAGCCAGCCAGCACCCTACCTCAGGCCAGAGGAGACCCATCTGGTGTTTCTCCCTCGATGC
Organism: Mchenga conophoros; assembly: GCF_057382185.1. Classification (NCBI taxonomy): domain Eukaryota; kingdom Metazoa; phylum Chordata; class Actinopteri; order Cichliformes; family Cichlidae; genus Mchenga; species Mchenga conophoros. Next base: position 11,102,179 of record NC_140526.1, read on the forward strand.
CATTTCAATTAGTTAAATCAATACGGCGACATGGCGCCGTTAACGGCACAGTTTTTCCCTTTCTAATTGCATTTCATTCCACCTTCTGACCTCTTTCTGTTCTTTCTCAACTTTGTGGGCCAATTGAAGGGACTGGGCTGTTGGATTTAATGAGGCTGGCACTAAGCAAACATCTTCCTCGAGCGTTGTTGCTGAAGTTTGCCTACAGCACAGGGGCTTGGCATTTAGATTACATTCATTTTCTGCTTTGTGTATCTGTATATTCTTATATTCATTTAATACCTCATGAAGAATGCATTGTGATCATCGGGACTGTGAAAGCCCGAGGCTCCCTGTACTCACTGCGCCGTGACTCAAGATGAGGCGAGTTTGGCCTGGTCTCGTTTCACCCAGCACAGTGTTTTGTTATAGACGACAGCACGGGAGGAGAACCACTCTGCAACGTCTGCATAGTCTGCGCGTAGCCTTGGCACTGGCGTTAAAGCAGTACAACAGCCTCTGCAGGTGTTTTCATTTCTGCCGCTCATGTCAGAGCCAAGCATTTCCGACTTTCATAGTATAAAAGCCAAGGAAAAAAAAAAAATCTTACCCTCACCTCTGAACAGGAGAATTACATATCCTCACATCTCAAGGCAACTAGATCCAAGATCTAATCAAAAAGGCAGATTTCAGTGTGATCCCTTATAGATTAAGAGTGTCTGTCTACATGAAGAAAGAATAGTATCTGGCCAGGTAATGAAGGAACAGGTGGTGGCAAGCAACAAGCACTGGATGCAAAGCAGCTACTCCTCACTGGTTGCAGAAAATCACAAGCTGACAAACAAACAGAATAATAACCTCGACCAGCATGACTCCTTTACCTGGAGAGAAAATGAATTTTCCGAATTTGATAAGGGCCAACAGGGAGCCTTCACTTTTGACAGGTACAACTAAGGAATTTGTCACAGGTTCAAAAACGAATCTAATTTCTTGAACAATGCACTTGACTTGTGAAAATCTCCTATATTGGATTTTGTATAGGTCACAAAATGTGTAGATGGAAAAATACACAATGGTAATTGAGGGATTAGAATGCAACTACACCGGTGAAATCGCATTATGCTTTTATCTCTGCATTATTGTGATACAAAGACGCCAGTGTTAAGTGTCTACAAAAATGGAAAAAGACACATATCGTCAATCCTTTACAGACACTTGACAACAACAATAATAACAATGCAGTATAAAAACAGTTTCAATAAAGGGAAAACTGGAATTTCAAAAAGCACTGTAATGATTGGCCACTAACTCACTAAGAACCATTTTTTCTTCACATTATTCACTAATTTTGAATAATAAGTAAGACTTTCACAGTTGTCTCAGCTTTCTACACTTGTAACTGACTCAAAATTATGAATTGTGTATGTAAAAAAAAATGAGAATAAAAATAAGTAAAAACGCTAAAAGAAGCTTGTTTGGTAATTGGATGGACCTCTGTGGGCTTTACTGTATGTGGCTGGATCGGTATGCACATTTTGTCCATAAATAACAATTTTTACCTTTCATTTGTAAGGAGCACAAAACAAAACTGCACCAAATGTGGTACAGTATGTCAGTTACAAGGGTTTTTACCGTGGATTTTTGTTTCAAGCTTTCTGTGTCGCAGGGACAGTGTTTTCTGGCTTGGTCTTATCTCTCATTAATCCAGAACTACATTATAATATCATACACATGCACACTCTTGTTTCTGCCAACAGTACCGAGCTCCACAGGTTCTGTCAGCCACACTGTGATACCAAACATGACAATGTCTGCAATTTGCTGGGTGTTGTTTGCCTGCCCCTGGCTTTGCCATTTGAAGTTTTGCCACCTGTGTCTCTGCAGCCTTCTAGTAATTCAACAGCTGAACCGACGAGAATGCCAGTTCTGTGCTCAGTCATATTTTAACTTAATTTTGAGAGCACCTGCAATCTGCAATGAACATCAATTAAAGCTATGATCCAATCTATCGGCAGATGCCCTTAGGTGACATCCCTTGCCCTTAAGCTTCATTAAAGCCATTTGTTTTGGGCCAGTGTTTTTTGGTATTATTTATAGCACGTGTGTGTGTGCCAGGTAACACAGATGCTGTAGTGAGAACATTAAGAGGAAAAGGGAGACAGAGTGAGAGAAAAATCTTTGTTCAAGGTTCATCCAGACCTCACAGCTGGCAGGAGGCAGTGAGCATAGCAACCCACTCTCTGAATCCTACCTCCTGTTAGTTAGTTGTTGACGACATGTGGCAGTAATATTATCCAAATTAACTGCATCCCCCATTGGTACCAAAGCCTTAGTTGGATACTAATGGCCACCTTGCCTATTAATCTGAGAGGAAGCTGGATTTGGGCAGAGGCGGACAACAGGTGCAGGGATAGAGGGAGAAAGATATGGATAATATAGATTATTAATGAACAATTGGATCTCTTGATCTGCCCCAGGTTTATTTGGGGCTCCATATGTTGCCTTGGACAGTTTATCTGCAACAGAGCTCAGGTTTGTTATTGACATGGTCTAATGCGGCTGCATTTGTGAAACAAAGTAGACATCATACACAAACTGTGCAAAGGTAGCCAGCACGAGTTAAACTTGTTGAAAAAGAAAGAAAAAAAAAAACATCCTATTGCTACAGTCAATTATGTAAACTTTCTAGTTTCTCTACAAGATATTTTAAGTAAAGACAAATATTTTGATTAGAATCAAATTTCAAAAACAGTCCCAATATAAGTGCAATTGATCAATACGCAACATGACTTTTTTTGGCTCTCGACCCGCAACCCAGTGAATTTTGACACTCGATATATATATGCCACAATGTTGGTTGCAAACTATATTCTCACGCAAAGTTAAAACATCTCCTCCACTTATTTCCCTTTTTCACTACTTCAATGTAATGCAAAATGAGGATGCATCAAAAAGATGTGTAAATTAAATCTGGCTTCCAAGACACTATCTGGCTGCCAGGAAGCATCCGTAAATATTTATGGCGGAACATCAGTGAAGTGTGTGAAAGTGCGGATGTCTGCCAGAAAGTGTGTGCATGCTCATGTGTGTGTCCAGCTGTGTAGTACCCAACACACACAGCACTGGCAGGGAGGTGCTTTGTAATTCGTCATTTCTTTTACTTAAGCGTTTTTTGGTAACGTTGTTCAAACCTAACAGAAGCGTATCCAATTCATAATGAACTGCTGTTTGACAAGAGTTACAGGTTTAGTGGTCTCATTCTTCAGCTAAAGAAATAAACACCAACTAATGCTATTTCAGACATTCATCAAACCAGTCTCCCACATTTTACCCAGTATTTACAATTCCTCGCATAGTCACATACGTGGTAATCTATATTTCAGATTACTTTCTATCCGAAGGATGCAAGGTCTTGCATTTGATGTCAGCAACTGTTGTTCTTTGTAATGAGTCAATGGGTGTATTGAGTGTTATACTTATGTAGTTTTCCTATTTCTGTATAATTTTCAACATCAAGTTTTTTTTGATGATTTGATATAAATGAGCTTTTATAAACCTACACAAAAAATAATCTCTCTCTATCCTCATTTATGACCCACAAGACGTTTAGGCAGTTTAGTCTGAAACTGTAGTTAGCCAGCAGTGCATAAAGTGTGATTGCAGGACTCTATAAAAGCATAGAGACCAGTTATAATGCTGTCTCTTATTACATGTCATGTTAAGCCAATGTAATTCAGTTTTGTTTTTACAGCAGTACCTCACAACAACAGTTGCTTCAAGGCATTTCATACGTTCAAGGTAAAGACCCTACAATATTAGACAGAAAATCCCAGCAATGAAGTGTTCCTCTACAAGCACTGGGCAACAGTGGGAAGGAAAAACTCCCTTTTAAAAGGAAAAAGGAATCCCTTTAAAAAAAAGTTCTAAGAACCACAAGACTGCACCTGAGAGCAAAATGCTCTATTAGTATAATATGATGCTGTGAAGTCCTTAAGATATGATGGGGCCTGATTATACAAGACTTTGAATGTGAGGATTAACTTCTGGATTTAACAGGGAGACAGTGAATATGAGTGAATATGAGAGAAATATGATGCCTCTTTCTGCTCCCTGTTAGTACTCTAGCTTCAATATTTTGGATCAACTCAAGCCTTTTCAGGGATAAGGAACTACAAAAGTTTGATGTATAATTAACAAATGCATGGGTTAGTTTTTTGGAATCACTCTGACACATAGTGTTTAGAATTCTAATGATAATGTCTAGATGAAAGAAAGCAGTGCCACATATTTGTTTAATGTGCATGTTAAAGGATACATGATGATCAAAAGTTACTCTAAGATGACTTGCAGTGAAACTTAGTTTCTTGGTTTATTTGGTGATTTGCGTCATGTGACTTTATATATCAATATAAATGGATATCGTCTGTATAGCTACGGAAATGTATGCAAAGTTTTCTAGTACTATTACCCTAGAGAAGCATATATAACATAAAAATGCTTCAGTCCCAGCACAAAACCCTGTTGAACTCCATGTCATTTTATGTGTGAGAAAAAAACTCCTCGTAGCACATTGCTTTTAATGCCAACAGTGTATTGTAGTCAATGTAGAAAAATAATGCGAACACCAGTACTGAATACTGCACTGAGATCTAGCAGGACAAGCACTGAGACAAACTCTAAATCCTTACTGAAGCTCTTCAGATAAACTGTTACCCTGCAAATGATCACTTAGTTAATTTAAAACAAATCTTTTGAGAGCTTTCAAAATGAAAGAAAGACTGGAAATCAGCCCATAATTAGCTAATTCAGCAGGATCAAGTAAGTTTAAAAAAAAAATTAATTCAATTACAGCAACTGTGATGCATAGCCTGTTAATAAAGATAAATTGATCATATGTAAAATCAAAGTACTAATTAATAGCCAGCAATTGTCAGCTGAGGATTGGACTGCCAGGGCTCCGTCTCAATCACTACTGGGATCATCTGGAAACCTAAACCCCTCCAGAATTATAAGGTGGTGATTTAGAGAGATTGGGTGAAGGGCTTGGCCATTTCAGAGGGCTCATCCAAATCGAACGGTGCCATTTAAGGTGGTTTAGGAATCTGACTGAAACTATTAATACTAAGAACTAAAGGAACACAAGGCTCAACATGAAAAGACACTGAAAAGACACAGTACAGAAAAGCAGAATGGCTCCTGGTTTCTTGGAATGACAAATAGTAAAATTTCCTGCCTTTATGGAAGTAGCAGTCTATTTTTGCAGGCAATATAAACTAGTGGAATGTCATTTCCTCTTTAACATATGTGTTGTGTCCTTTAAGGAACAGGTTTTCTAAATAATAATAATAATAATAATAATAATAATAATAACAACAACAATAATAATAATAATAATAATAATAATAATAATAATAACTTTATATATTTATTAACAATATGTTTTATTTATTTTAGCTTCTGCAGATAAGCATGGCTACATAATTGTACCTTAAAATGTAATGCTGCTTCCGTTACTCTCTAGATCTCACAGCCACTGCTGCTCCTCTTTGTCTCATGCTGGTTGAGAGAGGAGGGACCAAATTTAAGTATTATTTTACAAAAGTAACCAAATATATTTCTGCTTTTTACATCTTTAGGCAATTTGATCTATAAATAAGCTTGGAAGGTGTATTATTATTGACAATGTAACGTGTCCGCAACCCTGTACTTTGATAGATAATACCCGGGGTTTGATGAGGAAATGTAAAGCCAAAAGTTAATGGAGGGGTGATAAACTGTAAGTGTCTCACAATATTATAAAGGACTTAATGCTGAAATGTCAGGAAGCAGTTAAGGAAGCAAAAGCAGCTTATTAATCTGACCTCATTTTGAAGATCCATCCTAACTCTAGGGTGCTTTTCAATATTATTGACTTACTTGTTAACCTCCCTTCTAGTCTCTGTAATGAGGCTTTCCATGATAAGTGTTTTCAAGTGTTTTAAATATTTAATATTCTTTAACAAAAAGTAGTCCCATGACAGGGACCAAGCTATCACTGTTAATAATTTGAGTTTGATGAGATGTTTTCAAGACATTTCTCCAACACCGTTTAAAGAGACGGACTTTAATCTGTCCTGTTCATATTACAAATGATTCCGTAATCGGTGCATGCGTTACATTTTTGCGGGCAGTTTAACCCTCTCAAGGCAGGCATTGCAGATTTGCAACAGTTAAAAGCTAACAACCTGATTACCCCACATACATATTTTATGAGGTTTTTTTTTTTACTCAGAAGTACCACTGCAGGTATTCTTTTGTGCATTAGCAACAAAAACTTAATTTGAACCTGAGAGGGTTAACTTGTGTAGTTTTTTTCCCCTTTGACTACAAAATGTTCACTAGCACCTTAATAATGGTCCGTGTTTTTTGAATGCATGATAGAGTTTACTACTATATAAAAAAAGAAAATGGAAATATGCTCGGAATTGAGTTTCAAAAGAGGTGCACATTATGCAGTGGGAGTAGTCATGTGGAAAAGAAAAAAACACTTAGTCAGTGGCTGCCTCTTGGCAGGGTAGAAAGTGTCAACAAGTTTACCAGTGTTGTTGTTTTAGACTAGTCTGCCTCAGTGATTTTATAGAACTCAGACCATAGGCAAAACAGAAAAGAGTAAATATGAACAACCTTTGGAAAACTTTCACAGAAAACTGCTCACATCAAGTGTAAAACACAATTGCATGCAACTGTAGTAAATGAACATGACAACTCATGGCAGCAATTATGACAGTACTTGTTATGAGCTTGTTACTCACAGGCATAGTCTGACCACCATGCAAGCTGTTGATGGCGGCCTGTGCTTCTGCATGGCTGGAGAACTTGACAAAGGCACAGCCTGCACAGATAGAAAGAGAGAAAGAGAGGAGAGGCGGGGAGATCAGCAGGATGGCCTTGAATACCATCGTTTTCATGTTATCTGGTTTGTAAATATATTCTGCCACTTGTGTGTTGAGTGCATAACTGAATAAATCAAGCTAATTGTACTAAAGGCATTAGCTGCTTGGAACACCCTGTCTCTTGCCCATTTCTAATTTGACCCCCACCACTTTAGAGCATGGAGCCAAGGCATTTACTATCATGACTTGTTTGTGATTATTAATCTGTTTAATATTTACACATTGTGATTTGTGTGCAGTCACTCATAAAAGAGATTATGATGACAAAGGCATAGCATTATAATCTGCCTATCTAACCGAATCTTTCCTCGAATATAATTTCAGATGAGGGGGTGCTTTGCTCAAGGGACATTCAAATCATCTTAAATCTGTTTTGTAGTTAATACACAAAAGAAAAGTCAACAAAAAAGCTGGCCAGAAGACAAGGAAGCAGGCTTTGGTAGCATTACTCTGGAGCCACATTGCATTAAAAAGTCAAATAATATTAAAAATAATTGAAGTAGATAATATTGCATAGTATTACAACGTGAGTTTTGGAACGCTGCACGACTAAAGCGTATCTGTTAGTATGGTCTCAGTAAGGACACGCATTATATTAATATCATAAAGGGAAAGCTGGTGAGCTGAAATGCAGTGGAACTGAAATGTGGTAATTTTGCAGAAAGCCATTAAATGAAACAAGAGCTATTTCTCTAAGCTTTATGGTTGTCATAGACTGCACAGGGTATTCTGTTATGTCCTATTCTTATCCTTGCCTTCAGGTAGCTCATGTGTTAAGTCAAGAGATACCTAATTAACAAACTCATGGATTAATTCTCCCCATTTTTTATTAATTGAGTAGCAGCAGTGTCAAAGAACCAGTCAGGCTTTTCCTGGGTTCAATCCCTGGTTTCTTGTGAACTGCAGATATCGGTTTTAAAATAGTTACACACATTCATATATTCATTCTACATGACCAAAGGAGTGATGATTCTTTTAAACTACAAACACTAATAGGTAGGCTCAGGAGCTTTTTTGTGTCTGGCAGCAATCCATTCACTTCTACCTCTCAGGAGTCAGCTTTGCTTTCCCAACAAACAAATTAATAATTTACTGACAAAATCAAATAGATAGAACTGTGGCAGGACAATTTCCACGTTTACCTCAGGCTTTGCACACACTTTCAAGCCATACAATAAATTGTTAGCACGTGAAACTGTTATGTGTGAAAATGTGGTGAGTAGTAAAGGCCATGTGTTCTGTACTGTCAGTGTCCTCAAAGCTGTATAGATCTACAGAGGCAAAGTGATAAGTCAAACAAGCCCTTGATTCTGTCATAGCATTCTAGCACCCTTTTATTTCACTTGAACCCCCCTCCGGGAAGTGTCAGGAAAGGTCTTCATTTGTCCAGCTGAAATACATCAACTTACTGTGTACCATTTGACTGTAGCTCTGTCTTTTGGAAGAATAAACACAAATAAAAAGGGATCCGTTTTTTCTCGAAAAAGCCTTCTAGTTTTCTAAGGCAAGATAACTCGCTGCTTGTTCCCTAACAAGGCCAGCATATATTGTGCCAGGGTCACCGTGATCCCGGCAACGTAGCCCAGACAGACCAGACTCTTAACTGCGGGGCTTGCATACACCATCACCAAAGTCATGCTGAACATACAATGTTGTCAAAATTTCCCATCAAAAAATAGTCTGTAGCTTTGCTTTTGCTGACCTAAAAAAAAGTAAAGGGACACGGAGCACAACAACTCGAAAGAACTGGGAAGTGCTACAGCCTCAGAAATTATAGTGCACTGTTGGGTTTTTGAATTTGATGGCTCAGAATGAGTTGGAGAAAAGGGAAAAAGAGAGATTGTATTGCTTTCAAGCGAGAGGATCTGCACTGCCTTTTGAATTCCCGGGGTAATAATATGTATGCATGAATTCCATCCCTCTGGATGGGTGACATTTATAACACAACTTAATTATAGACCTAAAAGCCATCTCTCTATTATTCCTGACAATTCGGGGCTCTATTCAACTCTGGCAGCAAGTGTTGCACTTTGAAAGTACTTTGAGGAGCAGCGCCATAGAGAGATGGATGTTAAACTTCTCGGCCTTTTTATTGGGTGAAGAGGGGTGCTGAAAAGCCTCTGAGTAGCATAAATTTACATCAACAGGGGACAAAGCCTCTACCATGGAACAGATAGCACTGTCAATTTCAAGGTCTGTCTCATTCAAATTACGGGAACCTCATCCCGAGCGAGGCGCCTGGCAAAATAATTTGCCGTAACATCCCGTAATGATTGCATAGGACTGTTGCACGGTGACTGATAGGCCCAGATACCTATATATGAGACCTTTGTCTGGTGGTGGCATTCATAGTTAACATTACTTTACAGTTTCCATTTCATAGCAGTGAAACTTGAAGAGAAATGAATGATCAAGTCTGTGATAATAGAGACAAATAACAAAGCGGGAAAGTATGGCATGTGAAGAGAGACAAAGAAAGAGTTGAGGTGTGGGGTGCAGGAGGGTGAAAAGAAGTGAAAGCACGAATGAGGGAGAAAACTAGCTCCTGTCTGACACAGCAGCACCGGCCTTATTTCATTTTATGTGCTGTCAATCAGCTTGAGGCATCTGAGCAGACAGAAAGAGAGGGAGTCAGATAAGAAGAAAGAGACAGCAAAAGAGGAAACAAGGCAGGGAGAAGGAAAGGTACTGGGCTGCTGGGGCAATGCAGAGCAATAGACCCGGGATTAACAGTGAGGGGAACAGATGTAGACACAGATAGGTGTGTGGTTCAGTATAGCCAGGCTTTCTCTTTGATATACTCAGAAGGCGTTGCAAGATTATCATCCTCTCTCTTTTGCCTTCCCACACATCTCTCACACACATTCAGAAGCTTCATGTAGAAGAATAAATCACAGTCAACAAAAAGAAAAGATGGTAGAGGTTCAGCGCAATATCGTGGGCTTTATTGCTCCAAATTTGGCTGTGAGAGCGAGAGAGACCCATCAAAATTTGATTAGGAGCCTTTTGCACTCTGTGAACAATCACACCTTCATCACATATTTTACAGCCATCTTTAATTTGAACATGCTCTGTTAACCAAATATCATATAAGCCACGGACAAAAATGCATAAGCTGTTCCCGAATACAGGCAAATTTGCCGCACAGTGAGTGACGGCAGCAAAACCCAGAGCCTGGCTGCTTTATTTACAGTAGGGCATTATTGTCCAATGGTGTCTCTGGGGAGGGATGATGGGAATGTGGGAAACAAACATGATTACACCCCTCTGCTTTTCAGATAACAGGACGAACGGGAGGAGGAGAGGGGTGAGCAGAAAGACGAGGTGTTGTGTGATGTATTTGTTGAGTACAAGCACAGGGTGGAGGGAAGCTGCCGTGATGAAGAGACAACATGAGAAGAAGTTCGGGGAGGAAAGAAAAAAGAAGCGAAAGGTGACATGAGGACAAAAGAAAACAAAATACAAAAAGTAGTGAGAAAAAGAACGTGGGAGGAAGGATGTGTTGAGGCACAGTGACAATGATGCATGAAAGGTACGCTTGCGTGACATATAAGAGAGTGGGGAAAAAAACCAAAAAGGGAGGATTATAGACAATGTCAATGAGTGCACCATGGGTGAAGCATGGTGCTAAAAATGTAAAGAGCAGAGGTGTGGACTCGAGTCACATGACTTGGACTCGAGTCAGACTCGAGTCATTAATTTTATGACTTTAGACTTGACTTGAAAAAATGTTCTAAGACTTGTGACTTGACTTGGACTTTTACACCAATGACTTGGGACTTGAATTGGACTTGAACCGGTTTACTTGAAAAGACTTGATATTTCACCCCAAATATAAAATTTAACATGCATATTATATAGAGATTGAAAATGTGACGTCATTCACGGGTAGAACCGCAAAGGATTCTGGGAACTCGTGGCAAGCGGTACTAGCGCACGCAGGCTTTCAATTAAAATCAGTTACACAGCGATAAAAAGAAACACAAAAATGGCAAGAAGCCGTTGTATCATTAACTGCAATAGCCGGTCGAATGACAGCCACGGGAAGCCGACGGGTAAAGAGATCGGTTGTTATCGGATTACGTCGTTGAAGAGAAATTGTTCGAGCCATGTTTCCGAAGTAACAAAGACGCGACTGGATTGCAGCCATTCAAAGGTCAAATATAACGTCCCAGAACCCTCCAGCTCACAGGTTAGTCTGCTCCAAGCATTTACACGAAGGTCAGTGTTTTTTAGTAGTTAATACGTCATTTTCATAACATAATTAGTGATATAGGTTACAAGCAAGTCTGGCGCTGAACAGAAATTGTCGCGCTATGCTCCTTTATTTATTGTGCATAAATAGTGAATTGTCCTGACACAATATTGCGTTTCGCTTCTGTTATTATGGTACATTGACAAAAACATATACTTTTATTCACAGGATAAAACAGGTTTTTTGTATCACTAATTGCCCAGTACGATTACAGCATACAATATTATTGTCACTGCTACATTTCTGTGATGGGTACCAGAAATTATTTCCACTGCTAATTAATTACCGTTGAGCTCAAAGGTCCTATTAATAAACGGTTAAGGAATGTGTATTTATGACGACAATTTGTGAGACTGGTAAACTTATGATACGTACGATGGTCTTTCGTTCTACACAGTGCATTTCAAGGTCCTGCACCCATCTGTCGGTAAACTGTACCTGGGCTTGTTGCAGTGACCTGAAGTTACTAAACTTCATGAGTGTATGCACTCACTCCAAGTACCGTATGATTATAAATATGCATATAAATATGCTACGATGAGATAGCTGACTTCATCTAACTAGCAAATGTTGTCCAGGCTACGTTGGTGATACAGTTTTTTTTAATGTGTATGATATTTTTGTCATGCGATTTTAAAGCTGGTCCTACAACCGCATCCAAGAATAACATGCAGCTTATCTCAGAACTGTCGGTGAAAATTATTCTTGGAGCTAAGTTTAATTGAGCTGCATTTTAAAGAGGTGCAATTTTACAATTTGTGTATATTTTCTACGTTCACTTTTGTCATGTGTTGAGAAAAACACAGATTTAAAATTACAAAATTACATGGTCTAATATTTACATTTAGCATATAACTGCAACATTATTTTTTCGTTGTTTTTTTTTTTAAAGACTCGAAAGGACTTGAAATTCAAAGTTTCAGACTTGTGACTTGACTCGGACTTTTACACCAGTGACTTGAGACTCGACTCTGACTTGCCTGACATTACTTGAGACTTGACTTGAGACTTGAGGATAAAGACTTGAGACTTACTTGAGACTTGCAAAACAATGACTTGGTCCCACCTCTGGTAAAGAGTAGAAAGTGAAATAGAACACAAAGACAGAAGGACTAAGAAAAACGGAAGAAGGGGGTAAAAAAGAGTTGGAGGTGTGTGGGCTCTGACCCTTACTGGCCCCATCAGGCCCTCGGAGGACGGTGCACTCCTCAATCTGGCCGAAGGTCTCGAACAGCCGCCGGACATCATCCTCACTTTGCTGCTTGCCGAGCATCCCAACAAACAGCTTCCTGTCTTCTAGATAGGAAGAGAGAAAAGGGAAGGAAGAGGGTCGAGGGAGGGTGGAATAGAGGAGAGAAGAGAGATATGGTACAGCTGATGGCACCGTTCTGCAGAGCTGAAAGGAACTTGTGAAACTCAAACCCCCCTTTTATCAGCAGTCTGCCGTGTTGTTGTGGCTGCTGCTGCTGTTGTTATTGTTGTTGATCTTATTGTTCTGTGGTGTGCTACCCCACCCTGGTATGAATGAGATATATTCTTGTTTCCAGTGAGCTATTCAAGTCTGCCACAGTGATGCTTGATACAGATGACGCTTGGAGCGGTGTGGGTTTCAGGTAGAGGTAGAAAGAGAGCAGGAATGTTTTGCTCAGCTAGAGAAACTGTCAGATCGCCTGGTTGCAAACTTGAAAGGGAACACGGAGCAAGAACATGTTATTACATTTTCTCATCACCAAAGCCATAAGAATTATATTACACATGAGTAAACTATGTCAAGGGTCGCCAATGAATAATATGAAATTTTTTTTATATTTTAAAGGTCTTTCTTGAAATCCAGTGTATTAAAAAAAAGAGTGTTTTTCATTGTGCACTATTCATTGTTTTCTCTACCAGTTCCTGTTTATTTGTACTATACTTAAAAGAAAAAAAATGACAATTCAGCTCATGATATTTTATCACCATGAACGATTCTTAAGTTTGGGAAGCTAAAGCTATGAGACATTAAGAATTAAAAAGAATTAAATGAATAAATAAGATCACATTCAGTGATAGTGCCCATTAAAACAATGGCAGGTGTGATTTAGTAGGATTTTATTGTGAATAATTTGAATCACAGGTTCCTATATTTGCCATTTTTTAATTTCATTTAATTTCCCACAAATAAGAACTAGTACAAGATAAATTAATATAGCACAATATATAGACAGAATTGGTCTCCTTAAAATGAATGAACACAGTACTAAACACAGCAGAAAGTACTGAAAAATATTTCTGTTGATGCTGTTGTGGTGCAATTAAATAGTCTCCTTCATATTACTGCCCAGCGTCAGCTGGGATAGACTCCAGCCCCCCACGATCCTGAACTGGATAAATGGTTGAGAAAATGGATGGATGAATGGAAAATTAGGAAATTCAAAAAGACCTATGCCAACTGCAGAAAAAATGAAGCTATCATATCAGCACTAGACATGAATCCTGGAAAGATCAGGGCATCAGATCTATCAAACTGTTTGTACAAAGTCAGAAAAAAGTCCTGTGTGAATGATAATAATAATAATAATGTGAAACAATCCTGACTGTACAGTCAAAACCTTAAATCAAGCACGATTTAACATCTTTATCATCAAACATTTCCTCAGCAAATTTATTGGATTCTCCTTATTACATTTGAAGGGCAACTTCACCTAGCAGTCTCACTGTGCCCTAGCTGATATCCAGAAGGAGGCACTCACATTCACATGTATAGGCTCTATACCACTAAACTTTAGCCAGTCAGAAAGCTGGATTTTTCTAATTAATCTTCCTGGTGCCCTGGCATTAGACAGAGCATTCATCTTCTTTACATCTTTTACATTATGCATCTCCTATTCCACCGTGTTGTGGAATGAAATGGCTACTAGCAAGAACCTATCGCCAGAACTGATGGAAAGTGGCAGGAAGAGGAAAACGAGTTTATTGGAAATGACACTGTTGATCTTCAACGTGAGTCATTTGACTGGTAGGGGGCGGGTGAGGAGCGAGGAGGAGTGGAGGGTGAGAGCATCACCTGGGCCTCAACAGATGTGACGCCTCCTGTACCTGCCAGGCCCCATTAGACGCAGCTGTTCTAAAAATAAAGCACCAGGGCTTCCTTTTTGCAGCGGGGAAATCGGATCCTGTTCCATTCCTGTAAAGTTCAAATGAGACACATGCCTGCTAGCCGCTTGGCCACACAAATGAGCACCTGCATAATCAATAAGGCTACGGTAGCTGGTCTCCACTGCTGGTGTTGTAGCAATGGTGCCAGTTCATGTTCCTATAGTCACGCCTTGCACAGTAGGATTTCTTAAACCCACCAGCTGAGTCTGATTTTTTTTACTGTTCATTAATGTGTCTCCCCTGTTGGACCTCTAGGGTCGGAAATGAGAGACAGCCCTGAGGAGATCACCACAACGACTTACATCAACTGAAATTTAGCAATGACCAAAAGGCGTAAAGACGTCTATGGTTCTGGGAATCAGTCAGTCATTGCTGAACAGGTGGTAGAGAGTGAAATGGGGTCAACCCCTGTCAATGGCACCAAAGGTGAAAGTGGTACACGTCCAAGAGACTTTGCCATGTGTGTCCCCTCCATCTTTCAGGTTTTTACTGAGGTGTCACTGTTACAACTTAAATGGGCAGAGTGCAGTTTTACAGGCCTCCTGCAGTGTGTTAATGTTTTGGGACAAAAGTCTCATCTCGGCCCTGGCCCGAGGAGATCTAATGGCGGCTTTACAAGGCTAATTAACAAGCCATGAGCGAGGTAATGAACTTTCCAAATGTGCTGGCAAACGCAAAAATAAATTACACCCCAGTGAAGGCATTAAAGGAAGTGTGAGTGTACTTCTGAGCCTTCCTTTGGGAGAGCCACAGTGAGAAAATGAATTTGGAGCTGCTATCTTTTCATTGCCTGACCTAAGTGTGTCTCAGTCGGCCCACTGCATGCCCTGGCCAGTGTATAGATTGCTATTAATTAGTCCACTTTGCACCTGTCTCCAAAGCAGCTCTTATTGGATTTTGCAAGTTCCCACTCATCTCCTATGGCCACTCGCAAGCCTTAAATTGGCATTTTATGAATATGAATAAATATCTCGTAATGCACCCTCTGCACAAGGAGATGATTCCATGACTCTAAATGAGTCCAATGAGTTATCTGTTAAAAGGGGCAAGCGGAGGAAAAAAAAATACTCCTGTGTAGTAGTCATGTATTTGCATTAAGAGGGTCAAGGACTTTCCTATGGAATTGACTGAGATGACAAAAGTGGGGGGAAAAAATCATTACACTGACTGACCTCTTTGTATTATCTCTCATTGAGAGTGGCTCATCTTATCCTTCTAACGGAGATGAGCCACACAGCTGGAGAACATTTGTGCTCTACAACACTTCTCTGCTCTTCTATGAAGAGACCTTTGTAATCTGTTCTTTAAACAACTACTTTAATATCTTGTACAAATCCATGCATTGTTATTAAGACATGTATTTACATAATTTAAATCACATTTAAATAATATTAAAACACGTCTTAAATGGAAAACTAGATTCACAGATACATATTTAGCACTTTTCCACATGCTTGTTAGCATTCTTGCCCTTTTGGCGTATGTGTATACTTGTTGTCATGTGATCAGAGGTAAATTGATGTTTAAATGAGTCCACTATGAGTGCTTACTTGTGTCCTCTAACACACACTGTCATTCCATACATTTCTGTTTTCCTTTTTCACCCCAACACTTGACTGGAAGTGGGAGCAATTGTGTGGAAAATGGCTCCATGTCAGTCTCCAGCCATGTCCACAGTAAGGTGGCATGTGGACAGCTCCATTTCATGAATGCAAATAAAAAGGGAGATGAAAAAAAGTTATCAAAACACTACTGACATCTGACAATTGCTTGTCTCAGGAAGCCTTTTCATTTCAGCACCCGGTATATTAAAAATTAATGGATTTTGCACAGATGCCATATGCTGTCAGGACTGATGCTTCTCTCTCAGGAATAAAGTGCTACTTGTGTTGTAGGCTGCAGTATATGCATATAGATTTTGTCTTTTCCCCCTTTGTCTCTGTTGCTCTCCGTATATATTTCTCTTTACCCTTTATTGTCATCCCTCACCCTTGCCTGTCTCCCCAGGCAAAGAATCAGTTTGAAGTCTACTTTTCAAAAGTTTCTGCTTTTGTTTGCCAATAACGTGAATATTCTCTTTAAAGAATTACTCTCTTGCTCCTGTGTAGTGGTAAATATTTCTTTTTTTTCCACAGTTCTATCACTTATTGCCCGTTGGCAGTATAGTCAGGGAAGCTTGCTAGTTGTAAGTGTTCAGAAAGCACGGACAGCTGCATCCAACGATAAAAGATGCATGCTAGTCCGCTGGGTGCATTTCAAATGCAGAGTAATGTTCCAGGCAGCACAACAAAGAAGTTGTGCTTCTTATGGACTCATTAGAAAAGCCTGATGCTGGTACGCTGCTGCCTGGGAGGCCTGCCACCAGACACGCTCGCATATGTAGGCGTGCAGACTGGGTGCACAAAATGTTGGGAACTGCTGCTTAGTATAGAGTTAGACTTGGTTTGTAATCATCTGTGTATTTCCCTGTTGTGTAAATGCTACTGGGGCATGCCTGAAATCAAAATTGGCCATTTGCTTTCAGAATAAGCATTTTAGATTATTAACATTAAATATTTATAGAACATGGAGGGAAAAAAATCCTAAATAGTGACTTGTTAGATACATTCACTGTTGTTAAAGGTACCATTTTCTTATGTAGCGGTGTTTTAACTCTCTAATAATACTTTTATACCCTTAAAAGACTGAATTTCCCTTGAAGTTACATAAGGGACTAATACAAATTCACCTTCTACAACTTTTCTAGTTACTTAGTAGACCTGTTATTAAAGAAAAATGTATAACTTGCAATCTTATAGAGATAAATCAACGTAAGTAAATAGGCATGAATTTTAAAAAAATACAGGCGAAATTGCTACACATCTTAGAGCTACAGCTAGATCTTCCTATAACATGCTGCCAGGTGATATAAGGCAATGTAACTTCCCCCACCCAAGATTACAATTACTAGTCTTGCTGACATTCCAAATGTTTTTCAGTGTTATGGATATACTTGCATTTTAATAACTTCCTATTTTTTAGATGTTACATACTTTGCCTTGCCCTCTTCTGGATTTCTTGTTATGGCCGTTCATCCAGGTCCCGAAGCAGCAAAGAAGCCCCAGACCATCTTATTACCGCCACAATGTTTGAGTTGGTTTGGTGTTCTTTTTATGAAACCCTGGGTTAGTTTTATGCCAGACATACTGTAACCAGACACAAACCTTACAAAAAGTTCAGCTTTTGTTTCATTAGTCATCAGAAGATTTTTCCAAAACTCTTCGAGCTCATGAAGATCATGATGTGTTTTGGCAATTGTGACAAATGTTTGTGTTTTTTGTCAATTCTTTAGATGTTGTTATGGATTCTTTTGTGACCTCCTAGATGGGCCGTCAGTGCAGTCTTGGAGTAATTCCTGGGAAGGTTCACCACTGTTCTGAGTTTTCTCTGTTTGTTCATAATGGCTCTCACCGTGGTTCACTGGAGCCCCAAAGCCTTAGAAATGGCTTTGTGACCCCAGATGTCAATGACTTTCTTTCTCAGCTTTTTGTTTTAGATTGTGGCTTGATGTGTTTTTTGGGGTCTTTTTTTTTTAGATCTTTTAACCTACTTCAATTTGTCAGACGGGTTTTATTTAAGTGCCTTTTTGATTCAAGAGATCTGGCAGTAAATGGGCCTAAGAGTAGCTGGGGAAAATGAACTCAGCCATGATTAAAATGTGGTTAATTGCAGTTAATTCATGATTTAACAAGGGGGAGGGGGGGGGGGGGGGGGGGGCAGGCAATTACTTTTTCACATAGGTCACTTAGCGATGGTGGTGACTCTCAATGTGGACCCAGTGAAAGCCTAGTGAGAATCAATGAGTAATCAAACCAATAGGTGAAATCAATGATAGAATCAGAATTGCTCAATTCTGATCAGTTCTCATTCCTATTGTGCCACATAATATCATTAAGGAATTACATAAGATACTTTGCATTTAGAGGAACAAATTCAATTAGTTAAAAAAAATTATATACAAAATTAAAATTAATTTAGAAAAAAAAGAAGAAAAAAAGTGTTTTGTAATACCATAAAACGTGGAGGTCTGGAAATTTTAGATTTTAGCTGCTAAATAACTTATTTTAAATTAAAATGATTAATGAGTACCCAAAAAACAAGCAAAGTATTGAGTATTTTCTCCTGTTTAATGTGGTTGAAGGTATTAGATACTTCTAAAATGTTATTTCTCTGTTGTTAAGAGTCAAATTAGGTTGGCAAGGTTGCATAAACAAACACTAAAAACTTGGTTATTTTGCTTACAAGCACAACTTCTCCGTACACAGGTACTTAATATGTAGTTATGACAAAACAAAAAACTACATGCTGTATATCATAAAATCTAATATGTGTTAAAGTTGACTTTTAACTCCTGCAGGTGCCTGATTTATCTCTGTAGATAGGAAAACTTTAGGCTAGTAATTAATTTTCTCCAATAATGTTGCTTTTGTTTGCTTTAAAGCAGGTTTCTGATGTCAATACCTTGGTTTTTTCAGACTGTTCCACAAAATCACCTAGTAGTGCTTTGTATTCCTCCAAATGTCACTTATATGTCCAGTCATTGCAGAAGAATCAGATTATTTATGTAGGTGGCATAACCCAGAGTTGCACTGAAAGTCTGAGGTGTATAACAGGAACAGCACAGTCCCTTGTGGAGCTGCTGTACTACACATCACTAAATCAGACAAAACACTGGCCAGTCTCACATACTGGGGCCTGTCTGTCAGGTAGTCAGTAATCCACAAGATGTGGGGAAGGTTGCTTGACATTTCATGTTGCTTCCCCCTCAGTAGCTGCTACTGTAGGAGAAGATACAAAAGTTACATAAAATGTGTTGAACACACACACACACACACACACACACACACACACACACACACACACACACATATATATACGCTTCTTCTGGGCTATACTCTCAGCAGCATATTAAACATATCAGGTCCCCATAAGGAGAATCATGTGCTAACAGCTGTCTAAATGACTCGGGTAAAGTTTGTAGCATGCATGCTTGTTGTTTTTGTCTGCTTCCATTTGTCTTTGCACTAGGATGATGTCGGTGTAAATGTGCAGTCATATTTGTTCCCATCAATTGAGCATTGCGTGGCACATCCGACATACTGTTTTACTTTTGTCCATGACGCGCTTACCATCAGGGTCATGCTTCACATGAAAACCAAGATAGTTCCAAACGCCAGATCTGAATGAGGGTGGGGGTGTGTGTGTGTGTGTGTATGTGTGTGTGTGTATTACCTTGCCTGTGACATAGATCCAGTAATGTTGCTACCTAAGCCTTCCTCTTAATGTGAGTGAGAGATACATAACTGAAGCCCATGTTGACGTGGATGTTTGGGCCATTAAGGAATCAAGATATACTGATAAAAAGTAGACTACTGGAAGAACGCAAACATGTACAAGGACTGTCAACATGGACTTGATAGAATGCTAGCATGCCAGCTGATCCAGTGAGACAGGTTATAAGGAACACATGTGGGAACAACGAATGAGCAGAGAATTAACACTGACACTTAAAATACCAAGAAACACTTGGAAGCTCAGTGTAATATTATCATTCAATGAATGTTAATATCAGAGCTGGAGATCCAGGGGCTACAGTGCAGTGGGAACAACAGACAGCTTAGTAGAAGAGAGCAGTGGAAGTGAACTAGATGATGCCCAGCCCCTTGCAATGACAGATGCATCTACTGAGCTGAGGATGAAGATCATTGCAGAATTCAAAGCTATCAACTCAACCTCAAAATATCCACCCAACTAAGAGTACAACACCCCTGTCTCACTAACAAAGTCCCATCAGAGGAAAAACTTGCAGATGTGAATACTCCCCTATGCACCATCTCCACTACCAGTATCAGTGAAACCAATGGAGCTCATATATTCGTCTCCCACGGTAATCTTAGGAGCACTTGGAGCACTTACACTCATTAAGGATGTATGTAGGAGAAAGCAACCATAGAGGGGGAAAAAAGGCTGCATGCCAAAATCAGGAAAGGCTGGAAGAATGTTAGAGGGTTAACTGAGGTGCAGAAAGCCACCATGAGTGACAGATCCCTAATGAAAAAAGAGGTACCACACGATTGGAGGCTCTGGAAACTACCAAACAAAGGCTCAAAGTCCACTAGACGGAAGAGATTCACCAGAAAAGAAGAGGCCAAGAGAATAAATGACCTGTTCTCCAAAGAGCCATCCAGGGTGTATTCTCAGCTATAAGGGAATAACATAACAAGTGTAGACCCACCCACCAGTACTGTTGAAACTGTATAAGCAATACAGAAAGAAAATCTGTGCGAAAGAGATGGCACAACACTAACACCAAGTGGCTGGTGGATCTAAGAGCAGACTTAAGAGCACACCACAACAACCTGCCAGAACAAGAGCCAGTCCACATAACAAAGAATCCTGATCCAAAGGATCCCAACAAGGGCATGATACCATCAAACTGGCCATTTAATTGTCTCTGTACAATATGGAAGCTCCGCATTGACCAGGCTGAGTTGGCACTTGAGTCAATTGGCCACCCACCAAAGTTTGCTGCCCCCCACGTCCACGGATAAAACTGTTTTGCATAAATGTGATGGCGAACGGAGTCTTCATTAATCCCATGCAAACGTACACCTATCTGGAATAACCCTGACATATTACAAAACAATAATATGATTAATTTCCCAGAATGGAGTTGTAAAGGAATTAAATACTTAGAACATATACTAGAGGGAACAGAATTTATTCCATTTGACAGACTAGTTGAACAATATGGGATCAACAAGACAAGGTTTTTAGAATATCAACAAATTAAATCCATAGTAAAAAAGAAATTTAACCTCAGTCAAGTTGAATTACAAACACCACTAAGTGCGGCACATTTTCTTACTCTTAAATCCCCCAAATTATTATCTAAAATATACAGAACACTTTCTAAATTAGATGAATCAATATCCCTTCCTACTGCAAAGTGGGAAGCAGATTTATCAGTCAACCTAGACCAAAACTTCTGGTCTCAGATTTGCTTAAAAACTTTTAAATTAATTAAAAATCCCAGTCTGCAATTAATACAATACAAAATACTTCATAGAGTGCACTATACAGGTCATCGGATGTTTAAGATGGGCTTTACATCTTCCAACAACTGCTCACACTGTCAAGGCAATACACCAGACAATTACATCCACGCTCTTTGGTTCTGTCCACCAGTGCAAAAGTTTTGGCGCGAGATATGTGAAGACTTATCAAAATGTCTGAAATGTAACATTCCAACCTCCCCCTTAGTGTGTTTGTTGGGCAGCTTAGATAATGTCACTTCAGAAAAGAATATAGCCCATATGATCTTCACTGCCCTATGCATAGCCAAGAAAACAGTCCTCATGAACTGGAAAAATAAAAATAATCTTAATTCTAACCAATATAGAAATTATCTATTAGATTACATTAGTCTTGACACAGCCTCTGCCACCACATCAGATCAATTGCTCTGGGCCCCTTTTATCAGCTCCATCACCTAGTGGGGGTGGGGGGTCATAGTTTGGTCCCGCCTTCACTGTTGTGATTGGTGAGGGGGTAGGGACAGGCTTAGGGCGTCGGGGGGTTCCCCGGAGGCATCTTCCTTGGGGGGCTCAACCCGGGGTAGCGGTCACGTCCGGTTGAGGGCTCTGTTGGCTCTCAGGTGACTGTTTCCTCGCGGCTGCGTGCAGCGGGGCTAGGGGAGGGTCTGTGCTGACGGACGTGGGTTACTGACCTGGCAACCTGGCTGCCCCTGGGTGGGTCCGGGATGGGCGTGAGGTTCTGGGGGTGCTCCGTCTCTGGGCGGGGGCCCGGGCCGGGCCTCGGGGGCTCGAGTCCTGGTTGGTGTGTTGCCGGGGTTGTGGGCGGGTGGGTGCATGGGGGCCCGGCCCTGGAGCAGGGTGCCGCCGGTGCATCGAGCCGCCTGGGGGGCTCTTCAACTGGTGGGGGGGATGGTCACATCTGGCAGGAGCTTTCTTCTCTCAGGAACTCTCTGCAGGAGGGGGAGATACAGGAGAGGTGGAGGAAGATCTCAGCCTGGGCGTTTACCGTCTTATGTAGTCTGGAAGATGTGTGGTTGGTGGGGTGGGTGCAGTTTTCTCTGTGGTGGGGTTGGGTGGACTGTCCAGGGCTCTGTGGAGCCGGGGGGCGCTACTGCACTGGGCCCCGGTCTGATGGGCCTGGGCCCCCCTTCCCTGGCGGGTCGCGGAGGGTGGGAGTGCCTACTGGGGTCAGCGGGGGAGCTGGCCCCAGGGAGGGGTTACCTGCCCCTCCCTTCCTTCCCTCCCCATCTCCACTGCCTCCCTCTTCCCGCTCCTCCACAACCACCCACACATGCAGGGCCTTGGAGTGGGGGTATGTCACCAGGGTGCGGAGGAGGCTACCCCCCCCCCCCCCGTCCCCTTCTGGCTGCCTCTGCCTCAATTTTATCCCACAACTTAGACATTCACATTATTCACACTCTCATTACACATACATATAGGATCTTGGGGGTGGGCACAATCACGGAGTCCAAATCACCATCAGGGTGTATACCTCACCCCTGACGTCGTTGCCCACCTCTCAATTTTAAATACACTTAGTCATTGAGGGCTAGCAGGAGGGACCATGCGCTTACCTGCTGCTCCTTGGCAGGTAGCTCCATGCCCTCCTGGGTTTTAATTGCACCTTAGAACACATATGCATCAACACTACAATGAGCGGGTGGAGGGAGGTTTGGAGTCTTCTCCCACCCCCATTCTCTGCGGCCTGCTGGAGCGGGGGGGCTAGTAGGAGGAGTTGGCCGTCCGACTGCGGTCTGGGGTGTGGGGCCTCCCTGCTGCTGCGGAGTCGGGGTGGTCTGCCTCTCCCCACCGCAGGGAAAAGGGTAACACCACCTGGGTCTGGGTGCAATTCCCCCCTCCAGGGGCAAGGGTACCTAGACCCGGTTTGTAGAGTACGCTTGGGGAGTGTGATTGTGTGTACAGCGTCTCTTTATGTCTGTCTCCACGTTGGTTGAGTGTGGAGTGAGTGCATATGAGAGCATGAGGGTGGGAATGGATGTTTGTGTCTGTGTGTGCCTGTATGTCTGTGTCTATATGTCAGGTTGGGTATCAGACGCCACCTCTCTGGGGACACCTCAGGCCCTCCAAGGTTTGGAGGCCTATCTCCACCCACCACCACTTCCCCTGCCGGTGGCGGACTCCCTCAGGTGTCGGTGTGTTGGTGGTTCTTTGTGTCTGGGGGTGGGCGTCCGGGTACACACCGGCTCACTCCTTGGCGGCCGCTTGTCGGGGCCTGGGGCCTGGGGCTCGCTCGGGCCCCTTTGGAGGTGGGGTGCCCCCGGCCTCTCGGCCTAGGGCTCGGTCACTCAGGCGCAGCTGGGGGCCGGCGGAGCTCACGGGCGCGTCACTGCAACCCCCCCTGGCTTCTGCTCCGCGGCTGCTGAGTGAGCCCTCATCTGGGACTCTCCTCAGCTCTTACTGGGACAGTGGCGCGGCTGCCCCTCTGTTGGTCTTCCATGGTCTCTTGTGTTCTGGGGGCCTCTGGATGTCTGGAGTTTTGATCTCCTCCATACCCGCTTCACACCCTGGAGGACGGGGCTGTGGCCCCCCCACACTCCCTAGCAGATCATTACATGGAGAAACCTTTGGAATGCAAGCATGCTGATCCACACAGGTATGCACACATGGGTATTCACAGACGCGGACTAAAGCTTTCTTGGCTGCTGCCTCAAAGCACACTGTGCGCTGTCTATCTTGCGTGCTGCACAATATCGTTTATTACTTAGTAAATACTGATATCTATGACTAGCTAGTTTATTGTGATGGTGCTTTGCTTTCTCTATTATTATGTTGCTCTTTGTTGTTTGCTGTCTCCTCTGTTTGTTTGTTTGTTTGTTTGTTTGTTTGTTTTTTCTCCATACAGGTGACCCAGGAGTTTTTTGTTTTTTTTTTTTTGTCTCTCTTCCCCCCCCTTCTCACCGTCTCTTCTCCCCTTGGGTTTTCTTTCTTTCTCTCCCCCTCTCTCTCTCATTCATTCCCCCTGTCCTATTTATTAAAAAAAAAAAAAAAAAAAAAAAAAAAAAAAAATGTGATGGCGAATGATTATTTTTGTTTTGTACCTGCAAATAGTTGGTTTTGAAAAAAAGGAAGGTATCTGTGTGGTATTTGAAATTTCAAAAATCTTATTTCCAGTGAAAGGACTACTGACCTAATTACTTGGTAATATTTGTTTACCATATTATTTACACGTATTTGATCCATATCATGTTGCAGAATTGGGCTGGTGCCAATCCCTGGACAGATCACTGGTGCATCTCATGGGCAACATAGAGACAGGCAACAGTTCACAATCTTACAATATATAATTGTTACTTGTCTTTCTTCATTAAGTTTGCTGTTAAAGTTAACTCCATTCTAGGAAAGTGAATCTTAAGCTACTTCTGCTCAGCTCTGCTGAGAATCATTACAGCGATGGTTGGGACTTCCAGTCAAGGAAATTAACTACGTACATAATTAACTATGTACATATTTATCTTCTTTCTGTCTCTTTGCCATATTCTTCAAGTAACCTATATTTGACAACAGCATAATAAAACTGGAAATTCTGTTTTTGGTGTGCCACCCCAGTGTTTTTGGGGACCCCTATAAGGCCACCCATATGAAAGGAATTCTGGAGGAGCTCCTGCCTGGATTGACTACAGGAAAGCCTACGACACAATCCCCATACATGGATACTTTAGAGGCTTGGGACTGTACAAGGCTAATGCACTGATAACATTCACCAGGACCTTAATGGGACTGTGGAAGACAACACTGGAGGCTAACTCTAGAGCAATTGCACAAGTTATCATTAAGTATGAATACAGATATAGATTCAGGAGTGGAGTAACCATAACCCAAATCCGGTACATGACCCATGCTTTACACCAGAAGTGAGACAGTCATCAACTCACTGATGCACCTCACCAGGCAGGATCAGTGATATATGGACACACCTGAAGCCCATACATTTCTCTTAACTAACTTTAGGACATAATAATCTTTAAGGTAAGGTTATGTTAGACTAGATGTAATTTCCTGTATTATTATATTGCAAGAAATTTAAATATTTAATGTGTGAATATCAATATGTGAATCATATTCTGATTGTACATTAAGATTTTTGTCAGACTTCTAATCAGCAGAAAAATTTGGGGTTCTGGGATTTTGCATAAAGGGATATACATAAAGTATTAATATATAGAATGTTAACAACCTGAAAATGATTCATTTCACCTTTCACATTTCAATGTTGATGATGTGTATGGAAAAAATGTCTTTCTGAGGTTTTTGTTTGATGGGATTTGATCATATTTCTATGTCAGCATTAGGGTTAAATGTATTTAGTTGTTTTTTGTTTTGGTTTGCCTATTTGATATGCCTATCTTAAGATTAACTTGGACCAAATCTAACAGCCTAAGCACAGCCCAATTTTCAGAAACCATAAAAACATCCATGGATATCTGGCACTTAATGGGAAAAACTCAAAAATAAATTGAACAGCCAAAAATAGCAATCCCACATGAGGCTTGAATTTCTCCTCTTTGGGCATATTTCTTAATTTAACAACATAATATTCTGAAATGGTACTCTCCACATTGGAAAACGATGCTAAATGGATACCCAGTATGTCACAAATATCACAACAAACATTTCTAACCAAGCACCGGTGTCTGTTGAGATAGGGAATATGCATGCGTTTACTTCAAAGGCCTCATTCTATTTCTGACACGTTTCATTCCTACCCGGTTACCAGACATAGTTAGACCCCATTCCAGAGCAAAATAATGTGGAACCACACACTAAACCTCTCTGCTGTTGGTCCCTATTTGATGTGTACAAGTGGATTATCCAGTATAGTGAGGTACTAAATGGAATAATCAGGGGAGAACAAACATCTAAATTGTCAGCATATCAGGCATGATGGTACATGATACAGGCTTTGTATTTGTGAACACATTACTTATGCCACTGGAGCTGTCACATCTATTTAACTGATGGGGGTAGGGAGGGTAGCTTTAAATGCCATTATGCATGTTCAAAAAATAACACAGAACGATCAAGAAAACCTGAGAGAAATTAACTGTATGCAGTATCCTAAAAGCTAGGCCATTCAGTTGGTGCCTTGAAACCTAAAATTAAAACAGAATAACTGACTTTGATGGAAATCCCACACATTAACTGCTAACAGGAATCTTTTTTTTGGCACAATTCTTTCCAGAGGCACAGGGGGATCTTTTGGGTTCATTTGCATGTAAAGTGGTGCATGTTCCGTCTGTGGGTTTGAGGTGCCTCCAGACTCCCCCTCCCTTGTAGCCTGCCCGACTGACTCAGTGAGCAGCCCTCACTCTTCCCAACCTGCTGGGCTGGGGCACAACAGCGCAGCACAAAATATCTTAAGGTCCTGTCAATCTCTCCACTGGCCAACTGAGGACAGCCTTCTGAAGAGCAGCAGGTTGGCAAAGACAAACACGAGCCATTCACAAAGACTCCCCTCAGCCAGACAGACAAAAGGCATGGACAAGATATTAAAAAGGTTCACATAGGGTTGCTGAGTATTAAGTGCAGGGGTGGAAATTATTCTGACACTGTATAAGTTTCCAATATGAGAAAAGTATGGAGAGCTAAGATGTGTAGACAAATGTACTGAGTGGCACTTTGTGAAAAAGTCGATGTTGATGGATGTTGATGGAGGTTGCTGGGCATTTCAAGAGAGTGTTGAAACCATCTTATCAGAGTTAATAAAAGGAGAGGGTGTCGCTGGATGACCCATCATCTTTCTTCTCATCAGTGTGGTCTCCAGTCTCACAGCAGTGGCTAGAGGAGTGGGACCTGGCTCGAAGATTGTGTTTAGATAATGGCCATCTCCAATCATAGATAATCTGGCCCCATCTTTTCTTCACAGACACAGCAGCAGACAAGGTCAGGGGGAAAAAGATTCCTGGCGAGGCAAGGCGGAGATAGGGATGGGGCGGCTCTGAGATGATTTACTGCTGAGATTCACTCAGCTGCCTCCATCACCCTCCGTTAACTTTCTCATCCTGTCGTCTCTTCCCCTCTTGCTCTTTTTGTCTTCCATCTCTCACTCTCTTGCATTTCTCTGTGGGCCTTGTACTGAATCCCCATTTCTGTATCACTTGCTTCTTCTCCTACTTTACTCTGTTTTGCAAATGGTAGATGGACAAAGAAAGGGTAAAGTGGTTATATGGAAAGATCTATTGTAGAGATGCATTTTTCATTTTGGATTTTAAGTCAATTTTCTTAGGTTTCAAGTGCCTTTTCCTCCAATGACCACAGACCAATTGACAAAAAAACAAACAAACAAAAAAACAGGGTGCCGAGTACATTCAAAGTACACTGAGTAAATGTTAAATTGTCATAGTTGTCATAAGAGACATATTAAAAGGCAGCTAAGCTCCCCTACAATGCTAAGTTCTTTCTTGAAAATCTAAGGAAAATATAAAGTAGGCATGAGCCATTGTAATAGACAGCCAGAGAATGTGCTCTATGATCCACAGCGGTAGCCTATTGGCACTATGGTGTGGTGCTATGGCCCCCTACCAGCCATTCTTTGAGCACTGATTTTTATTTCTCCTCCTGACACTCCCATATCCCCAGGGAGAGGACGTCTCTCAGGGACACTGTGCACAAAAGAAGTGCTACCAGAGTCTCCAAATGGAGTAATGGGCCCTAATGTCTGCACAGGCACGTAATCGAGACCCTTCCACAAGTTCCCATGACAGATAATTGCTGATGTCTTGGTAGTGATAAATGTGACTCCATTCTAGAGGTGCAAATGTCCTGGTTCAGCCCTGGATTTGACAGTCTAAAGGCCCCACTGGGATTGGTGTACCTGACTGGTCCTGAGCCTTCCACAGATGACTCCCTCGCTACTTTCTCACTTTTAGTCAGCCCTAGCAGGGCTGTCTTTTCCTTTAACCACAAGCCTTCATAGTAAATCTCATTTCATTGTCAGCCATGACTGTGGTTTACTTCCCTGGCCTGTCTGCTGACTTCCTGTTGCCATTAACGCTCAATATCTCTGTTGGGGCCTGTCTGCTCAGTCTTATTTCATTCTGTGCTGTGTCCTATCCTGTCCTCCTATATAGACAGACTAGCAGGGGCAGCGTAAAAGCCTTCTGTATTTCATTCAGACTACCTGTTCATCTCCCTTCTCTTTCTGCAGAGAAAAGGGTAGTAATTGATATTGGGACCCATCCATCCTCCCCTCTTAAGCCGAGAGATCCAATTTATCTTGGTAAGAATGCCGATTGGCTCTCTCCCAGGCCTTGTCGGTCAGACTTTTCCTGTTTTTAGATGGCCGTTAATTAAAGTGCTGCCATGACAAAAATAAGATCTGCATGGGGGGGTGTATGGCAATTGAAATGGCCCATCAGACTAACACTTGACCACATAAATCAGCAAAGTGACTCAGTGTAAACTGACCTAGGCAGTCTAAATCACCACTCTGAAATGAAAGCACGGGGCTGACACAGACCTGTTTGGTTAGATCAAATTCAGCCCACATAAATCTTTTTTTTTAACTTAATCTGCATTATTCTCAGTGATGTTAGTCAAAAGTGACATTAGAATGATCTAGTCAATCACCATGAAAGTCAAATTAGCGATGATAGGAAGCTGTGCAAAAGAATCTGCACAATGTTAAAGCAGAATGTGATGTTTTGATATCACAATTCGTTAATTCATACCACAATTCATACCTTTTTGTACTAAGCAAAAGACATATCCATTGAGTTCTACTGAAATGCTCACATCAAATAATGGAAATCATTGAAAATTACTTAATTTAACTTTACATGGTTCCATTTATCAGTGCTATTATATGCTATTAATGAGGCAGATAAATTGATAGGAATATAGACAAGTAAAAAGACAGGTTAGTGAATAGGTAGGTAGATAAGTCTATCTGAGGTAATGCAGAGTTTTCATAGAGTGATAGAAGGTGTTACTATCAACTACTGTAGTCATGCTCTTATTTTAGGATAAAACACATTATGGCTATACCACAAATGTTCCAAACGTCTTAGATCATGATACCTCAAAATGGTATTCGGTCGTAGTGCTGAGCCAGTTGACATGTTTTTAAGTTCTGACTCATCTATGTATGTTTGGACGATATTTTCCTCTTAATATTGACTTTAAAATCAGGAATAAAGATTATTCCCTCCCTATTCTTTTCTATTTTCTCAATATTTTATTTTGTTCCATGTCTTTCTATCTTGCCTTTGAACTGCTCCCAGTGACTATAAACCTGAGAAAGCCCCTCTGCTGGCACAGACTGGAAGTCAATAGAAGGAAGTGACCTATATTACAGGCTAGTCTACTAACTCCTGGTATTTTCTCAAGTGAGAGCAGACTATTAGGGATTACATGAGTGCTATTTCAGTGTATTTGTGTTTTTACATGTGTGTGTTTTCTAATGGGGGGGTGGGGGTGCAACAGAGACCAAGAGAAGGTTAATTACCTCCTCGTCCTTCGCTGTCAGCAGGTTTCACCTGGATGGGCCGGTTCATCTGGAGAGAAAGGGAAAGAAGTAGATGGAGAGAAAGAAAGAGTGAGAAGAAAGAAAAGGGAAATCCCACGTTAGCTGGAAACCATATAAGGTGCAAGATGTTGCAATGTTCCTGGTGTTAATGTCCTGAGTTTGTCCTCCTCTGTTAGCTAAACACAAAAATCAAATGGTGAAGATGGCATAAAAAGAGATAAATCTGTCCAGTACTCCATGCCAGCATGTTTAATTAATCCAGGGCACTGCCTCTAGAGATGCCTGAATTCCCCTCACAGTTCAGCAGAATTAGCACTTTTCAATGACGGAGCCACACTGGGTGTCAGATGGCACTTGGAGATTAATGCTATTACATCAGCCACTCCCAGCCCCACCGGGAGAGGTCCTTTCTGGCTGGCCCTTGCTCTTCCTGTCCCCTCCTGGCTCCAGACTCCCAGTCACCAGCTATATCCTGCTCATTCCTGACCCTCAGCAATCCCTCTTTTCTGCCTGCATCCCCTCCTCCCCTTTCGCATCTCTACCCAGGAGCCCTTTTGTGACTTACAACCAATATGCTACTGGTCTGGTCAGCCAACTCCACCCTTCCCAAGCACCCTCCTTGTGCTAGAGCCTCCGAACGGCATAGCTATGAGCTTCTGAAAGGTTAACAGTAGGGAATTAATTTCATAGTGTGGTGAAAGTAAAACATTGCCAAGCTAACATGGGAATATAATATATATATATATATATATATATATATATATATATATATACATACATACATACATACACATATACACACACACACACACACATATTAAAAGCTGCCTGCCATGAATAAAACTTCCCCAGGTTTTTTTCTCCCTGGAGTTTGAATACTAATACAGAAAATCACTTGATCTAGTGTTACAGATCTCTAAAATACAAATAACATCCCCCTATTCCTCTGTAAAAAAGGTGAGTGGTTTTAAGCCCTCGAAGACCCTTATTTATTGAGGCTACCTACGCACATAATATTTGGCATTGTATTGTATTTTTATTTTTGGCGTTGGGTTTTCTGTTTGTTTTTTTTGTTTTTTGTTTTTTTTCCAGACTTCAGTTGGCCATCTTTCTAACTAGGCCATGCAGACAGGTCCAACATGAGAGTGCCAGTGAATGGCACAGAGTACTGCCCACTCAGATCAGTCAGCTAGGGCAGGATAGTGGGTGTTGTGGCCCTCAGGCAACACAGCACTTGACAGCAGTTGACATGAGCTCAGACCTTGGTTGAATATAGACTTGGTGGACACGTATAGACAACTGTATACATGGTGACACTCCTGGGACGTAATGTGCTCTCGAAGCAATATGTTGCGACACTGGAACAAAGCTTTGTAAAATGACAGAGCCATCACAAGGCTTGCCCATGGAGCTGTTCACAGATGCACACACAGAGAAAACAGAGAGTGAGCGAAAGACAGAGACCAGAGCAACCAAATAAATATGTTAAGTTGTTGCTAATTGGAATAACAAAATTTCATATTATATATTCATGGAGTATGCGTTCCTCCTGGAGCATAGCCATCCAGCAGATGGCCAGAAATGCAAAGATCAGTTTTTACTCACTGCCCTTATGCTTTGTACTCACTTTTTTCAAGTGTTGGTGTGAGATAATTTGATAAATCACTGAGATAATTTTCACTCTCTCTTCTGTTGACAAACGCAGTCCCTCAGCATAAATGTTCTCAACACAAAAAATATAATTTTCTTCTTCTTCTAGGCTACATCCATTGTTCTGTGGGAGCCTGGTTCACTGAGACTCTTCAGTGAAGGAATAAATTTGGAATCCTGCAATTTTGTGTGATAGGAGCCCATGTGAGTCCCCGTGATTACATTCACATGTAAATCTTACATAAAGTTCAGGAGAGGTAAAGTATTGATATGCGAGTCTGCTATTGCCAGAAAGTTATTTAGAGTTAAGATAAGGTGTGGTGTGTACATTTGTAAGTTGTGGGAGGTGAGGTTTTGGGTTTTTTTGAGGGCAGAAATGGTCTCACATAAGAGGTTTAGGGTAGCCTGAATTCCCAAGATCCACGCCCAGTGATCAGTCAGCTTCCAGGTTTTAAATGGAAGCGACTGGTCAGGAGGCTTCATTAGTAGCCCCTGAGCCACTGCAGCAACAAGAGTCATTAAGCAGCCCAAAGTACACTTGGGGTTGCTAGGAAACCAAGTGGAGGTGGCCAGAAGGCAGGCAAGGCAAGCTGGCTGTTGGTCTGTAGGCATTTAGCCAACCAATTGGCACGCTTTTCTTTCTTCTTATTATTTTTTTTTACTTCATCCAAGGAGGTCACAGTAAGAAAGGAGGGGAAAAAAGAGATTTCTCAACCCCCACCTTCAAGCATGCCCCACTTTCATGTCCCTTTTTAGTGACTGTGACAATGAGTTTTCGAGGGAGTCTGTTGCAACTTCTGCTCCAGCTCCCTGCCAAATTATGGAATTCATTTTTTTTTTTGCCAAACTTTGGGGTTGTGAGTGGTGCTCACTTGCATATGGCTGGAGTTAAGATGTTTGCTTCTCTGAGCTACTTTATAGTGTCATCTGCATACATTTTCTTGAGGAAAAACAGAATGTTTCCAGCTTGCTACACAGAAATTGTAAAATTCAACTTTACTTTAATCTTCACTCTCTTTCTCTCACATACTGTGACACACACACAGGAGCACAAAAGTCTTGGGGCTCAATAACAGCAGGTGGCTTAGGTGACATTTTAATCCCTTATTACTGAGTGCAGGATTAGCCAACAGATCAAGGCAGAGTTAATTATATGAATTCATCAGAGGCTGGGCGAAGAGGCTGCCTGCTTTCCCCTTGGGCCAAGACCCACCCCCACCCCACCACCCACCTTTTGCGTGCACACACACACACGCGCACACAGACACACTGAGAAAGATGACAAGTGACGTTCTGTATGTCTGAGAAGCTTGCTAGTTCCTTATTAGCATTGCAGTGGCAGGAAGCTAAGATAACACATACAGTGGAGCCTCCAGAGATGCTGTAAGACAAATGATATCTACTACCTTCCCATTGGGCCCTGTGAAATGAACTGCGTAGACTTTCGAGACAAAGACTACAAGCTTTCATCCTGCAGACATGTGGCTGCTGAGGCTGAAAGGAGTTCAACCACCCCCCGTCTTGCTTTATCTTTGTCTCTCCCTGCCCCTTTGGCCTCCAAAACCAATATGCTTCCCACCACAGCCCCTTAATGGGTTGATCAATGCTGACAAATAGGCAGCTCATGCTGACTTGCCTGGGAACTCACAGCTATGTGCCTGTGTGCTACTGCACTTAGAGAACCCATCTCTCTTTCTCTTCATCTCTCTTTTTTTGTCTTTTTCTGTTACTAACTTTTTTCTGTCCATATTTTCCCATTTGTCCATATTTTCTTTCTGTTCATATTTTCTTTATGCATAGAGATTCATTGTTTCAGTTCTAATCTCCAGGAGTGAGTCATACTGTTATGATGAGTAAAAGTCATCTGGAATCGCAAAGGGTTGGACCAAGTATGGAAGAGAGAAACTTTCTTACATTTTTTAACTAAAGGACAGTATATTTCAGAGTGTACACTTGTGTATTTGTGTGTACATTCACTTAAGAATACAGTATCTGTCTTTGGCCGGTGTGTCTGATTGATAACAGTGCAGTGGGAGAAAAGACAGACAAGGACACCACTGGCATTTGACCATGTTTCACTATGGTATGTGAATACCACAGCTCACAAAGCAGCCAAGAATAAATTCTATCTATCAGATGCTCTACATACAAATATTGCTCTCTTGGAATAAGTGCTCACACTTGTAATAAGTGCTCACACTTGGAATAGTGTGAACACTTAAACACTTCAGCCATTCTTGAGTCCCCTTGACTGATTCTTTAACTTCTTTCCTGGTTTTTAGATAACTAACATTACCAGATATTAAGAGGACGTCTGATGAACATCTCATCTGTAAGCTGAAATACTTTATCTCAGTTGTTACCTACAACTTAGGCTACTAAACAGCTGGAAAGTATCCAAATGATTAATCGTCCAACTTTGATAATTTGATAAAGACATTCTAATCAGCTACGAAAACCTAAACTTAAACATCAACATGATGTAAAACTTTGCGCACCAGACAGAATTAACTACTCAAGTCACAAATTTAATCAATTCCAATTCTTTCTAATGAAGAATGAGTGTTAGTGTTGGCTTAAACTCCCAAAAAACGTCCTTATAATGCAGCTGGTGTAATAAACAAAAAGTTGCGAAACAAAAGGCACTTTGCTGAATCCATAAAATGAAAGTTAATTCCAAACTATAGTTTCATAAGGCTGCAATGAAATATTTCCATATTGAGCTTAATTTTAATGATACATTTACAACACCCAGTGGAATCATTGCGTCATATACACATGATGCAAAATGAAACCAGATCCAGGCACACCTGCTCGTTTCGTTCTTCAGTAAGCATCCACGCTTGACAGTTGCTTTGGGTGAATTGGGATATTTATAGGAGAAGGTGTGGTGATGAATCATTACCTCTTCAGTCAGTTACATTACTCATCTCATAACTTTTAAACAGCTGTGCCAATCACGGTGGCACTGATGAAAGTGGCTCACCAAATGAAAGGAAGAGTCCAGACCGAAAAAGAAAAATCTTCTTGTCCAGAAGGTGCAGAGTGGCAACCTTATAATAAATGCAATTCATCTTCATATTCAGGGTGCAAAGCCCAGATGATAAACCTCTATTTGATTTTTTTTTTTACCCTTTATAGAGATATCGACTGACGGTTCATTATTTTTTCAATCTGTCATAAAAGCACAGTTGTATTGTAAAAGAGACACTGATCTGTTTTATAACCAACCTGTATATACAGTGTAAAATGACTTGCATTGTCATTCTGGTTCTTTTCACTTTGTTTGATTTAGAAAATTAACAAAGTTAGACTCATTTAGTTTTGACTGCTTCTGAATGTTCTAAAAAACCCACAACTGCCAAAAGTGTGATTGAGCATTGCCCCCTTTAAGCCGTACATAAACGAGCAATTTTCCACAAACTCCTGTTTGCATGACTTTTACTAGAAAATTGTGCAAATGTTTTCCTGTCTAAAACAAATAACTTACTTTGTTAACTAAAACAACAATTACACCCATACTTCTGCTCTACTACATTACATTGTTCATCACATCTACAAATCAAGCTCGATTGTGTTTTTAATGTGTTGTAAGTGCATAAACAAAAAGAAAAAACTGTAATACACACTGACCTGTTGAAACTGGAATAACTGTATCATTCAGGTATTGTCTCACTGTGACATGGTGGATTTAAAGGAAGATCTTTAAAGAGGATCAGTGAGAATTAATGTAGTGTCTTATGACACTTATGACTGAGTGTCTAAGTGTCTTAGTAAGATATTCGGCCAACATGTGCTGCCAAAAAAGATTCACTGTCTTGTCATTGATTCTGCACGTATATCAAAGTCTAATAGAGAGATGGAGCACCTTTATTCCAAAAGATAATTCCTCGTTTGGTTTGTTGATGAGTGCTGTCTGACACGTCAGTCCAAAAAGTAGTTTAATTAGAGATCTGTTGATTGGCAAAGACACGGCACACAATTCATAGATTTTTCATTTTTATCCACCCATTCAGTGAGGTCTCTTTGCCTATTAGAGAAGGTTATGCAAACCTGCAAGGGACCACTTCCATTAGGACAAAAATATTTTGGGGTTGGCTTTTTTGGTCTTTTTTTTCCAGAGGACAAAGAGATTCACTTAGAACAGCTTTGTATTGATTTCTAAGCAGGAAATGAGTATAAACCATGCAAGCTAAAAGCTCCACATAGTATAACAGAGGCTGTACCAAGGTTTCAGGGTTTTCCTTAAATATGTCCCCAACATAGTGATTTTTTTGTTCTTGTTTTTGTTTTTACTATTGTTCATGCAACAACTGCATAATGTCAAACCTCACCACAGTCAAATGTTACAAATGAATAACAAAATAGAAAAAATAATATTGACACTGGTTAATTAATTTGTCCTTGCTGTTATTTCATCTCCATTCAAGTCATCAGGGATCATTATCTTGATAAGCCATCCATTGTTTGATGCCTCTCATTATCATTCAGCAGTTTCGCCGTCAGTGAATTCATTGGAGCTGTTGATGCCGTTTACAGCCTTTTAAGCTCAATTAAAGATGCTTAATGCAGACTGACTTTTCTTACAGAACCCACAAAGAGCCATAGGCACTGGTTGAGACAGAGGCTCTTGATTACAAAATGAAATGTACAGACCATTATTAGGCCGATATATATGCCCTGTCTTCTGTCATTAATATTAGTGCCTTTTGAGGTTCAGAGAATTGTGGTTAAGTAATCTGTTTCAGTGAGTGGAACTGACATCTCTGTCAACAGTGTGGTTTTGTTTGTTTGTATGTTTTCTGATTTTTAATAGATAATTTTTTCTTCCAGTATGTGCTCTGTGGAAGCCCTAATGAAAACTGATATTACACACAAGACAAAGCTAAAATTAAACGTCTACATATTTAATAGTTTTTACATTCTCGGTATGCATTATACTAACGTTCAAAGTCCTCTTCTTCACCTTGAATTACAAACATTATGTCACTGTAGGCCTCATTTTCAAACCAGATCTTGCACTGGCTGCACTATACCTGCCCAAATTACTGTTTCCATCATGCATCACTCACACGTCAGGACATTCTGTCTGTGTGGAGGGAAAACAGGCCCAGCACAGCGGGAATGATTCCTCTCTTAAATTGGAGTTCACAGTGACCTCCCCGTGAGGCCAGTGAGCCAAGAGAGGTTGGTTCTTCCTTGTGGGTTGGAGGGAGATGGGTTAGACCTAAAGTGATCACACCCTGCCTGTCTCCCTTGAAAACACATGAAGGAGGGCTGTGTCTGCCTCACTGTGAGGACGAGGGAGAAAGGGTGCTGACAGCTGAGCAGAGGGTTGCTGGCGGTGAAATGTGGCCTATTTTTAGCTTTGAGTCTGAGCTCCTATTTAAAGACTAGGTACTGAGGGTCAGTTTGGGAAGAAAAGGGGGCATCAACGGCAAAAAAGTTTCTTCAATCTAGCTGACACAGTAATCCCTGGTGTTATGCTGCAGTATCTTAGGAAAACATCTTTGTATTTGTGTTTTGTCTCTGTAATCTCTCTCTAGTTCTCCATAATTACCTGGCAATTGATTCTCTCCTGGAGCGAGGTTTTTGCTTTTAATTTATCTCTATGAATCCGGTATTGGCTCTTTGGTCCTGTGAGAGGCCCGGCTGAACATCTGAACCAATCTATACCACACTTCCCTGCTTTGCCTGGTCCAACCCAATCTAGTCTTGGGGACTGTAGCCCTGACAGCATTCATAATAGATCTATTCTCCTATTCTGTTTTTATGTTTTACCGTATCAAAAGGCCTCCTCTGGAGCAGGGACAGAGGTAGACACAGACAGAAAGTGGATGAGAAATCGAGCTATCACACCATCCTCTGCTCCATAAAGCCACTGTTCTTCCTCTGACTGTAGATGGATTGCTGTGTAGATCACTCCAACCAATGGCCAGTACGCTATATTACATTTATTCCTCCACCTTTTTTCCTCTGCCCGTGGATTTAGGGGGGTGGAAAGAAGGACAGGGGGAGTTGGCTAGAGGTGCATCAGAAGGTGGGGAGTGGGGGGTGACAATTCAACACAGTGAGACAAGACTAACAAATTAGTCAAAGTGACAGGGAGTTTTATGAGGTCTGCTCTTGTGAGGCGACTGCTGCTCTCTCCCCTCTCTTTCCCTCTCTCTTTCACTGGGCTACAGGGACATTACCGGGGCCATATGTATGTGTGTGTGTGTGTGTGTGGGTGTGTGTGTGTGTGTGTGTGTGGGTGGGTGGGTGGGTGGGTGGGTGGGTGTGGTACATACTGGAGCATTTCAGAAGGAAAACAGTAATGAAAAAAAAAATGGTGAATGAGGAGAAACTAGAAACATCAAAGTTAAAGAAAAAGAAAAAGTCAGAAATAACAGACTTCTAAAATACAAAAATACTTTCTGTTCTTTTGCATAAATAACTAATTGTTAGGCTTTAGAAATGTGATCATTTAAAGTCAAAACTGCAATTTTGCCAGCACATAAAACTACTGTGGTGTCAACATGAGGGAGTTTTAATATGTTGGGCTTTTAATCTGTTATTTTATAACAAAGAGGGAACTTGTGTTTGTCGAAAATGTAAGAAAAATTGTTCAACTTGTTATTATTGTATCCTTTGCATTGTAAAAATCTCATCAATTATTTTTTTTAATTAACTCAGTGTAATTAGAGAAGTTTGTCAGGTAACTAAATATCCAATGAATTACTTAAGTCATAATTAGGCTATTTAGAGACACTGTTTAATACTGTGTTTCTAAACACTGATTAATTGCTTATACTTCCCAATACGCATTGTATTAATGTGAAACCAACAATATGCACAGAAGAGTAAGATAGTGTTTTCTCTGACAAAAATGAAAACAATAACAACCATAATTTTAGCCATAATTATGTAAAGTGCCTTCATTTTCTGGAAATTATAATGATAAATATTTTTTCATAGCTTATTGTGACTTTGAGTTTTAAAAGCCCTGCCAATAAGGTTTGACACAGTTAATAGCATGATTAAAATAAACATAAATATAAACATTTCTGGATAAAGCTTGTAAATGTCTTCTCTCAGAAATTAGGAACAAGAAGGAGAAGTTTGGTTTCACTCTATGCTTTGCCGATCTTTTAGCGTCTCTTAATTTACCTGAGACTCTAAATTTACCTGACACTGTGACACTACTGATAACAAGATGCTGAGTTCTTTTTTCAACAGAAATATCTATTTGGAACTCCTAATTCAGTCAACATTTGTCTATGCACATGCACAATTGCAAAGTAGTACAATCTGATAACAGCACACATACTGCTGCCAGTACAGGCTCCAAAGCACGGAAGGTTAAATGCCCTGATTCAAGCACACAGAGCCAAGGCAAGAATCACAACAATAACCTGGTAGCTTCCCAGGAGCATCTGTCACTCTGCAAGGCCACAGCACAAATGTTTGTGAGCCAGCCTGGGAAAACAGCTAAAGTAGTTCACGGTATAAAGAGGAGCAAGAGAATAATAATAAGTGGAAGGTAATGACACACAATGCATCTGTCAGATTTATGAGTGTATATCCTACTCTGCTCCTCTCGTATACCTGCCCGTTGGCTCTGCACTTGAGGCCACACAGTCCACAATGCTGTTGAAAGAGTCGGCAGTGAGAAATCACAGAGCAGCAGGGAGAATAGTGCCGGACTCTTGCTCTGCTACAACATCCAACAATCAAGCCCCAGAGTGTGCATGGACACAAACATTTCAAAATGGTCTGTGGATTTTTTCAAAATAAAACAAAGGTTTCAACAAACAGGGAGTATCTCCAAAAATTTTTGTTTATAGGGAATCCAAAGTTGAGCCAGAGGAGATGTTTCTCTTGTTCTTCATTCAGTCATGCTGAATTTCCAGGTTAGCTTTTGTTTTACTAGTGTGCAGTGAAAAGTTGACAAGAAAACACCAATATGAATGATGAGGAGTTCTAAATGATTTGCAGATGTGTGAGAAAGGTTATTGTGAACAAAACTCTCATATTTGTATAGTTATGGTTGCTTTGTGATTTACATGTTGAAAACCTTTTTTTTTCTTTTGTGCAGTATGTTTTTAGATAGTTATTTCATCATCGATATAAACCTAATATGAAGCACATGTGTCAATCAAACAAGTACATATGAAAGTAAATATATGTTTTAAATAAATAAAGCATGTTTAAATAAACAAAGCATGACATCTTAGCTACCGATATCTTCTAGGAGAGGTATTTCCAAATGGTGTTCCTTGAGGCAAGTCCAGGGGTGCCTTGGGATTTTGAGTTAATTATACAGTGCAAATGCACATTAAGTAATGAATAAGATTAAAATTTCCTATATTAGTTCACAATGAAATATATAATTGATGATTGACTGCTTTGCTGTGTAGTACAAGCTAATTAAATTGTAGGATACATGCTAGGTCTAAATGCTTCAGATGATAAATAGGCTATTTTCTGCAAATATGGATATAGGTATGAAGAAAAACTGATTCACATCAACAGTGACAGACAGAGCAGACAGACTCTGCTGATATAAACGTAAGAAAAGGGGCAACCATGTATCATGTAAAAATATAACAAAAAAAACCCCCAACAATATAGCGCATACAAGGAAATAATTTGGATTTATGATTTATAAAAACTACAAACACCCAAAACCCAAAATATGTATTTATTTTAGGCTAATAATATATATGTAAACATGTGTTTACCTAAAAAAGGATATCAGGTTTTGAGTATGGAAGAATAAAGTAGATCAGAGTAGAACAGAACAGAAACGGACAATAATGCTATCATCAGTCTTAAAAGCAGAGTAATATCGCCAATGAACACATTTATTTGTCTTCTTATTTTCACTATGTGGATACGGTGATGCATTGAGCTTAAAAGTCACAGGAAGCTTCCTTTGATTGTTTTGCTTTTAAGGATTTTCTTTTCAATAAAAATTAAAACAAAATGACAAATTATTGAATGCAGCAGGACTTTTAGCATTTTAAGATAAAATCCTATGCCATGCTTACACACAAGCTGCTTATGATGCATGCTTTACATTCAACCTATTCTCTTGTCAACACACAAAAGGGCACTGTGTATTCATGAAAATCCACTCACACTCACAGGCTGTGCATAATAATAGAAGACAAAAGCATGAGGTTGCCCATTATGCAGACACCCATATTTAAATGGTCTCATACACACAGAACAGAACAAACACAGAAAAAATAATACTAATAACGGAACAGAAGACCTATTGTTTTAATAATAAAGAGGAGTGTTATTACACAAACAAATGCATGCATGTGGATATCCATTTACATAGAAACACAGACACCAATATCTCCTTGTTCATTGCACACATTCATTTACACACGCTTATGCTAGCGGACTTCTTTAGAGATGCCTTTAGACACAGACTAGCGCACACACATAAGCACACAACCCTGTAAGTGTGTTTCAAGATGCCGTTAGGACAGAAGGTTGTTTGTGAAAATGATCACATCAATCGAAGTGATAGATAAAAGACTGGGAGCAATTGATAAAGTGCCACAATTATTTGGAAGATGAATGGCTGAATTTGCTTTTGAAATTGGACTGGATCTCAGTGCAATGGAACAGAACTCATCATCATCAATGAGCCTGCCGTTAGATTGCATTCTGTCACAACCCAATATCAGCCCGGACAATTGGATCCATCTGCCAAATGGGATCAAATAGACCTACTCACACAATATCAAAAGTGATGTATAGTGACCATGTGCAAACCATATTAGAGTGAAAATGCACAATGCATCACTGTGTATGCTGTTGCATGTGTTCACATATTACATTTGATATCACCACATGTGAGTATGCTCAATAGAAATTATTAGGAGAACACATGTACGACACGGAAGGAAATGATACAACCAGCAGTAGGGGGATGCTTGATGCTTAAATGCTCCAAACGAACCCATCAATTCATATAAAATGTGTGAGATGGTTATAAAGACAAGGTATAGAGTGAATAGCTTGAAAGTGATGTGCAGTTACAGGCCGCCTTTAACAGTTGGATGAAGTAGAAATCACTTTCTTTCATCTTCTAACTCCCCAGTTCCTGTTTTTTTTCTTTTATTGTTATTATTTAAAAGAATATTTGCAAAGTTGCAACTCATAAAACTTGCACTATCGGATCACATAATTTATTTAAGCCTATAAATCCTTTGGCTTTTGCAGTTATACGCCTCATAATGATGCATTGGTTAACACGGCCTGAATATTTGAGCCACATAAAAAAGGTAATAGATTAAACCAGGGGAGTGTGTAGAGCCGCAGCGTGTGTGTGACTGCGTGCGTGTGTGAGCAGAGCTATCGGTAAAGAAGTATTACTGCAGCTTACACAGGCCTTTGCATACAGAAGGGAACATCAGAATGCACTGTATCGCCACTGCATGGACACACACAAAGCAAAAGAAGAGGGACAAACCAAAAGGGGCTGGAGGGAAACACACTAAGTAATGTATTGTGCTAGGATGATAGGTGACACGGTCTGATGATAAAGAGGAAGCGTGTAAATGGGCCTCTATTAAGGGAGAGGAAGGTTGAAGGATTGTTTACAGCCACAAATCTGCCCAAAGAAAACATATTACACCTGAAATTAGTTCTTTAATTTTTCAGTCTGCGGTGTCTTCAGAGATATCTATAGCATCTAGTATGTCTAATTCGCAGGGACTATAAATCACATACACATCTGCTTCAACCTGTAAATCTGTCAGGTATAATGACATTGTAATTGTAATCTTTATTTGTTGTATTATTTAGTTCTTGGCTTATTTTTCTTCTTATTTTCATTGTTTTCTATTCTGTTGAAGTCCAGTCTCTGGGGAAACTATAAAGTAAAATATTGCTGTCTAGAGCACTCGCAGGCAAAAGTTAACTGAAAGGTAATTAAACTTTTCCGGAGACACACTCATACACAAATCTACACTGCACCTACGTTTGCAATAAAATGGTCTTCTTTCTGGTTGTATGTGAAGGAGTATGTGTACACTGCATCCTGACATAGCTTTCACCATTCCATCTTGTCTTTTTTCCTTTACCCTCGAGCACACAAAATACCCCCATGGAGTCAAAGAGAAAAGTACGCATACACCGTCATGTGCACTCATAGTCCCCCACACACACATTATTCCTGTGCGGTCAGTGTCTGGGGGAGCTGTGCTGTCAGAGAGCAGACCGTAGTGTTCCTGGTCCCTGCTCCACCTGCTGTGACAGCTAATTAGGCCTGGCCAAAAAGCCAAGCCTGTCTGGGTGCTGAAGTGGGTGTCATAGCATGACAATGCTATGGCAGGGCAGGGCAGGGCATGGCATGGGATGGCACAAGGATAGTGTCGCCAGCTGATAAGATGCCCTACCATGATGTCCAGGGACACACCTTACCTGGGAACACCCACGACCACAGTGATGTGTCCTCGTCTTCCTTAGTCTCCCCTTCAGTCATTAATTACAGTCACGCACTTCTATTAGTCCTCCATTTAGACTAATCAACAAGCAGGGTCTCCGCTGACATCATTAGCTCTCATAACAAGCACCAACACACTGGGAGGGGCATTCCAGAGCCTTTTGTGAGCATTAACCCTTCCTTGACAGTAATGAGTCTTCCTTATTTTGTGGGTACATCAGGGCCGTTTGTCCTCCTCCAGTTGTCCAACACCCCCGAGCCTGTTTCTCTCACACTACCCTGTCATTAGGAGACAGCAGAAGCTAGCACTAAAGCTGTGGATGCTCCAAGCAGACAAGGAAGCTTAAATAGCATGGCAGGATGTTACCACTGCAAGGGGTGTGTGTGCAATGTATTTTTGGGAGGGTTAGGGATCAAAGGCACTGAGGAAATGGGATGAGACAGGACAGCCTACGCCTCTTGGGTAAGTGTGTTTCTTTGAGTGTGTATGTAACTCATATTAGATATGAGGAAGAGAA
Organism: Mchenga conophoros; assembly: GCF_057382185.1. Classification (NCBI taxonomy): domain Eukaryota; kingdom Metazoa; phylum Chordata; class Actinopteri; order Cichliformes; family Cichlidae; genus Mchenga; species Mchenga conophoros. The sequence continues at coordinate 11,145,658 of NC_140526.1, forward strand.
GGAAACACAGGTTAGAGATGATGACAGGGAGCTCAGACATTCCCCTGGACCAGCAGGGGAGCATGGAAATAGAAAACAGTCCCCTGAGCGACAGCGCAGCCTCCTGAGATTTGAGCCATTTGGACATAATATTAAAAGCACAATACAGACATACGCATAATTCTAAATGCACAAACTGAGTATTAAATCCTGCTAGTTTTACAAAAGAAAAAGAAACAAACTTATTACTACCTTTTACTATATTACTATTTACTTTTTACTTGTCATGCATATGTACACAACTGTGCAGCAGATGGTGTTAATTGTCCTCCATATAGTCAAATTTCTCAAATGAATTAATATGTAAAAAGAAATAAAATCAGTTAGATGTGTCATGCAAGCCATGTGTGTGAGGTGTGGCTTAATGGAGCCAAACAATTCATCATAATTCATCACAGTTTTTTAGAGCATGTACTTGGTGAGGAGCTTTCAATGGGTAAATGCAGAACGTATGTTTTAATATGTCATCCATTGCTTTAATATATCCATGGTAACTGATTGTCTGCAGGGTAAACATCAGAGCAAAGCACTTAGCAATCACAACCAGCTTTGCAAACCAAAGAACACATTCAATAATGTACTAGATGAGAACACTTGAACCATACTGAAAATAAGCACAAAGGGTGAGAAAAATACAACAAAGTTAGAGAAATCTTCACGTGCACAGCTTCAAGTTGACTCCAAAGGCACAATCCTAGCCAATTACCACATTCCAACTTGCGCTGAGGGCAATGGGTAGGTCTTTCTGTTCTTTACTTATTAATCTCCACCAGACTGTCTGCATGGTGGTTTGACAGACTGTTCGCTGTGAAAATTCATGTAATCTCATCTTCTTCTTCTGTCTCATTCACCTTAGTTTCAACCATCACTGACCAGTAACTGAATTTTATTATTGGAATTTTCTAAACTGTACTTTATAAAGGCATGCATGCCCTTCTTCCCGCTGTGTGTTAATGAGCCTGAACCATGTGAAAAAAGAATTTAAAGTTGTTTTTTGAATACTGTAGCCATACTGGTAAATCCTATAACAGAACGATTGGAATAAAAAAAGTGTGGAGAAGGAAAAGAACAGCTAATGATCCAAAGCATGCCACTATATCCATCAAACATGGTGGAGGCAAACTTCGCATATTTGGCCGCCAATGGATATGAGTCACTTGTGTTTACTGACAATGCGACAGAATGAATTCTGAGGTGTATAGAACTATGCTCAGACTGAGGTATAGTTTGCAAAACTGATTGGTTCCAAAGGCAAATGTAGATACTGCAAAAGCAATAGTAGCAATAGTAACAAAACCTATCCGGTAGTTAAGTGATGACGTGACGAATCCTACTTCCGGGCCTAAAGTAGTCTGCGTTTAATATGGCTTTTGTGTTGTTAACAGGTTTAATGTTTTGTATTGTCTTCTATTTGATCTCAAAAAGCTCCTAAAACAGTCAGTGATCACTGTTGACCTGCCTCGGCTTTTATTACCGCTAATCATTTATTTAAGCTCAGTTTTTAAAACCTTAGGATGTAACTACAGCCCAGCCCATGCAGCAGTATATGAATGACTAACCTCGGATTGTGGATGGATTATCTCAGTTGTTCTCCTGGCTGAAGTTTGGTCCTTTTACAGCATCCTGCCATGCGATTACATTTGTTCCTGACCACCGAGAACACTCACGTTAACTTTTATCGAGTGGAAAAAAGGTTAGCTTGTTTATATTATGCTAACATAGCTGTGTCGCTAGCGGTCACATAGCACATCATTATATACCAGCTAGCCAAACTTCAGTAACCCTACAAACGTCACTGCTGTTTAGCTTTCTGGCTTCATTTATGCTGGAAGTGATAACAGAGCTGTACGTTTTAATTTGGAATACTTTTCTTAAAACCCTTAAATTAAAACTGACAGAGTCAATTACATCATGATTGCTTGATTTAAAATCCAACATGACTGGCGCAGCAGGGGGCCGGCGGAGCTCACGGGCGCGTCACTGCAACTCCCCCTGACTTCTGCTCCGCGGCTGCTGGGCGAGCCCTCATCTGGGACTCTCCTCAGCTCTTACTGGAACAGTGGCGCGGCTGCCCCTCTGTTGGTCTTCCATGGTCTCTTGTGTTCTGGGGGCCTCTGGATGTCTGGAGTTTTGATCTCCTCCATACCCGCTTCACACCCTGGAGGACGGGGCTGTGGCCCCCCCACACTCCCTAGCAGATCATTACATGGAGAAACCTTTGGAATGCAAGCATGCTGATCCACACAGGTATGCACACATGGGTATTCACAGACGCGGACTAAAGCTTTCTTGGCTGCTGCCTCAAAGCACACTGTGCGCTGTCTATCTTGCGTGCTGCACAATATCGTTTATTATTTAGTAAATATTGATATCTATGACTAGCTAGTTTATTGTGATGGTGCTTTGTTTTCTCTATTATTATGTTGCTCTTTGTTGTTTGCTGTCTCCTCTGTTTGTTTTTTTGTTTTTTTGTTTTTTTTTCTCCATACAGGTGACCCAGGAGTTCTTTTTTTTTTTCTCTCTCTTCCCCCCCCTTCTCACCGTCTCTTCTCCCCTTTGGTTTTCTTTCTTTCTCTCCCCCTCTTTCTCTCATTCATTCCCCCTGTCCTATTTATTAAAAAAAAAAAAAATGACAAAGGATGAACTGAAGCTCTGCCATCACGTAATGTCGCATACTGCTGTTTCTGATGTCATTTAGAAAAAAAGAAAAAAAAAAAAAAAAAAAACTTTTATCGAGTGGAAAAAAGGTTAGCTTGTTTATATTATGCTAACATAGCTGTGTCGCTAGCGGTCACATAGCACATCATTATATACCAGCTAGCCAAACTTCAGTAACCCTACAAACGTCACTGCTGTTTAGCTTTCTGTCTTCATTTATGCTGGAAGTGATAACAGAGCTGTACGTTTTAATTTGTTTCCAAAACCCCGCAGTCAGGACATGCTATATTGTATTTAGATAGAAGCTAGCGAGCTAACTTCCTGCTAACTTCTAACTCCGTTAAATGTCATAAATTCCGTTTTCATGGATGCCTGGATGTTAAACTCAATTGTTACACCTGGTAGAGCAGAACGCTGATCATTTGATCGGATGAAAGACTTTAGACAGTTTTTCAACTCTCAGCAATGCCATAGTGATCGTTTGATATATGGACCTGCAGCGGAGTTTAGGCCCAGACACGGCTAGTGACGTCAGACTTAACAACCGGATAGCTTCTCAAAGCAAAGATGTGTCATATTCTTCAATGGCCAAGTCAGTCACCCTGTCTCAGTCCAATTGAGCAGCCTTTTAAGTTGACAGTTAAGACAAAACTGAATGCAGAAAGTCTCAAAAACAAGCGCTAACTGAAGGTGGCTGCAGTAAAAGCCTGTTGAAGTATCTCAAGGGAGGAAACACAGCATTTGGTGATGTCTACAAGTTTTAGATGTCAGGCAATCACTGGCTGACACAGATTTTGATCCAAGTTTTGAAAGCAAACCATATTTTAAACAATATGTTAGTTTGTCAAATTGTCCTTTTAAAAAATGGGGAACTATATGTTTGTATACTAATGTTTGTAATACCTAAACTCTTCAAGGAATACTTTTCTTAAAACCCTTAAATTAAAACTGACAGAGTCAATTACATCATGATTGCTTGATTTAAAATCCAACATGACTGCACATGGCCCATAAAATGTGGTGCAACTGTTAAGGGGTAAAGACATTTTAAAGTTGCTGGAACAGAACAATTATTCTACCATTATTCTGAAAATGTGACGCAGAACAGCAGAACACAGATGCCATAGTTAAATACATTAGTGCACCCCTATTTGTTTGTTTTCAAATTATTTTGTTGGTTAAATTTTCTCATTTGCAAACCAACAACAAACAAGCTCATGCACATCTAATTTATTTCAAGAGGGGTTTGGCATGAAAAGGGTTAACACACTATTTTCTAGCTCTTATCGGTGCTTGTAAAAGGATAAGGAGAGGAAAAGTGAGAGATAGAGGGAGGGGGAGCGAGAAAATGCCATTTGGGGGGAGAGCCAAGTGGGTCTGCTAAACGAGTGGATTCTTATGCAAATACATGCTAATTTATGCGCACAAGGCAGTGGCAGCGCCCGAGGCTGCTTTGATTGGCAGTTGCAGGTCTGTGTGTGCTGAGGAGGGACGCTTGGCTCCGAGTGCTTCTGTAAAGTTGGGCACGGCTGCCTCTCCATGTTCTACATGCTCTGGATCCACCGACTGCACACGGCTGTAGCCTAGCCTCTCCACCGGACTAGTCCCAGAGACCAGCAGGGCTCCCATCCAAAAAACTCTCTGCACACCAAGAGCTCAGCTCAGCCAGCTCCAATTCCTCCATGGCTGGAAGGAGCCAGGGCATCATTATAAAATCAATGCCCCAGCTTCATCTTGCCTGTCTCTGTGTGTATGTGGGCAGGAGGGATAGGATTGTTTGTGTTGATTCTAGGGGGTGTTTGTGAGTGGCAGAACAGCAGAGGTGCCGATGCAATGCTCTCCACACTCTCTAATGGGCTGACAGAGAGGCTCTAGGTCAGGGCCTCCCATTACTTCAGGAGGGAAACTGGCAAAATAAATAGGAACGTGCACCTAGCTACCACCCAGAGGAAATGTAAATGCCATTTGTTTCTGTGGCAAGGTGTTGTCATGCAGAGCAGTGGTACATCTTGATAATGTAAACATAAATTCCTGAATACAGCGATGCCAGAGTAATTGGGTAGCTGCTATTTATCATTTTTTTGGCAGTTTTTTTTTTCTGTTTTTGTATTTGCAAGACACAAGGAAGAAAAACACATTTAGCCAGGCGACGATGAAGCCATTACTCTGTCTATTACTCATTCACACAGGCCCCCAAGCCAATAGAAAAACACTTGGAAATCACCAACATAAAATAGAATATGTGCCCAAAAAATATAGTGCATTTTATTATACCTCATAAATATACTCTGTTGTGATGAGGTTTCTTGGAATGAAACAATGGAAACATGTTTTTCATTACTGTTCCTCCACATTAATATATATGTATTGTAGTATTCATGCTACTGTGTTATGAGCTCTCGCATTCTGTTCAACCATGCTTGTCTCACACACGTAAACACATGCAAGCCACATGTTTGCATACCCCCGTGACTGGTAATTTTTACCCTCCCCCTTAAGCTTTTCACACATGCCAGAGCAGAATGGGTATTTTAAGGTCTGCAATTATACCCTCTGCAGAGAGCAGACAGTGAAATTACTCAGTTGGCACCCCCAGCACCCCAATCCCACACTCCCTGTGCACCCCATCTCAATGGGAAATAAAGCAAAACCAGTTAGACAGATCTGGAACAAAACATCCAAACCTTTTGTTTGTCACACCTGGGGACTGCAAATGGATTCTCATCATACAGTAGATTGAAAATGTATGCTTATTTACACCACCATTCCTCTCTTTCTAAGTATTACACTCATTTTCCCAGCAGCAAAGTGGCCCCCAAACTGCCCATGCTTTCCTCTCTCAACTAATCTGCCACTGCCAGCTTTTGATGACACAAGAGTCACGATGTGACGTTCACTCATCACCCGTCAAACGTCGACCAACATTGGCTTTTTGAAATAGCACACGCGCCCTATGCATATTTCATCCACCCCTCCGAAACTGTAGAACCAATGAATAATACATCTTTTATTATATTATTGCAAGAGATTTGTAACACTTGAAACAGAATGCAATATGCAGTTTATCTCTATGCATGGCGAACACAAGGTGCTTCCGTAGTGTCTGTATGTGTCACGAGGCAAGAGGGGAAGAAAAGAGAACAGAGGAAACAAGCTCATGTGACTCCTGACAGTCCATCAATGTCTCAGAACAATTATTCTCCCAGCTGAGGAGTTGGATGTTGACGCTGGTGACGTCCTTTGTGTGTGTCTACACAGAAACTGTGAAGAATGTCTCATTTTTAAACATGCCTTTGTGCTTTATGTTACCTTTCAGCACAGCATACTGTATGCTGTTATGAGCTCATGGTTGCACAGATGTAATATTAAAATCAGTGGCCAAAAGCCTAATAAGCTTATGTTACAGTATCTTGTGTGTTCTCATACACAACAACAAAGCATCAAAAGACATTGGATGATGGTAGCTTCAATAACTCCAGATAGCATCAGTGAAAAAGTTTATGCTCCATACTTTTTGGGGATTTTTGTTCAATTCTCTAACCTTTCGAGACCTGGATATTATTACATTCATTTCCCATATACTCCAGGCCTGCGTAGAAAATCTGGCATTATTAAAATCCACCCTTAATCATCAAGTGCCTTTGTTTTGCTGCCGTAACCACGGTCCATTTTGAAATTTAATTTCCTGAAGTAGAGGGTCGAGAGTTGATGCCATTTTATATGGAATAATTGAAGTGGTTTTTCCCCTGCATGTGTGCGCAGTGGTGTTTGTCATCAGCCTGCCTTGTCCTCTTACAGATGGAAGGGTGAAAGCATGCCGAAGGCTCGCAGAAAGCCCTCCAGTCTCTATCGTTTAATTTGACGAGGAGGCGTTAGGTGAGCTGGAAGAGGAAATACGTCTCGCTGATGCTGTTTGCCACTTGAGAGCTCATTCACTGCCTGGGGCTGTTGACCACACCATGTCAGGTTCTATGCTAGAAACACGTCCCCACACAACACTTAAATTACATTCGGACCTTGGCTGGGGTGAGCAAATGCCTGGCCGGAAATCAATGGGAGGATACAAGCCTCAGTGGACATGGCAGGGCGTTAGCTTTCATTTCAACTATTGATCAGTGCCAGGTACATTTCATCAAACTACTGTAGCTGACTGAGTTTTGTACACATGCAGAATTTGAGCTAGAGTAGTTGCCAGAGGTGGGACCAAGTCATTGTTTTGCAAGTCTCAAGTAAGTCTCAAGTCTTTATCCTCAAGTCTCAAGTCAAGTCTCAAGTAATGTCAGGCAAGTCAGAGTCGAGTCTCAAGTCACTGGTGTAAAAGTCCGAGTCAAGTCACAAGTCTGAAACTTTGAATTTCAAGTCCTTTCGAGTCTTTAAAAAAAACAAACGAAAAAATAATGTTGCAGTTATATGCTAAATGTAAATATTAGACCATGTAATTTTAAAATCTGTGTTTTTCTCAACACATGACAAAATAGTGAACTTAGAAAATATACACAAATTGTAAAATTGCACCTCTTTAAAATGCAGCTCAATTAAACCTAGCTCCAAGAATAATTTTCACCGACAGTTCTGAGATAAGCTGCATGTTATTCTTGGATGCGGTTGTAGGACTAGCTTTAAAATCGCATGACAAAAATATCATACACATTAAAAAAAACTGTATCACCAACGTAGCCTGGACAACATTTGCTAGTTAGATGAAGTCAGCTATCTCATTGTAGCATATTTATATGCATATTTATAATTATACGCTTCTTGGAGTGAGTGCACACACTCATGAAGTTTAGTAACTTCAGGTCACTGCAACAAGCCCAGGTACAGTTTACCGACGGATGGGTACAGGACCTTGAAATGCACCGTGTAGAATGAAAGACCATCGTACGTATCATAAGTTTACCAGTCTCACAAATTGTCGTCATAAATACACATTCCTTAACCGTTTATTAATAGGACCTTTGAGCTCAACGGTAATTAATTAGTAGTGGAAATAATTTCTGGTACCCATCACAGAAATGTAGCAGTGACAACAATATTGTATGCTGTAATCGTACTGGGCAATTAGTGATACAAAAAACCAGTTTTATCCTGTGAATAAAAGTATATGTTTTTGTCAATGTACCATAATAACAGAAGCGAAACGCAATATTGTGTCAGGACAATTCACTATTTATGCACAATAAATAAAGGAGCATAGCGCGACAATTTCTGTTCTTGCTTGTAACCTATATCACCAATTATGTTATGAAAATGACGTATTAACTACTAAAAAACACTGACCTTCGTGTAAATGCTTGGAGCAGACTAACCTGTGAGCTGGAGTGTTCTGGGACGTTATATTTGATCTTTGAATGGCTGCAATCCAGGCCATCCGTCACGTCTTTGTTACTTCGGAAACATGAACAATTTCTCTTCAACAACGTAATCCGATAACAACCGATCTCTTTACCCGTCGGCTTCCCGTGGCTGTCATGCGACCGGCTATTGCAGTTAATAATACAACAGCTTCTTGACATTTTTGTGTTTCTTTTTATCGCTGTATAACTGATTTTAATTGAAAGCCTGCGTGCGCTAGTACCGCTTGCCACGAGTTCCCAGAATCCTTTGCGGTTCTACCCGTGAATGACGTCACATTTTCAATCTCTATATAATATGCATGTTAAATTTTATATTTGGGGTAAAATATCAAGTCTTTTCAAGTAAACCGGTTCAAGTCCAATTCAAGTCCCAAGTCATTGGTGTAAAAGTCCAAGTCAAGTCACAAGTCTTAGAACATTTTTTCAAGTCAAGTCTAAAGTCATAAAATTAATGACTCGAGTCTGACTCGAGTCCAAGTCATGTGACTCGAGTCCACACCTCTGGTAGTTGCTTTGAGAGATGATAAGTATTCATAAAGATAGACGTTTATTGTCAACACACAGGTTGTGACTTCAGTGTTCTTCTTTCAGTAGCCAAGCACTCATCAGTCTAAGAAGAAACTTGAAGGAGAGCGCGGTAATGTTATAAAAGAATAAGTAGATGGATAAATAAATATTGTGTCCCAGTTTTGCTTCGTTGATCTGTGACTAACTGGATAGCCATTAAGGTTTAAAAATCTCACAGTGTGAAACAGACTGGAACACATTGAGCTTCGGCTCAGCAGAATAGATTTTCATTTCCTTAATCAACTTCCTTATTCATCCTTTTTTCCAAGGAATTAATATAGATCAGTGTTAATGGGAGCCAAATACGTGAGTGGCAGCATGTGGGGAGCAGGCTCAGTGGAGGAGAGCAGGCTTTTCTCCTTCACCAGGAGCAGCATCTGTTGCTCCTCTGCTCCAATGCTATTTACAGATAGCTGCCATTATTTATGCCTGATGAGATTCTATCCAATTTGTCAATCCATACAGTTCATAAACACATGGACAACATAAGCACTTAAAAAGGAAGTGGAAGAAGTGAGGCTGTGTATGTGGCTTCCAAATCAGCATATATTGTCGCCATTAGTCACCATTACCATTCAGGAGAGGCAAGCTAACATATACACCCGGGTAAAGATACAATATGTATACTGAGATAAGGATTACACAAAGCCCTTAGGATGAAATTCTCTTCTCAGGATATAACAGCCCCCCCTTTACAGAGCACATTATAAAGCCCTAAATACTGTGCCTAAACCTCAGATGAATCCTTGGAAAGTTTGATTTGCCAGATTTCAGCTCTAGGTTAGGTTAGACTGTTATTTTTCAAGTAAAATAATGTGAAAATCTGTTCAAGTCAGTTTTTTTGTGGATTTTGAAAATCATATTCTCTCTGACTTTAGGGACTTCACAAGGAAGATTTATTTATGTCTGTGTTTGTGTGCGCTTGTGAATTTGGGTGTGTGTGTGTATATGACGGTGTGCAAAAGACAGGAACCGCGAGAGAAATGACAAAACATGCTGCTGAGAGAGGAAGTGACAACGAGACGGAAGAACAAGGAAAGACTCAGCCAGAGAAGGAGAAAGTGACAAAAGCAGTGAGAAAATGAGGCAAAAGAGAGAAATGACATAAAAAATAAAGGCATTTTGAAAGTAAAATAATAGAAGAAGAGAAAGAAGAAAACAAACGTATGGTGGACACACAGTATCAGACAGAGAGACAGAGAAACTTTAAGGGGATTGGCTGTGGCAACAAAAATGATCTCTCTATGATTGCTGTTCGCTCTGCAAATAACATATAGTGTCAGTTTTAGTCCGCTCCAAGCACCAGATGGATGGGTTTTCCACATAAGGACAATTCAGATGCCAGAAGAAGGAAAAAAGATACTAAATTGTCAAGTGTAAAGAAATAAGTTGACTTTTCAAACGCTCTAAACTGTCATATGTCAACCCATCAGACTGCAAAGAGATTAAAACAAAACAAATATTTGGCTTTTAGAGGCATATATATGGGTGCATATTGCAGCAGTGACATCCATCAGTGTTGCCTGAAGAAATGTCAACAAAGTCTTCCACTAAGATCACACCAACACTCCCTCGCAACTTTTGTTTAAATGTCTAATACAGCTGCCCTTCAAGAACACAGCCGATAGAGTTAACTGCAAGTAAGTTTGAAACCTAACTTTGATCATGTCAGTCTTTGACCACTGTTGAAACAGCATGATGATTAAGGTTTTTGGTTTGCACTAAAATATTTGCATTCTCACAAGTAATTCATCCCTCCGTCCACAGATACACAAATGAAAACAACTACTAAGGAAACTTGAATAATAATAATAAGAACCAAAAGGCAAACATGCACATAAATGCACAAAATACATCCGTCTCCTGTTGCTAGTTGATAACATGGTGGTGTTACACCTTTGCAGGGACTATACAGACTACACAGCTTCTTTTTGGTCTGTTAAAGAAAAGCATTCCAGTTTGGTAGATTACAGTCAGGTGTGATTAAGATCTTTGCCCTGGTAAAGCAACGGCCATGCTTTACTTAACTTAAAAATAATTGACTGATAAATGGACAGTAAATAGTAAATGGACTAGCCTTATATATTGTTTTTCTACTCAGCTTGAGAATTCAAAGCGCTTTATCCATCAAGCCTCATTCACCCATTCACACACATTTATATAAGCACTTTTTTCTGTCCTTAAGTGCTTTCTAACTAACATTCACACACATTTTCACTCCAATGGAGACATTGGAGAGTAACGTGGGGTTCAGTATGTTGGCCAAGGATTTTTTTTGAAATGCAGACTACAGCAGCCATGGATCAAACCACCAACTTAGTAGATTAGTAGATGACCTGCTCAGTCAGTCAGTGTGTTTTTTGTAACCATCTCCCTCACCTTACTGCTTTGATCTCTTGTGTGTTTGTCCTTCACTCTGCTATTTTTACAGTCAAGGCATTATCAATAAACTGTTAAACCAAATGTTGATTCTCATGCTATATGACGCTTGAACAGTTTATGTATGTATGTCTGTGAAGGTTCTCAGTCATCCAGGTCATCGTAGTCAAAGGAGCTTGCAAAGAAAAGCGTCTGGACTTCTTTAAGCAACTTCAAGCAACTTAAAGAAGTCCAGACGCTTTTCTTTGCAAGCTCCTTTGACTTTATGTATGTATGTATTTATTAGCACTACAATGGGAGCTCTGATGCTGTTGTACTTGTTCTAAGTCAGCCTTTGTGAATGCCTAAAATATCAATTTGTGAATTTCCTTTCTCCACAGATTTTATTAAAGAGTTCCATTAACATCTATTTTTTTTTATCATTTTCATTTAAGTATAATATAGAATATACAAGCTAGTTTATGGTCTACACAACAAATAATAAAGTAAGTATTCCATCAGAATCTGATTATTTTAATCTTTTTATTCTCTACACAGTATAATGTTGTAATGTGTTATAATGTAACCAGTGTGTATAACATACTGTGGTTACACTGGAAAGGTATATAAAGTAATACAAATCACAGAGCTTGTTTGTGATTATTGAACAATATATTTTTAATGAAATCACAATCAAGTGGTAAAAAAACAGAGTCAATAAATGTGGACTGCAGGACAGGGACCAGCCTGCACATTTTGTAAGCTAAGCTACACACTAAAGTAAAGAGCTCAAGTTTCCCAAATGTCCCTGCTGATTTTACTGATCCAGAACTGTTTAGACCCCTGCTGCAACGGCAGTGGCTAATTTAAGTTATGAGTTGTGAGAATCATGTTGGAAGTGTTGGAATCAAGCACTTTGCTGTCACAGCAAATTCTTTCCCAACATCAACAGTCCTTTAAAAACCACATAGTCTGACTGGGGATGCTGAAATATTCAAACCAAGAGGCAGAGTACTCAATTCCCTTGATATCTTAGCCCCTACCCTGTGTATTTATATTTTACCAAGATATTTAAATAATATGATATATAACAAAATAATAAAAAGCAAAAGTGTAATAAATGCATCGTCCAACACAAACAACTGAAATTGGTGCTTTACTCTGCTTTCTGTGTTCAACATTATGATTGTAAGCCAAAGCAATTTTAACCTAAGGTGCCTAATGTCATGAGGTGATTACTGTGCTCTTCTGAAATGTCACTGATGAACCAGTGGATGCTTCAAATCACAAGTGCTACTGAATGATGTCCATAAGTTGCACTAACAGAGGCTATTGTCTCTTGAACTCACAATGCTGACTAGGAGCTTTTAGGATTACTATGAATCAAGTGGAATAATTTCAGTACAAAAAAGAATAATCAAATCTGCTCCCTTTCTCAAAGTTCCATCACTTTCTTACAGACAGACAGAGTTTTGGTAGACATTACATCTTCTAGGCACATTCTTGAAAAGAGCGAGAGAGAGCACAGCAAAATAAAAGGTCTGTATGTGGCTCCATCTGTCTGCTTGCTTATTGTGCCCACAAAACACAAATAATCACCTTAACAATTCAAGTTGACTGGTGTTCAGTGTTAAAAAAAAAATGAACAAACAAACAACAAAAAAACACCACAACAAGAAGCTGGTTATTAACTCGTGACTTTTAGTTAAATAAGATTCTCAGTGCATTGGAAAATTAAATGACTTGCAAAAAAATATCAACGATGAAAAAATATTTCCACAGTGCTTTCTCTGTTTGTCTCCAGTGCCAGCACTCCCTTTGCTCATCTCTCTCAACTCGAGCAGGGAATCAGCCATATGGCAAAGCATCCCCTTATTCCTGCTTGCTTTCCATCCCACCTCCCATCTCCACTGTTTTCAATACACACTCAGCCATACAGAAAAAGAGTAGAGTAAGCCACAGGGATGCTATGGCTTCTGGTACAATAGGGCATTGCAGGGTGGGTGACCATAGCAGATGTCTCTCCCTTTTCCTTTGTTGCTCTCTCACCCAGTCCTCCCGGCGGTGTATGATGTCAACCCATGCCAGGGCATTACTCTGGGCTCTGTGGTGATCCACACTGACTGAAATGTATTCATACAGAAGTTGTCTGTGGAGATTAAGCATCTCTGTGGTTTCGGCAGGACGGGGTCAGAGTTGGCTGGTAACGAGGAGCGGCAGCACCAGCACAGGGCAGACAATAAATCTTTCTTGTGTGCCAGCAGACTCGTGGACCTACAGCTCACTGAATGCTTTGTTTTTTTAAATGAGCTGAGTTGACCTTAGTGTTGCAGTAATGTGCATTTCAGATACAAAGATATTCTCTTACAGCAGAAAGATGGAAACGAAGACACAAAACAACAACAAAAAAACAGGACAGGACAGAGAGAAGATCGAGAGTGTTTACTGTTATGACTGTTATGACTGTTCACCTTTTTACCCTGGCTGCAGAATTAATTTCAGATTTATATGGTAACACTGATGTTCGGCTGAAAGATACAGACAGTGCAGTGATCTCCAATAAAGAGCTATGAGTACTTTACAAGGGAAGAAACATTGCCATTTGCTGTAGGAGGCCCATTGGGTAACTAGCTTAGGGCTTGAAAAAAAAAACAGTGGGGATTGCATAAGAAGATGACAGAATAGCATTAATTCATAAAAGATCTGCCGTACTCAGAGCGAAATGATGAGTTGTTTATGCTCCACCTTGAGTTCAAATGATATGCTCTCTTGACAAAATAAAAAGAGACACGGAGATGAAGGCAGGAGAGTTGTCATAGTGGCTGCAATGTCACATTTTACATGTGAACATATACGAGAAATATATATATATATATATATATATATATATATATATATATATATATATATACATATATATATATATATATATATATATATATATATATATACATATATATATATATATATATATACATATATATATATATACACACACACACACACACACACACTAGGGGTGCAACGATACACAAAATTCACGGTTCGGTTTGATACTTTGGTGTCACGGTTCGATATTTTTTCGATACAAAAAAATGTTCATGCCTTTTTAATTTTTCATTTATTAAAATTATAAATATTTATTTTAACTCAAAAGTAGAGTTTTTAAATGTAATGTTGCTGAAACAACAAAATAATAAAAAAAAAAAAATCTATCTGATCGAGAAATCACTCATCTTTGGAAAAAGAGAGTTTATTACAGAGAAATGGCTCTTTCCAAAATAAAAGCTATACTATACGCTTCTTCTGGGCTATATTCTCAGCAGCATATTAAACATATCAGGTCCCCATAAGGAGAATCATGTGCTAACGGCTGTCTAAATGACTCGGGTAAAGTTTGTAGCATGCATGCTTGTTGTTTTTGTCTGCTTCCACTTGTCTTTGCACTAGGATGATGTCGGCGTAAATGTGCAGTCATATTTGTTGTGTTCCCACTAGTGTTGTCAGCGTAAATCTCGTTGAAATGACGTTAACGCCACAACACGGCAAATCTCCGTTAACGAGCTACCCCTGATCGCCGCGTGCATGGGGCTGGACGGCCAACACGTTAACGAGCTAACTGCGCTAACACACTAGCTCCCACCCATGTAATTGAGCATTGCGTGGCACATCCAACATACTGTTTTACTTTAGTCCATGACGCGCTTACCTTCAGGGACATACTTCACATGAAAACCAAAATAGTTCCAAACGCCAGATCTGAATTAGGGTGGGGGAGGTTCAATTTGCCATGTTGCAAGGAGAGCTTAACTTCTGTCTCGCTAGCTTGCCCTGCGCCCAGTGAATCTGCGTTCGACTACTCCGCCTAGGCTGCACTGTCGAGCGCAGATCCACTGAGCGCTCAACACAGACAGGATCGTCAGAAGGAAAGTTGATAAAATAAATTAAAAATTTTGTATTGTTCGATACATATGCGTACCGAACCGAAAGCACTGTATCGAACGGTTCAATATCGATACGAGAATCGTTGCACCCCTAATATATATATGTATATGCCAAATGTCCATCCTTCATTCAATCAACCATGCTTACATAGCCCCATCAAGACTTCCTTGAAAGGCTGGGAGCTCATAAAGTTGGGCAAAACAGAATGACAAGATGAAATAAGGGATGAAGGGGACACCAAAGGAGCACTAGCCGGGGCCATAATATCCTTTATTTGCCACACAAACTCTCATGATGCGAGGCCAAGGTCAGACAAGTAGGCAAGCACAGCTTGGCGCAAAGACCAACGCATCCCAGCAGCAAATGGCCAGCCTTTGATCAAGCGTGTCATTTCTGTCAGGAAGGTGACCCAGACACTCACTCCGCTTCGACTAGCCAGTCTCTGTGTCCGTGGTAACGAATGACGGCTAACAGTCATTCTCCCTCCCTCCCTCTCAAGTAACACTAGAAAGACAGAAAAACAAACAAACACAAAAGCAACTTCATTTTGTGGCTATGTCGGCCTAATAACATGAGGTCATGCTCTAACCCAGATCTGCCCTTCTTCTATACCCCAATATCTACTTTCTGAAGGCTCCTGACAAAGACGGAAAATCAGTAACAAACTACGCTCACAGGGGGTAAAATGAGCAAAGAAAAACAGCAGTTCCACCCACAATATTGGTGCCCACCACAGTAGATTTGGGTACATCTCATGATCCCATGTACCACATTCCCTTTACCCTCCTCCACCTCCCTTTCTTTCCCTTTTCAACTATAGGAAGACAGGCTGACACTCAAGTTAATTAAGATTTTAATCCAGGGTGAGAGTGTCAGTGGAATACCACACAACAAAAGAAAACTCAGGCCTATCAAGACAGCACAGAAAAAGGGAAAAGAGATTGGGATGTCCGCTACACAACGTGCACTGACAATATTCACCCATCCTCCCAGAGGTCAGATGGAGTCAGTCACTTTGTAGAATGATAAAAAGTACTTGACATCTAGGTCCATTTTGCCATGCTAAGGGCTCAAGTCAGTGCTATCTACAACTGAACTGATGAGTTCATTTCCAAACACAAAATATATAATCAAAAGCCATGTCTGATGTTGTAAACATGAGGAAACAAATTACTCACGGTGGTAGGGGAGCGACAATCCATGAATGACTAGAGGAAAAGAAGGATGAAATTGACTTGGAGACATTTAAATGCCTCTCTTTCTTAAAAAAAAATCTCTCACAACTTCAAAATAGGACAGCTTGCTACAGTTGATGTGTTTGGAGATGAAATATGAGCTTGCACAAAGGCTGATTCATTCTTCATGTATTTCCACTTAGTTCTGAATCTGATTTGAGGACCTTTTGCTATCAATGTGCCCCTGAGTTCAGTATAGCCAAGAATAAGATGCTCTGGGAAATGAAGTTGGAGTGAAAATGTAAGCAAACCTTCCCACTGGCCTGATATCAGATCAGGCAACAGACTGCAGGAGAAGCAGGGCCTATCCCATATTAGGAGGGTTCAACTACGTGGCAGGGTGTGTATGGTGGAATAAGTGGGACAACTCCCAGCAGGCTGTGAGAACACTGGCCAATAAATGATAAAAGAGCAGGACTAGTCCCCATGCTGCCTTATTGAAGTTTACCTTTGTACATTTTCACCGAATCCCAATTTACCATCCCTGCCCCCCCACCCCCAGCCCCTTTTTCTTTTTTTTTAATCATACTATCTTGCCTCTGGAGGGGACCATCAGACACATCTAGAACACTTCTGTCTGACTGGCCTTTGTCAGTGAAGACAAATAAGATCAAACTGGTGCAGGATAACTACAATATCCAGAAGCTGCTGCTGATAAAAATAAATAAATAATGAACCTTGAAATAATCTTTTGCCTAAAAACAAATAAGTCTGTAAAAGTTATTTACCAGACAATAACATCCTGGTAAGTTCTTGAAGGCAAAATGAAGACTGAAACAACTTAGTCAAAGTCAATACATGAGCCAGGCAGACATTTTCAAAAAGTCTGGAAAGAAAACCTGCCTCCTTAGTATAAACCACTGAGGTACCTTAGGCCTTGACCCCTACAAGCACTAATGGGTCTAAGATTAAAAGAAAAAGACTCAGTTTAATCACAGTAGATCAACTGATGTGACATTGCTTTCACCTGCTAATAACATTCTCATTTAGCACTGATAAGCAAAAGTTTAATTATACTCTTATAAAGGTATTCACAATCTCTTCCACATCACCTACATGTCCAATAGTGGTTGCAATTGGAACGAAATAATTGGTGTGTTTTAAACATTCAGTGTGGACAACTGCTAAGTATAGAAAATTAATTTAAAGTAATTGCAATTATTTGCAATGATAACAAACAATGCAGAGGCACAAACTATTTCCCTGATTTTGTCTCAAGTAGTTTGGTGTTTTCAGAAAGTCATTTATAATTATACGATAGCAGATGACTTTTGTCGGTGCATTCTGAATTTTCTGTAGGTCACAGAACAACACTGAATATTTATACCGTCATAAAGACTGATAAA
This sequence comes from Mchenga conophoros, assembly GCF_057382185.1. Lineage (NCBI taxonomy): Eukaryota > Metazoa > Chordata > Actinopteri > Cichliformes > Cichlidae > Mchenga > Mchenga conophoros. The sequence goes on from NC_140526.1 coordinate 11,163,163, forward strand.
GAACAGAGCAAGACAAATATATATTTATTCATCCATTTATTGAAGAAAATGACCAAATATTAAATTTCTGTGACTGGAAAAAGTATGAGAATATTTGTTTTCAGTATGTAGTGTAAAGACCCAGTGTGCAGCAATATCTGCAACTAAATGTTTCAGGGAACGATTGATCAACTTTTCACATCAACTCCATTCCTCTGTACAAAACAGGTTCAGCAGGGGACGTGAGCTGCTAGCTTCACCTCCTTCTATAATCATTCCATTGGATTACATCAGGACTCTAAGATTATTCAAATAATCTAAAAACATTACATTTATTCATCTTTTATAATTCTTTTAATAGAATGAATTGTACATTGATTCTCATAATATGTGACACAGTTTCCCTTATCATTCAGTTCACAGACTTCCTTACATTTTGCTTACAGCCTTGCTGTTGTAAAATTAAAATTCAGTGCTCATCAATGATGCTTGGTTCCCTGTCCTATATACATAAAAATGATGTTACTCAGACCCCATATCACAAGTGAGATAGGTTTCTTTTACTGGAATGTAGTGCCTTCCTTTCTCTAATCATATCATTTTTAATTTAAACTAGAAAATTATATTTTAGTTTTTGTAGCGATTATAGCAGTTTTCCATCTATGGGAGTTGATGATCTCATTGGCACCCAGCCATGCCTACCATTGCCTTTTGGTATTCTTATAATGGAATCATGTAAGCTGACTTAAGCCAATCTGACACAGGCATTTAGATGCTTAGAAGTTACTCTGGGTTCCTTTGTAACCTCTCATGCCCTCACATGCTCTCACGTGCCCTAGTCTTTGTTGGTTGATTCTGGAGGGCATAGAGTCAATCTATCGGATTGTGATACAGTGGTGCCATACATATTGTATGAGTAGGTTTTTTTTTAAAGTCAATAGCATGATTGGTCATTTGTTTACTTCTATGCCTCTGAACGAATTCAGAGGCATAAAAGCTGGCACGTGTGTCCAAGCCGTTGCTGCAGCCTTGCATGTTCATGACAGCAGATTGTTTTAGGTGAAAATCTGACTGTACAGAGGTACTGAGATGAGATACTAAAACCTGTATTTCTGTGATTCTTGTGAATAATTTCTCCTTGATAAATAAATTGCTAATTATACAATGCTTGTCTCATTGTTTAATTAGTCTTTCTGTATCTATTTGTAGAACTTGTGTGAAAATCTGATGATGCTTTAGCAGGGCCTTTGCAAACCTTTAAGGACCACCGTACATCCATTGTGAATGAGAAATGCAGGAGATTCTTAAATATGCTGTAGATCACTGAAAAACATGGGCAAACGTGGAACTTGGCCAAATGGAACAACTCAGTGCTAGTTAAGTACATGTTCCTCTGCTTCTTTAGACCTGAACAGACGTAAGCCTGATAATACTCTGACCCACTCAGCTGACCTGAAAAACTCTAATCATATTTGCACTGATTCCCAGACATAAGCACTTTAACTTTACTTAGATATGCAAATATGCCTTCATAACAGTGTCTACAAGACAAACTCTCAGTGATGTGTTTTTTACTGTTCCATCCAGCTCAATACCTTTCCACTTAATGTGCTGCCAAGTTAATCAACGTTGGTTGAAATCCGAGAGATCACAGGCACTTTAGCTGCTGATGCGCCTGGTGTTCCTCAAAGGCAATGGCTGATGGATCTCCTGTGTTCATTATGGAGAGAAAGAGTTCTCTTTAATCAGCCTGGGAGTCACTTATCATAAGGACGCTCTACTACACATGCATGCATAAGCACGTGCACATGCGCACACAGTGATCCGTGCACACTTACATATAGACAAGCCTTCATGTATAAAAGATGACAGTTATGCAGACACTGAGGTACCTCATCACATGTAGGTGGGTTATCCACACCAAGCTTACAAACGAGGAAGACTGGCCCTGGGTGATCACAGTGAATACATGTACAGATACAGGGTATATGTATCACACGCTATCAGACAAGTGTGTCTTTTAGAGCCAATCCAGCAATACAGAGCAATTTAGAGAAATATATACATCAATAGCTCTTATAAGACTTTATGTTTAATTACACACAAACACAGGCAGCAGTGCATACAGCAGCTTCGACCAGTTTTCAATGTGACACGCAGAGAGAACGTGATCTTGTGGCAGACCATGTTTAAGACTGAATAAATATTTGAGAATTTGTGTTCAAATGCTTGTCAGAGATGTAGGTAAATATAAGCGTCTGGATATTTGGGCCTGTACTGTGTTACTGTGTGTAAGTGTGTGTCTGTTCAAGTGACTGCATGGTTGTTTTGTGTGTGTGCGTATTAGTGTGTGTGTGTGTGTGTGTATGTCAGTCTCGTTGGATTGTGGACAGGCATACACTGATTTAATCACTCCCCAGGCAGAGTGTGGGGGAGGCAGCGGAGGCTGTGAGGCAGATAGGAACAGACAAACGCGACAAGGCGGAAGAAGGAGAGAGCATGCTTGCCCGGCGGGCCAACTCTGCTGCACAATAAATACCGACTTGTAGATATTCTGCAATAAAGGTAAACTTACATGGAAACATAAATACAGTGCATGTGTGGATTTACTTACTTACTAATAATCTTACTAATAATCTTGCTGATATCCTATAGATAATCAGTTGCCTTTGTATATTTGATTGCATGTATTTTGTGTTTAAGTACATCTCTGTGTGATTTATTACATGCAACCTTGCCTTTGCGTGGATTCATGTCTTTGTGTCAGCCAAATGCAGGTACTGTATACATTTAGTCCAGACAGAGGTCGCTAATGGAGAACGGGGTGGTAATGGGCCCAGTGTTCCAGGTCGTTCTGTAATCTCATCACAATTAACTCAATAAGGTAAAGGGTAGTCTGCCCCCAGTAAACTCCCTGTCCCTGCCTTGACCTGCTAAGAGACGGGCACTGCACTACAACTTCAGGGCCTATGATTGAGACTGCATCAAGACTCATTTAGTTGCAAACTCTCTTTGAAGCTTTATCTCATTGTCCTGGTTTTAAAGCTGCAAAAGGCAATTTAAAGCCCAGAATACAGCAACAGGTACACACATGCAATTTTATCAAAAAGGTTTTCATCCCAGAGAATAATAACGCAAACAAACAAACAAACAAACAAAAAAAGACTCTGGTGAGTTTAGTTTTCTTTATTTGCTGCATTTTAAGAAATGGCTTTGTATTAACTTGCTGTGCAGAGAAATTTCACTTGGGCATCAGCCCTAATTTCAGGGTGATGTTATCTATTTAAGCTATACTTTGTTATTTGAACTATCCATCCATCCATTCGCTTCCGCTTATCCTTTTTCAGGGTCGCGGGGGGCGCTGGAGCCTATCCCAGCTGTCATAGGGCGAGAGGCGGGGTACACTCTGGACAGGTCGCCAGTCTGTCGCAGGGCCAACATACAGGGACAGACAACCATTCGCACTCACTTTCATTCGCACATTCACACCTAGTGACAATTTGGGTTATCCAATTAACCTATCCCCACTAAGTGCATGTCTTTGGACGGTGGGAGGAAGCCGGAGTACCCGGAGGGAACCCACGCAAACACGGGGAGAACATGCAAACTCCACACAGAAAGACCCCGGCCTGATGTTGGAATTGAACTCAGGACCTTCTTGCTGTGCGGCAACAGTGCTAACCACCGTGCCACCGTGCTATTTGAACTAATGAACTAGTATTGTCTTTGCATTAAACTTATTCAATCTACAGCATCTATACAATTAAATTGCCAGTTAAGAGATGTGGGCAGTTTATTTGTTCTGAAAACCCATCCTTTTTCTCGCATGTATAGTTCATTCTTTTTACCTCTCACACATGCCAAATTAACTTTGCTCTCTCACTTTGTTTTCTGCTTTTATACCATAGGCTTGATTAAACTGTCTGAAACATTTCAAAACTTTTTTAAAAATTCTCCTAAACAAAAAAGCATATTTGACCAATTTTCAAAATAACTGTGATCTATGGTTAACAGTGAAATAAAACAAAAAGGTATAAAATCAATAGGGAATTGTTCTCCTTTTGACTGCCTGCATTTGTCCCTCACACCCATGAGCAGGTTGGTACCAGTATTTGACAGAATCAGACCATGTGATCAATCAGAGTACAGCTGTGGCAATGAGGACCAAAGGGTGAAAAATTACATACACACACACACACACACACGTTGGAAAGCTGAGACTAACAGCAGTAATTAATCCAGAACTTTCCACAGCATGCACACACACGCACGCATGCACACACGCACGCACACACACACACACACACACACACACACACACACATGCTATAAAATAAGAAAAATGAAAAAATACATTCAAATAAAAAAAAAATTATTTTCATCAGGAGTCATGTCCCAGAGTTTTCTAACATGGCAGACTTCCAAAAAGAAGGAGCATGAAGAGTGACCCGGCAGTCTTCCAGGGAAATGCCTCTAATCAGTCTCAGAGGGTTTAACATCCTCTCTGGGCTCTGGCTGAATAGGAGCCGGGGGCAGGCAAACGGCAACTCTGACTCTCTTTCCAGAGATCAATATCCAGACTTCTTTTACAAATGTGACATGTTGAGAGGCAGACGAGGAATTCTGCTACTGAATTTCCAGGGAAGAGAGTTTTTTTTTCCTTTCTTTCTTTCTTTCTTTCTTTCTTTCTTTCTTTCTTTCTTTCTTTCTTTCTTTCTTTCTTTCTTTCTTTCTTTTAAATGTGATTTTCTGGTGAAATTGCCTGACGTAGTAAGTGTTGGACATCAGTATATGGTTTTGGATGTTGTGTTGCTTAGGATTACATCAGCCTTATCTTCATCAGGGAGTGCGAAGGGGATGGAATGTGCATGTTCAATATGTGCACAAATAATGTGACCCGTGTGTCGACTAGAGTCAAATGCTCAATAAACCAATGAAACAGTGTTTTAAAAAGAAAGGAATTTTATATTTTTCTGTAAAAGAGGCCTTTTCAAGTTTTCTGTAGAGACTTAATGCAAATTCAAACACGTTTACCTGTTTAATAAATGTCTAATACCATACTAATCCTCTCTCCCAAAACACAATATACCGATGCTACCCTGTGGGGTGTCTGCCTGTTGGCAAAAATAACTCTAAAGGGGTACCAAGTGTGTCAAAATGTGACAGCAAGGGGTCCTGACCAAACATCAGTATGTTTGCTGGAAGACCTCCCTGCAGTAGTGAAAAAGCCAATGTTGACTGCAGCTACACAAAAGCAAACAACAACAATGATTTAACACTGTAATCCTTTCTGTTCTATTATAACTTTCAATGGGTGTAATGTTTATGTTTTGTATTTTCATTAAATATTATTTGTTTTTCTGTATATAGTAGCTCATATGCCAAATTTGGTATTGTAACTATTGCTTCTCATGCAAGCTACTCAACCTTTTTCTTGTTTATTTCAACTGAGGCATTCTTGCTGCTTCAATAGCTGTGAAACAGATCGCCTGTTACAGGGGATGTATTCTTATTCTTCTATCTTGTAATTGCAAACTTTAACTTTACCCAGCGACATAACCTGCACTGCAAACTAATGTGCACCTATCTGGAGATGTAACTGCACATCCCGTCGATCTAGCTCACAACTAGTGTGATTGGCCTGTAGATTGCTCTTTACCATTTAAGACGATGCTTTTGCTTTAGTTTTTGAATTTATCATTAAGGTAGTAATAATAATAAGTGCCTCAATGTAAGGACCCAAAGAGGTCAGAAAATTCCTGGAAGAAGACATGAGGGAGAAATATGTATACCTCTAAAAATTAAAAAAAGACACAAAAAAGTGGGAACCTTGAACAGAAAAACTCCCAGCATTTTCTTTGTGTCTATCATGGCTGGAATGTAAAATGCTGAGACCTAACCACAAGGTAATTAACACATAAAACATTACACAAAAACATGCATGCTGTTAATTATGCCAGCCGCTTACATAATTTACAAACTTGGCTCTGCACAGGTTCACCACAGAAGTCTAAGGAAAAAGTATGCATTCCACAACAGGTTGGCAAATGGTTGCTAGCATTTGCTGGCATGAAATTGACTGCAAACAGGTATACAGTGCTGCATCAGAAATCTCCTTGCAATTGTTTTAGTCATTAGCTGCTTGCCATAATTGCCAGTAGTCACCATGGAAGATGCTGACATATCTGCAAACACTTGCAAAATACTTATCAAAGATTAAAAGAAACTGTGAACAGCTGGATGCAAACCAGAAATTGAGAAGATTTATGTTCAACATAAAAACTGTGCCTTACTGCTCCGACCAACACATTTTAAAAGCTGCAAGTTTTACTTTGAAGGTGAATACACATTTTCCCTAGTCACCAGTGGTTGCCAGATGGTCACTAACCAGTCTCTAGGTTTTTTATGACTGATGCCTTAAGTGGCAGAAAGTTTTTGACTCTAGACATGAGTGCTAGATTAAGCTTTCATATACTTATTATATATATTGCAGTTGATCTTTACATCTTTAAATGTGCAACTTTTATTCATAATATTTGAAAAGTGTTTTTTAAAGCCCTGTGAGAAAATATAGTGTGCCGTGATTCATTAGCCAATCAGCAGGTGTTTCAAAATTCTGACAGTTTCCTTTTTTTGTTGTTTTTTTTTTTCATTTATGTGGCAAACAAGCAACACCACTTCACTTTCCCAGTTGGCAAATTTTTGAAAATCCTTTGCCAGTACCACCTGATCCAGACCAGCATGTTCCCCTGCATAACTATCTCTGCCATCCATCCCATCTGACATCTGGCACCGGCTGACTGGTCACAGCTCAGTCCAGCTCGGTTCCATAGCTTTAGGGGAGGTCAGCAACTAGGGGCTGAGCACTGGGGCCGTCAGAGAGGTTGTTCTGCATACTGAGCAGCCTGATTAGGCAGAGGAGCACAGAGGGGCTCCAGCCCAAGAGGGCCAATAGAGAGACAGACCTAACGGCACACAGCTCTGTAGCTTCTTGCCACCAATGACCAGGTAACCAGTGCCAACTCATAGACCATCTTCCCCGATAGGTGAATCAGGAAAAATCAGGAAAAAACTGCACCTCTTCTCCTGTAGCGGGTTACTGCCACCATCGTTAAGAAAAAAATATACACTTAATACTCAGTAAGAACAACATTGATGGTATTAAGTTATAAGAAAAACAACTTTCGGGTTTGTATCATATTGGTCACTGTGGCAAATCACAGATAAATAGATGTCTTATCACCGCATGAGGCAAAATTGCAAAAAGCAAGAAAATGACCGTCTATTAACGCACATATTTGCATACTAATAGAGGACATGGTGTACTTTGCCTGTGAGTTATTCGTCTTCTAAATCACTGTCTACTCACAACTGTCTCTATAAGAAGAGAAAATTGATAATGATAATGAGCCTATGACAAGGCTGGCTCCCATTGAGCTCAGCCCAACACAGCTGACTGCCCAGAGCAATGCATCCTCTGCTTTGCCTCCATGGCCTGCACCAGTGTGACAGATAATTTGTGCAATACCGCTCCATTCCATCTCACCCTACTACTCCATCTAATCGCACCAACCTGCACCAAAAATCATCAGCGTTCACATGGAACATGCCCAGGTGCATTATGGTAACTGATGAGTGTTATCATGGTAAAAAATAAAATCAGAGGGACGTAAATCAGCTGATGATTGGGGAAATCATTGCTGCAACACGGGCATAGGGTTTATGAAGCATCCCTGACGCACACTGATTACTTTTGATTCTCTCCACTGTGTCCTCTTTTCCCAATGAGGTGAACAGCGGAGGTGGGGGATGAGGACTTGTATATAATGTCTGATGTGAAAAATAGGTGGGCAAGGGATGACTCAGTGGCTTTCTCATATGATTCCCCATGGCTCATTGTTTGTGCTTTGTTAGATTGGCCTGTCATGCACAAGCGTGTGCACAAACATGCTCACATAAACAAACGTCTGTGTTTACATGCTTTTCTTTAGGTATACTCCTTAACACACACATTAGAGGAAAAAAGGAGCCTTGAACTCACAAGAGCAAGAGAGGTAGAGGGGTCAGCCATCCGCTGAGATGATAATGAAAGAATAATAATAGAGTACAGGATGAAATTACTGAGCTTTACCCCACAATATCTTCTCTCATTAGTGCCAGCACTAATGTTGCCGTTTATGCTTGTGTTCTACACCAGCTCCCCCTAATTAGGCGTGGGCTTCTAAAAATAAACGGCAAACTAAATAGTGGCGTGAAAGTACATGCAAATCTGTTGATGTACAGGAATAATGGTGGCAGGGTGGGGGGGAGGATTAGTGGTGCGCTGCAGACTGAAGTAATTGAGTTGGGTAGTGTTGACACCCAGGCACAGTCATTGCCCATGTTGTGGAACGTGCTGTGAGCGTGTGTGCTACACGGCTCAGCCGGCATTTGTTTTGTGTGGTTGATGTCATGGTAAAGGTTTTAGCTCTGGATAAAGGCTGGGATAAATGCAGAGATACTAATCCTTGCGTTACTTAAAAAAAAAAAAAAAAGAGGAGCATGGTGGAATCTTCCTCCTGTGAAACAGCACGGACAATCTGTTGCAACACCTGAGCAGGGTACAGCACGAACTAGGGCGCAGGCCTTAGCACTGCAAGGGCAAGGAATTGTCAGGCATCACTCAGAGTGAAGGCGGGACAAGCTGAGATTTCATTGCAAACACAGTTAGAACTTTACAAGTACTGCACAGAAAGGACGAGGGCGTCATCTTATAACATGGGGGACCATGCTTACCACCGAGCCACTGTGCTGCCCTCCTGTGTAATTTTAGTGAGATGAATTTACCATAACAAAGACTTTGAACCCTTACAGAAAAAAAAAGAAATTAAAATCAGTGGTTTTCAAGGGCCAGGTTCATCTTGATCATTTTTTTCTTAGCATTGTCATTCCAGCTTTTCAATTTAAAGAAAAACCTTGACATTCTTCTTTTGACATTAACTTGCTTATGTTTTTCTTTTTTTTGGCATCCGTCATACTTTATTCACCTTTACTGAATTTTTGTAACCATAATAATCTAAGCAACATTCAGAATAATATGTTTTCATGAACATTTCTGGTATCTGGGGAGTGTGTTTTTGATTATCATGCACGGGTTTCTGAAACATATGACAGTGACATCAAGACCAGTAATGTGCTACTTTTACCAAATGCTGTTACTGTGAATAACTTTTACTGTGTACTATTTTAATTATGTAGTTTGCCATGATCATAAAAATCAACATGAACATATTTCTTCATTAGATTAACTATAAGTAGATATAAATTTAGGTTGGCCTTAGAAATGCAATATTTAATATCTTCCTACCTTCAAAGCAGTTTAGTAAGCAACAATAATAAAATTCATGTAGTATGAGCAAAAATCTTAAGCTACTCCTTATTTCTTTATTTTGCCATGAGTACCTTTCAGGTATTGTTATTTATTTATTTATTAACCTTTATTTAACCAGGAAGATCCCATTGAGATTAAAAACCTCTTTTTCAAGGGAGACCTGGCCAAGATAGGCAGCAGCAGATGTCTCACAGTTACAGAAATTACTCAAACACAGGCAGCAACAACACACATGCAACAATAAGTGAAAGAATACAAATAAAATAAAAATAAAATTCAATAAAATTCAAATAAAATAAAAAGTCAGTTAAAATGACAATCAATCTAATTGAAACAGTTGCATGTTATGGACTTGGCCTCAAGGATTCGTAGTTTAGATTTAAAATCACTTAATGAAATGAATTCAGTCATTTTCCATTCCTTCTGCAGTTTGTTCCAGGCTGAGGGTGCTAAATGGACAAAAGCTCTTTTACCAAGTTCAGTTCGGGCAAATGGAACAGAAAGCAACAAGTAACCATGCGGACGAAGAGAATACCGACCAGCATGTTTCATTACAAGCAGGGAACATATATAAGAAGGCAGCAACCCAAGTATCGCCTTATATATAAAACTGTATAAATGAGAGTTCCTCCGACTTACCAAAGCAGGCCATCCTACCTGAGAGTATAACTCACAGTGGTGAGTCTGAAATTTACAGTTAGTGATGAACCTCAGAGAAGCATGATACACAGAATCAACCATTCGAAGACATTGAGCAGAAGCATTCATATATAGAATATCACCATAATCCAGCACAGGCAAGAATGTTGCAGCAACAAGCCGCTTCTTTGTATTAAAAGAGAAACACAACTTATTTTGAAAATAAAATCTCAGTTTTAACTTCAGGTTTTTCACAAGATTCTCTACATGTGGTTTGAAGGTAAGCGAGTCATCAATTAAGATTCCCAGATATTTATAGGTGTGAACCAACTCTATTTTATTACCTTCAAGAGTGGTTACTGATGGGATTGTTTGGGCTCGTCTCCTTGATTTAGAAAACAACATGAGCTTTGTTTTGTCTGCGTTGAGAACAAGTTTAAGCTGATGTAATGAGTGCTGGACAGCAGAAAAGGCTTTCTGCAAGGAGTCGATGGCTTGGACAAGAGTTGAACCACAGCTGTAAATAACTGTATCATCAGCATAGAAGGGCAAGTTTGCATCTGGCACATGTAGACTAAGATTGTTTACGTAAATGATAAATAGAAGGGGACCTAATACAGAACCCTGTGGCACTCCGCTGTGCACTGTAACAAAGTCAGAACATAGACCGTCAGATTTAATGCACTGAGTCCTGTTACTGAGGTAGTTTGAGAACCATGCCACTGCTCTCTCAGAGAGTCCTGACTGGAAGAGTCTAAGTTTTAAAATACAATGATCAACAGTGTCAAATGCTTTTGACAAATCAATAAAAAGGGATGCACAGTGTTGTTTTTTATCAAGTGCAATAGTAATATCATTTACCACTCTAATTGCAGCTGTGATAGTACTGTGATTCTTCCTAAAGCCTGATTGATATTCAGATAAAATGGCATTGATGTGCAAAAACTCCTTTAACTGCTCACACACAAGAGCTTCAAGAACTTTGGCCAGCACAGATAGATTAGATATTGGTCTGTAATTAGTTAACACTGCTGGGTCGCCCCCTTTTAATAGAGGAACAACAAAAGCTGATTTCCATACTGAGGGAATTTTATTCGTGTCCAGTGTGAGGTTGAAAAGTGTTGTGAGAGGCTCTGCTACAAAATCAGCTGCCAGTTTCAAGAAGTAAGGATCTAGTAAGTCTGGCCCTGGAGATTTTCTAGGATCTAACAGTTTAAGAGCTTTACAGACCTCCTGCACAGAGAAAGGAACAAAGTTAAATGGCTGACCAGTGTACACCGGAAGGTTTGTGCCAGATTTTACAGAGACTGGGTTCAGAGAGTCAAACAAAGAGCCAGAAGATATAAAGTGCTTGTTAAAACAATTCATAATCTCCTTCCTATCATAAACAGGAACAGAATCCTTAAAAACATAGGTGGGTAGAGCGTGGGAGCTTTTACTCACTGAAAGAGACTTAATGATTTTCCAGAACTTCTGTGGATTATTTAGGTTCTCAGTGGTGACAGACAGATAATATTCTGTTTTAGCTTTCTTAATAGAGGAAGTACATCTGTTTCTTAGTTGTCTGAAAAGAAGCCAATCACTGGGGTAGCCTGTTTTCCTCGCTTTGGCCCAAGCCAGGTTACGCTCATGAATGATATCTGCCAGCTCTTGGGAGAACCAGGGGTTTTCACGACCTTTTATCCTATATCTTCTTAATGGAGCATGTTTATTCACAATTTGCATAAACCCATCCTTAAAGAATGCCCACGCTAATTCTACATCAGGGATCAATCCTATTTTCTTCCAGTCATAATTTGACAAATCATGATAAAATGCTTGCTCATTAAAATGTTTAAGAGTTCTTTTAAAAATAATACGATGTTGTGACTTGGCCACTTTAGTATTTCTAATAGCAGCAACAACACAGTGGTCACTTAAGTCGTTACAAAAGACACCCAAAGATGAAAATTTATGAGGAACATTTGTCAAAATCAAGTCAATCAAGGTAGACTTTTCGGGGCTTTTGAGATTCGGCCGAGTGGGTAAATTGACCAGCTGGGTAAGACTGATAGAATCACAAAAAGATTTAAAATCATCTGAAACTGTTTTGAGCCAATCCCAGTTAAAGTCACCAGCTAGAACAAGCTCCCCATAATTTAGTCTGGACAGCAAAAGGTTTAAAGAACGCAGAGCTTCTGTGGAGGCAGAAGGGGGTCGATAGCAACAAGCAACTGTTATGCAAAGACCCTTTGCAACATTCACATTCAGAGCCAAAAATTCCAATTGTTTGCAAATTGATTCTGATAGAACTATTGTAGCATCAAATTTTGACTTAACATAAGCAGCAACACCACCACCTTTCTTAAACCTATCGGTGCGATAGATATTGTAGCCAGCCATGCTAACATGTTCATCAGATATATATTTAGACAACCAAGTTTCAGAAATGAGGACAATATCTGCATCTGTTGATTGAACCCAGATCTTGATCATATCCATCTTGGGTAACAAACTGCGCACATTAAGATGAACTATCTTCAGCCCAGGTGAGGATTTAAATTCAGATGGTGTCTGGCTACATTGCAGCTCAGGGCCTGGGTTAGGTTGCACATTACCAGATAAGAGCAGTAGTAAGACGATCAGAAGTCTCTGCTTTGTACTTATTGATTTTGACGTGTGAAATGTTGACACAAAGCAGGATTTTTTGTAACTAATTTTGTAATTGTACAAAGCAAGAAGGTTTTGAAGATGAGGTAAATCTTTCTGTAGTTCAAAATGATTAATGTCCTGTTCCAAATACATTGGAAATTGTACAGGAGCAGCAGTGACGCATGTAGATCTGGGAACCATGTCACGCAGAATGGGGTCACTGCCATAGACCCAACACATTACTTTTTGTCTTACACTTACCTTAGTTTTATTAAGGACACACTACACACCACGCTGCGACATATGACGTGTTTTTCTAATAGATCTTTGGAAATCATATTTTTGGTGCAAAATACAATTTTGTGCCTGTCAAAATGTGTTATATTTGGCCTTTTTCACAGATTCAACAAAGAAATGGGAACAAATTATATGTTTTTATGTGACAGGCTGCTAGTAACAAAGATACAATTTAAAATTGCTTGTTTGTCATGTGTAAAGACATGTTAGGTGCCTTTTTGTGCTTGAAGGATTTATAGATCAGTGTGGATTAACAAACAGACAAAAATAAAGCAGTTTTCTGAATACAGTCTAGAAAAAAAAAGCAGTCAATGTCCAAAGAAAACCTTTGAAAGACCTTCAGAGAACCTGTATACATTTACAATTTTTTTTTAAAAAGTCTGACTACTTGGAAACAGAATATAAAGAATTGAAGGGTGGCTCCAGGATTTTGCACAATGCTTTAGATATGCATTTAAAAGAAACTATCCAAAACCTAACAAGGGGTTAAATTCTATAACGCTAAAAATATACCTTTGAAGATTGGAAGGAAAAAAGAATCAATATGGACGTTTTTACTCATAAATAAAAAGCTATTTCACTTCACCAAACTAAAAGTTGCAAGACCTGTTAAAATGAGACATGCTAACTGGAATTACAGCATGACGTTGAGACTGTCACTACTCTGGTTCTCGAGAACTTTAAGAGGCACGTTGCTGTGAAAATAGTTCTAACCCAGTATGTTTTCCACCTTATCTACTGCATATCATAAAGCTGTCAACATCCCAGCCAGTTCTCATTTATGTTAGCTGTTATTTGAGAGCTATTGAGTTTGAATTTGTTCTCTGAGCAATGTCACCGGAGGACACCAAATCTTTGTTATGGTAATTACAGCGCAGTGAAATTATGTAGATGAAACAAATGAATGGGCCAAAGTTTGAGCAAGCAATGCACTTGGGGAAATGTTGTATTTTTCAGTAAGTAATCTTAGAGGAGGGATTACAGCTTGATCAGAATTCAAATCAATGCGACACATTATGATAAAAAAATGAATTCAACTAAAACTGTTGTGAAAATCCTCCAAGGGAAATGAGTGACATCCCAAATGTAGAAGAACTGAGAAACTAACACATGTGTCGCTTGATAGACTATATGTCCTTTCACCTAGAGGAAAATATTTTATGGTCCCAAAGTATTCTATCTAACAAAATGATAAAAAAAAAACATTTTGGTTCAAAAGGTAGTGAAACCCTAAATTCTGGAACTGTAGTATAGATTTATCACTAGCATTACTCATTTCTGTGTGTGAAAGTAGTAGCACTATTGCGGTGTGTTCAAAGAGAGAAGTGTGGTGACTAATTTCTGACTTGAATGCAGTCCATTTGGCCTTGTTTCCTCAGTCCATTACTGCAGCTCTGAGTCACAAACCTCCAGACCTGAGGCTGTCAGCAAGAGTCACTCTAGCTGAGGGGGTGGGGAGATTTTTTTTTTTTTTTTTTTTTTGAGGGGAGCGGTCAAACACACAGACAAATGAGCCCACATGTACTTGTGTGCAAACACGTTCTGTCTCCTTCCCACATCATCACACCCATGCATAGATTACATCTTTTTCCCTTTCTTTTAGCCTGTCTGATTCTATCTCATACATCTACACAACACAGCCTCACTTCCCCAGGAATCTGATCTTTTTATAGAGCATCTGTGTGTTGGCGTGGGCAGTGGTATGGCCGTGCTGTTTCACCCAGCTCAGACTGGATCTCAGATCAATATCCTGTCCCCTGCCGGCCAGCTAGTTCAGGCCAGGCAGACCACTTACGAAAACCTGTCCTTGTGGTTTAACAGCTGCTGTCTCTTATAAAAGTAAAAGAAAAAAGTCTCTTTATTTACTTACTCCTTAAAAATAGCAATCACACCTAATATTGTGTATATTTCTTTAAAACAGAAAAATTTTGGTTGGCATGGAGCTGTGATATTAAACCACTTGCAGAACAGCAAAATGTTGTGCTCTTGTGCATACTTACGTAAACATCCAAGTAACAAAAAAAAGTTCTGAATGAAGAACGCAAAAAGCAGCGGGCTTATTGAGCTTGTTATGTTTGCCAATCTGGCACTTGGTTTTGTTTTCTTTGCCTTGGTGCTGTTATCGTAAATGTGGAAGTGATCCATTATTCTGTCTGCCCTGTGATGTGTGGTAAATTATGTTTTGCTTTTTTGCCCCTTCTTCCCATAAATTATATTATAACATGAACATGAAACCTTACTGGGAAATTTTGGATATTGTTTCAAAAATCATGATCTTTTTAGTCGCACCAAAAAATGATCAGATATGACATCACAGTCATGCTGGGGTTTTTTTTGTTTTGTTTTTTTGTAATCTTTATTTCAAGAGCCAAATCTGTCTTGGCTCTAAGTTCTGTGTAAAGAGATAACATCACTGGGAGAGCTATGCTATTCCACTAAGATAAAGCTGGGGAAGAACCAGGTTTTATTCATTGTCATATAATGCAGGTGCAAATGCAGTGTAACTATGATAACCATGATTACTTGAGAAGGAAACCACTCATAAACTGTTCTTGAAATTTTCCTTATACACTAACCTTGAAATGCCAGCCATAATGTTCTCCATATGTAGACCATATATCGGTCATTCATTGGCTTGGATTGTTTTGATTCTTTTGACTAGAAAAAAGTATTGACAGGAAGAAGAAGATATGGACTATGCCCAATGTCTCACCACTTTAGAACCATCACAGTAACAACACAAAACCAAGCCTTTCCATCCATCTTCTTCCACTTATGCGGTTCAGGGTACTGGAGACTATCCCAGCTGCAATTAGGCAAAAGGTGGGGTACACTCTGGACAGATCACTGGTCTGTTGCAGGGCTAACACAAAGAGACTATTTTTTTGGGACTATGGAAGGAAAAACGTACACATAAGCATGAGGAGAACAGGGAAACTAGGGCCACAGGTGGATTTTAACCCAGGACCTTCTTTCTGTGTGAACTTCTTAATGAATTTGGCACAGATACAAATTATGCAAAATAAGCTTTTCAGGTACTCTTTAGTGAAAATACATTTTTCAAGATGTTTCACGACTCATATAGTCAATAAATTGGCAGTTAATCCAAATTAAACCCAGTAGCTCAAAAACCAAATAACTTTAGTAGAGATCATACAGTTGGATTATTCTACATACCAAAACAACAATTAACAATTTTTAAAAATATATTTTCTGGCCTTTTACTGTCTTTATTAGACAGATACAGTGAAGACTAACAGGAAAGCAGAGGGAAAGACATGCGGCAAAGGGCTGCAGGTCAGACTCAAACCTGGGCCGACTGCTCTCAGCCGTGTGGCCTGCTCATCCAACTCAGCTAAACCGGTGCAACCTAATTACTTTTTTACAATTTCTAAAGTACATTTCTCCAAAGCATTTAAGATTATCAACACAGCATCTAAGTATAAAACTAGAATCTCACATTCTACAGTTTGAGATGGGCTAGGTAGATTGTGCAACTCAGCTAGGTTCAGTGATCTCCAAGACTGGTTGGGCCCTTTCGCATCCCTGTCAATCCCGACTGTGCTTCATGATCAAGGTGACTTATGGGGCAGCATTTGGCACTATGATGCTCTGGTCTGGATCTCATTCCCTGACAGATTACAGTGTTGGACAAGCTGCCACTCGCAGCAGTGTGGCTATGATGGCTCTGATAATTGAAGTGCTCAAAGGTGGATGGCTTGGACAGATGAAGCCCGGCCAGTCAATGGATCAATAGTGTAATCGTGAGCTCCAGTTGCTGGAGCTAAATGGGCAAGGTAGACTGAGCCCAAACAGAAGCAAATAAAAAAAAGAAAGGTCATGATGCCTTTTATGCCCAAAGTTAGTCTTTTTTTTATATATGTGTTTCTCACCCTAAAAAGGTTTACCATTATGAGAGTTAACACTTCAGTCCTAAAGAATCCCATACATGCACCGGGCATTTTATGTGATGTACAGAATACTGACAGCAGAAAATATATACCTTTACAAAGTATATGACAGCCAATATCTTCTAACTATTTATAAGAGCATTGGTAGGGGTTTAGCCTTAAGATTTGGCTGTTATTGTTTTATATCCCCAGTCCCATTTCACTGATATAACCATCTATTTGCCTGTCTTCTTCCGAGCAAATAGACAAACAGACTGCTCTGCATTCACTCTGTGGCAGCGAACAAATTTCATAATCGTCACTTGCTTTGCTCGCAAGTCAATAGCTATGACTTATCACCAGGAAAACACACAGATGATTTGTTCATGGACTTAATTGAATAGGAATAGCTGAGTCCCAGCATCATGCACGCAAAGTCATTTTCATATCGCTCAAATGTCACCAGCAGAGAGGGTGACAGGATCATCTGGCCACCTGTCAAGCCTCCCTATGACAAGAACCACCGAGGAAAACACCATGAGCACAACATTAAAAACACACTCAGGCACAAAAATGAGCATCAAATGTGTTATTTTTTATAAAAGCATGTGTGTTTTTCTATATATGCATATGGCACTGACAAAGCACCATCAACTCCCATAAGAAGACAATGGCAAGATATTACAAACGGAAGATTAATTTATTGAAGCAAACAGTGCAGGACATCCACAACATTACACATATAAACTTTACATTGCAAACTGCAAAACACAGAGAAAGATGAGAAATCTCAAGGTCTTTTGAAAATGAGTGGAGCAGTCACCAGTAGGAGATGTGCCTAATCAACTACCCATAGCCCTAACATACATCCCCCTGGCAATTTACACTTAGCCGTGCCATGACTGAGCTTGTATGAAGGTGAGATGCACTACTCCTTTTATAAGAAGCAGATTTATCTCTGTCTTTAGTCATAAAGAAGACACTTAGGTGAAAGGACAAAGGGATACATTTAACCTTTTACTTTTACCCGATGTTCCTAGCCAGGACCACATATCAGAAATGGCTTAATTTGTTATATCACTAATATGACAAGCAACTGATAATGAGTGCAGTACATCTGAGGGTCAGAAGTATTGTGGCATGGCTACAGTATGACAATATAAAAGAGATGTGCTAGAAAATTAAATAAAGAGGTAGAGGAAAAGAGAACTGACAGGGTTAGATGAAGATAAATGTCAGATGCTGGAAGCCAGAGATGTTTTTAAGCTCTACAAGAAGAAACCCAAAAAGTAGGGAGGAAGGAGTTAAAAAAAAAAGAGAAAACGATAGTCTGTGAGTGAGAAACCATATCCATGGTGGATGGGGAGCAATTCAGAGGCAGACAAAGAAAGGCAATTCATGGAGGGGGTAAAAAGTTAAAGCAGAAACAGGGAAGTAGCGAGAAAGAGAAATAGCCAATTAGCAGGAAGCCAGCAGGTGTGCTTTCTCTCTTGAGCCCCCCTTTCCTTACCCCCCATCCTTGGTATGGGGTAGAGGGGTGGGCTGATGCTGTGCGGGCCTTAAAGAGCAGGGAGTTGCTATGGCAACCGCCTGGCACGCTCTATCTCCAGGGAAACGGAAATGTCACAGCTTAAGAGGTCTCAGAGAAAGCAAGTGAGGAAGAGAGAAGCAAAGAGAAAGGCAGGAAAAAAAAAAGGTACAGGTAAGTATGAGGAAATGCATCAGCAAGATTGATTCATTACTCCTTATCTTTTTTACAAGGCCGTCATATTTTCCTTGGAGTTTATTTACGATCAAATTAATCATCTGGCTTCACCCTGCGATCCACCTGCTAACCCCTTAACTTAGTTTACAGCATAGATGTTAATTCTGAGACTGTCCCTTAGTAGGAAGCTGAAACCTGAGTCACCACCTGAGCACAATGCAGTCTACTGCAAGGCTTCTGAGAGCTAATCAACCTTCATTTATTGAATCAAATATTTACTGTCATAAGCAGCCGAGGGGCCCGAGGGTGTGGTAGGAAAACTCGAGCCTGCATTGGCAGCGTGTGGTGAGGGTGAATGTGACCGGTGCTTGCTGCTGAGCTATGGGCTGACCCTCCAAATCACACATTAGCCAGGGCTGACTAGCTGAAAGCTCATTAACCTGAATGGCCACTGATTGCTCCACTATTAACACAGTCTGACTCCTCTCCTCCAGGGCTGTACCCACTTATACAGGTGCTTCAGTACCCCTCAAGGTCTTGGCTTAATCAGGGTAAACAAATGTTGTTTCTTTGTCATGGTTGTGCCACTTTGTTTGATGTATGCCACACACTGCAGCTATGGTTGTTCCCACTTTTCTTCCCCAGTTTTTTAATTAGTTTAGTAATTGTACCCATCTGGCATAATTGACCTTTAGTCTGCATCCTGTAATAATTTAGAAAGGCTGTTTCACCTGTACTGGAAAGTCACAGAAGAACTGAAATGTATGCGTCGGTTTGTGTCATCATAAGGACAGTAGGTTCTTGAGGAAAGGAGGTGGCCAGCTAAATGGAGCATTTCTCCAGCATTCTGCTGCATGCCTGAGAGTGTGGCCTGGCCATGCCTAATTTATTTCCTCTTTTGTCGTTGTTGTCTCCATTCCTCGGTTGATTAAACCAACCTCATGCAGCTATGCTCAACAAATAGCCTAATTGAGTACGACCTTGGCAAATGATATATCAGCCCTATCCTCCAAAAACACCACCTGCACCAGACGCCCATCTCACCAGCCCATCGCTCTGCGGGCCGCCGCACCAAGCACAACAAACATAAACAGGGGATTCGCCTCCTCAGCCAAAGTCATTTCTTGCACGACCTTTCCCACAAATCACAGCGATGACACAGGGCTGGATGGATCACTGAAATGGGACACATTTGTATCACTTAGACCTTTCATCAGATGCAAGCAGATACTCATCTATTATTCCCCCTTCCATTTGCAACTTTCACCCCACAGCCAGCACATGGAGGGTAAAATAAGTGAACGTAACATTCCTATCTGTGCTTCATGCAGCAGCTGCAGCAGGCTTAAGCAGCACAGAATTCTCATTAAATTTCCATCCTGTTTCTGTGTTTAAATGGGAGCTGGAATGAGGGAACGAAGGGGGGCTAGTAGTTTGTGTTCAAAGGGGCCTGCTGTAGAAGATCTGATGGCTCTCTCAGTGCAGTCTCTGGTGGGATCTCTCACAGGATACAGATGCCTGCTCTGAGATGGCTTCATACCTAATGAGTCTGAGCTCAAGCAGTGCTGCACACAAAGCAGCGCTGCCCTCGATTCTCTGTTTGTTTGCCACCCCCAGCCCCACCCTCACTGTCTAGCTCACTCAGCACTGAGCGATGTGCCTGCCCACAGCCAGTGTGTGACACTGATGTGTTTCTCAGGAGGGATGCGTATCCTGCAGGTAAACACCTGGAGGCTGAAAAATCACCCTCCAAAAGCAGGCGACACGGGCTGTTCTGTACCCAGGGACTGTTAACAAAGTGAGACTCATCCCTCTGCCTGTCTCCATGCCTGCACCGGTCTCTGCACCGAGGCACTGGACCACAGGTTCTGAGCGGTGTGTCGTTGCTGGTGCTCAGATTTGGAGTGTCTTCAAGATTTATTTCAGTTTCCTGTCAAGACTATATAAACTTGTTGCAAGACCATGTAAAAAAGGACAACTTTGAGTCTTTAGCTAAATTTTTTACAGCTTTTTATTCAATATTATTATTTCAATTTGTATTATGTCTAAATGTCTACGTATATATGTGCGTATATGTATATATAATAGATACATTTTCCAACATTTATTTTATGTTGTATAAAAGCAACAGAGCACAATTTTAAATTGATTTTCTATCTATCTGTCTATCTATCTTACACCTTGACTGTAAACTCTCCACAGCTACTTCCAAAAAAATCCTAAATGTAACAAAAGGATGCAGGGACAAAGAATAATAAAATTCTGCTTGTCAACCAAACAGAAGTGCATCTAAAACAATTTGTGTTGAATTCTCATACATGTCGAGAAGCCATGTGTGTTATATGAATCTATAAAATGATTAGTATTCTTGTGTCTGTGTGTGTGTATGACAGAACCCATGCTGTAGTGACCTCTACTAGAGACATGGAGGGGACAGCAGACTGGTAAACTGCAGATCTTTCTTCCCTGTCCCTCAAAGGGGTGCTGTTTCTGGCCTAGAGGTGGGATAGGGAAGTGTTGATAAAAATAGGTCAGACTGCCAATATACCCCCTGAGGATGGCAGAGAGGTTACCACAGCAAGGAGAGAAGGGAGTGGACAGATATATCTGTCTGTCCATCCCTCTTGGCCTGCGAGAAGATTAGAAGACAGTTTTTGGGAACAATAAAGAAACAAGAGAATTTTGTTCTGCTCTGGTACAGAGGTCAGATGTTGTTTTGAACTCTGCACTGTCGATAATTTTGGTGACAGCATCCAGAGGCATCCACTTTTAAAATCAAGTGGAGAAAAATCACACTGGGGGGTTATGCACACTGTAGCTCATTAAATTTTCTTAACAGATCTTTGACGAGCTTCAAGCTCCAAGACAGCATGCCGTTGAGGACTTGTGAGAATAAGTCCCTTAAGGCCACTTACGTAAGACAAATTGCAGGCAGTGTCTATGTTCTCTGCCATCCAGGTGATTAATGCATACGTCACTGAGGGCTCCATACAGTCCACAGTCCTCATGGCATTATAAGTCTGCCTGGAATGAGCCGTCACCTTATAGACGTTTGCTGTCCCAAGGCAGAATGGCTTTAATCAAAGCCTGTGAGGAGCCAACAGTCACTGGGGACAAGTTTCATTGGGAGTTAAGTTATAAGAATGAAGACGCCGCGCAATCTCAACTCCTTTTTAAATGGGATGAAGGGATTAAACAGTGAAGAAGTGGCAAAGATAAATAGAGAGAAAAGGACATTTCTACATGCCTCTGCCCGTCTTTACCTCAGAGAGCTGTCATGATAGTCAGCCTGACCTGCTTATTTATTGAGAGCTTTCATTCACACCTGGGCTTCTACCCCTTGGCAAGTCTTGATTAAGCAGGGCCTCTTTCATATCCATAAATCAGTTAATTTTATCAGACATCTCGTGCCAGTGACAGTTCACACCAGCAAGCTTTTGCCAAGAGAAGGCCCTAAAATATATGTTCCTTTCGCTACAGCCGGGCAAATATGCTAGGGGATTTTTTTTTTTTTTTAAAAAGTCTCATGGTTTACAATTTACATGTGGCCAATATCACAAGACTTCATTAAATAAATAATCTGGGATCACATCTCTTCTCAGATGTTTGTAAATCCAATTACTGCTTTATCAAATTGGATTCAACGGTGATTATTTTTATTTTTTCAGGGTGTTGTGCCAGGCAGTAGGATGATGAAACTGGTGCAGTTTAATATCAGCACTGCTGATAAATGTGTTTGGTTTCATCACTGCAGCTGTAGACAGTCCAAAGGGCAGGCACAGTGCTCTGGAGCATGGGCCACTGCTGGGACGACTTCTGCGTTAATCATATTACAGCACAGCTTCAAGGTGTGCAGAGGACATTTGCACACAAGGAAATGTGTGTAGGACAAAACTGGCAAGGCAGCACCCCAAGTCATCGTAGAGATGCTAGCTTACAGTCTTGCACAGACAGAATAGTTGTGTTTACTGTTTGAAGATGCAGAGAAGCAGTAACTTTCTATGGGGAGCGTAATTAGCTGTGAAGCGTCAAATAGACAACAAAGAGCACAACATGAAACTGTCTCTGATGCATATCCCTGAACTCTCCAAGAGGAGATGGCATCTTTACAGAACAAAAAGATCCCACATCGTTGCCTCTCATGTCCTCTGATCACTTCTTTTTACAGCACCTTCTGCGTGTTTTCAAAATAAAAACAAAGACATTGGAAGAGCAAGGATTCTCTATGGGGCCACTCTGATAAAATATTTCCTTGTGAGTTTTCCCAAGAAGTAGAAAGAGAGTGGCAGTCCCCAGAGTTCCTGTGTCCACTCAGAATGACACTCCAATGGCCACGCTCTAGGGGAACACCATTTTACGAGGCACAGGAAAAGCCAAGATGAAAAATCATAAGAAAAGTAAAAACACTCTCCTGCTTTGTTCTCTTCTCTCATCTTTGATGCAAACCTCGAGTTACATTTTTGCTTTTAACAACAAGCAAATGAAAACATGTGAGGGAAAGCAAAGGAAAAATTAGGCACCCTAAGGTGGAAAGAGAGAGGCTGGATTCTGAACAGGGAGCTGTTTTTATAAAAACAGCTAAGCCCGGAAAGTGGAACATTGTGATAATGTGCTGCCTACAATACAACCTTGTCCTAATATCTAATATTCCCCAAAGATTGTGATTGTGTGCTCGGTCTTGCATACAAGAAGTGCATTAGAAGAAGCTACTTAATGACCCATTCTGACCTATGAATGAAAAACTGTTAGAACAATTCAACTAGAGACAGTAAATGGAAATTAATCTTATACAGTGGACAAAAGGAAACAAGGTAAATAGACACGAGACTTGGTTGACTCTTGAAGACTAGTTAGCTAGATATTACTATGACTCCAAGCTGTTGATTCTTATGTTCTTTTCCTTAACTGCCCGAAAAGTTCAGCCTAAGAAATAAAATAGTAAACGGCAGAGATGGTATAATTCAGTTAAGAATGCAACCGTAGCCCTCTAGGTCCTTTTTTTCATTTGATCACTGCGTATTTGCTCACACCTCTTGTTAACGGTTGTACTATTTACCCAAAGCACAAAAACTGGATTCTGCTAATGCAGAAAATCTTTAACAACTCCAAAATAGTGAAGAGGCAGGCTAGTTAGCCAAAACAATATCAGCAAATCCTTATTTGGATTAAACAGGACCACAAAAATGATTGAACAGGAAGCAAGTAAGTAAAGTAAAGTAAATTTTTATTTGTATAGCACCTTTCAAGATAAAAATCACAAAGTACTTCACAGAAAAGCTAAGACATAAAAACAGAAATCAACCAAAAGCAAATTTAAAAAGATGAGTTTTAAGCAGTAGAAGAAATTCTCAAGAAAGAGACTGTATCTACTGCTATTTGTCACCTACTTGTGGTTTTTGACATCTAGCTATGCTGCCAATATTGCAGTCAGGAGTTTTACATCCACTGGTAAATGTGACACTCCCACAAATATTCAGAGAATAACATCAGTATGAATACAGTCTGTGGTCTCAGACAAAGAGGGACTGATTGGGGCGTAAATGTTTGTATATTTTGTGTCCAAAGTTACAGCAAATGACCAAGATATTGCACAGGTTCTCCTAGCTTCCTTAAAATGGCTTGCATTTAGATTCCATAACAAAACACACAAGTTAAACTAAAAATATTACCACGCACAAAATATGCCAGAACTACAACCTGTTAAGAATTACTCATGCTATGATGGTGACATCCATAAATATAGACTTGTTTTTCTATCTCCAGAGACTTCAGGGTGTTTATAATATAGGCACTCTAATCTATATGTGTCGTCTCCTGCCTTTGAAATGCGAGTTGTAAAGAACAAGGTAGAAATCCGCTGTGTGCCCAGTAGATGCCCCTATATTCAACCCCTTCTCCTTGTCCTCCTCCTGCCATGCTGTCGACGCCCATACTTCTTTTGGGCCGCACAAAACATTATGTATGTTCCTGCTGTTTCTGTGCCCTGTCCACTACCATTATATATTTATTCTGATACTGAAAAATAAAGAGAAATAAAAAAACACACATTTTTCATTATTTTTCTTCATTCAAGTGCTTTCCAGCTGACTAAAATTCATATTTATGCTAATATGCGGCACCTCTTTCCGCCTCAGCCTCACATGGGAGATGGGAGCCAGGCTAGAATTAATGACATTGCATCGGCGGTAATGTTTGCCGCGTTTCATTAGTTGGTATATCTTTAATTTCCAATAAACACGGTAATTAGGGGAGGTATCCACGGAGACAGGCCCTGGCAGGCTGCTGCTGTGGTAACAGCTGTAACTGAATCTGCACAGAGGTAACAGCAGTCAAGGAGGACTTTCAGCTTAACCAAATCCTGCCTCGCAGTGGGAAGGGCCTCGATTCAATTATATGAAAATGAAGCCCACCACAGATATCGTTCACAGAAAAAGTGAGAGGAAGGGAAAAAACATGGAAGCACCTGCACATGGGTATATACAGATAGATAAATGGAGCTATGAATTTGAATACATGAATATATGAAGAAGTATTATATGCATAAATGCAGCCATATATCGCTTATCATCATGTCACTTCTTTTTGCTTAATAAATCAAACGCAGACATTAATAAAGACATTTAACATTTTTTCTTCAAAACTTTCAAAGCAGTATCTTCCTTTAGTTCATATTTCAAAAGCCTACTCTTTCAAAGAACACTTAGGAGGGAGGGGAAAACATTGACAGAATGTTCTAAAAAATCAGCCCCTAACATATTACACAGTCTCTTGCTCAATGTGAGCACAAAGGGCAGGAGAATGTATTAATCCTACACATTATAGTCAAAGGACTAGTGAGACTCATGTACAGAGAGGCAATTTACCATCCTGACCTTTCAATCTTTAAAACGCTCTGCATATCCCTCCCCTTCCCTTTCACACATACTTTTGAATTCTCTCCTCCAACGCAAGTGCTGCGATCATCTGAGGATTTCTTCATCTCAACATGTCTTGATGAACACAGTGAGATAAAAATGGAGGAAGAAGGACAGACTAAAAGGATTGGCTGGATAGGAGAGAGATATAATGACGGAGACAAAGAAGTGAGAATTTCTCCTCAAGAAAGAATACAGGCAGGTAACTGAGTGGCTGCGCTGTAAAGCAGAGTGGAACTATAATGAAAGCTGACACTGCTGCATTTCCAGTTCTGACCTCCCAGTCAGAGTGTCCTGTTTATTTAGAGACAAACAAATACTGAACCACAATGAGGTAATAGGCTCTACTTGGTACTCAAACTCAGTCCCCACAGTAAGGCAAGGATTCTCAAAACAAATTGAATGGCACCACACATTTGATTTATTACCCAACTATATACCACATTCGTAGAATGAATCCTTTAAAGAATGTAGGGTATCCGGTGACTTAATGATGAAGCCACATGCTCCATAACCATGATATAACCACCACTACCACCTCATTTCCACTGTGTTTCTCTATACTTTAAAATGCAGGCAAAACAACAAACAAACAAATAGACCTTTAAAATGAAATGAAGAAATTAGTATATTTTCTTACATATTTATATTTAAATGATATGCCCAGCACAGACTTTAATTTAATAATTTAGTTATTTTGCAAATTTTTTCATTATTGAAAATACACCAGTGAGGATGAAACCTTCATTAATGTCAGTAAACTTGGACCGTACAGTTTGTTTGGAGCTGATCCCAAATTTATTTTTCACTGAGAGAGAAACTAACTAAAGCCCTGAATGTCTACTCATGCATGGCAAAAAATAAGTCACCAACAAATCCAGTTTGCTCCTCAAGGGAAAATCTGCCCAAAAGCACAGTGTTTAAATTTTTCAGAAAATTACTAAGAATAATTTTGTAGGTTTTTTCATGAGATTTGCTTGTAGTTTTGTTGACTGCTTTTTCTTTGCTACCTCCAGGCTACACAGTTCTTTTTTTCCTCCTTTGTTTCACATCTTATTGTCAGTTCTAGCACTATAATTCCTTTTTTTCTTTCTTTCTCAGTGTTGCCCCTGTTCTGCTCCCCCTCCAAGAACTATAGCCCTTACTAGCTTACCAGAAAATGCAAAGGACAAAGAAAGGTCCTTGGAAGCTAGCCTTTCCCACTACACTACTCAAGGACCAGGTTATGTGTGGCGCAGAGCACTCTTGCTTCCTAGTGGGTTTTCTGAAGCACCAAACCCAGTTTGATGCCCCAGCATGCATTATCCATTATGTTAGACATCTCCATATCCCCTGTAATAACTAGAATAGCCTGGGACTGTGTGCTGGCCATGATTAGCGACAGTGGTTCACCAGTCCTGTTAAGGCTTCGCACAGGAGAACAATAAGAATTGACATCCCCATCTGCTGCCGTGAATTACTGCTGCTGCCTTCCTTCACTCTCTTCACTGAGAGAAATTCACAAAGATGGGAAGAGGGGCTAACTTGCTTTGGAAAAGCTTGCACCCCAGGTCAGAAAGCAGTGGGCTCAAGCTGTGCCTCTTCACCCTCCCATCTCAGTTGATCTTTGGGTGAGCATATGGCCTGAGAGTCGACAAAGTGCAGCGTCTCGGCAGGCTGGATTAGGGATGGAGTAACAGGCTGCGAGGGAGTGGTGATGGGTACTTTGGCGGGAGCACGCCGTAATCTACCCAGCAAGGCAGAGCACAGATGCTGGGCCAGGCAGGGAGGCTCACTCCTCGTTAAGGGTCCATTATAGAAAAGTCCTCGTTAAAGAAATACCACTGCGAGGAGAGACTGTCCGATAGATGAGCAGGAATGGAGAGTAAAACATTTAATTAAATAATTGATTAATGGCCCCACCATTTTCAGTGCGATCATGTCTCCATTTTCCTCATTAAAGATACAGAAACGAGGTTTGGAGGACCAGCTTAAATTTAAACTCGTATAGGTTTTCCCAAAAATATGTTAGATATGCTTCTGTTGATTTTTGAACCTTATATTTAACTGCATTTTATCCATATGTATGAATTTATTTCCTGACTATCACTTCTGAAATGCCGATTTAAGAAAACATTTTTGGTTAGCCAAGTAAAGGGATGAGATGAGGTAAGAGACAGCAAGAGGAATTCTGCTCAGTTGAGCACTGGGGAGGTTAACATGGAGCCCTGGAACCTCTGCCAAAATTAGTTAGCCTTACTTGATATTTCAATGCTGATTAAGAGACAGAGACGGGAATAGGTTTCAGCTCTGTTTACAATGTGAGCAGCAGGTGCACACTGGGACAAGACAGCTTGACAGTGTTGAATAATATCAGTCCATACGCTAAAATATATCTCTACCATGCCTGTATACAGCTTGTTTCAATGCAAGGTTTCTTATTTTGGGCATTCTGCATTTCTCAGTCAATTGAGTGCTTTGATTCTGACAGTCTTAATAATATAAGGCATCATATGACTGGATATGTATGTATCTGTACTGGTAAATAATAAAAATAATATTTATATGAAAACCAGCTTATCACAGAGATTTTTTTTTTGACATTTAGATATATGCATCTATGTAAACACATTCCAGTATTAACTAACAACCCAAAAAATCTAATTTTGTCACTCTTGTTTAAAGATGCATGTGGTCATGCCCTATGTCAGCTCACTATGAAATTTTGTTTGTGAAAAAAACAATAACTCTACAAAGCCTTTTCACTGGCAGCTGGACTTTTTTGCAATAATAATAATCATTCTGTCAGCTTTTCACAGAATAAAAATCCTGAACCAACTGAAACGATTGCATTAGCAGTTTAAAATTATGTCACTCTGAAATCCAGTTGGTTCACAACAATAACATTTTAATGATCAAGTGCGATTCAATAACATCTCATACAGATATTTTCACATTGTGGAAGCTGAAAGAAATTCTCTAGAGAAGCACGTAGGCTGAACTGATGTAAGGAAGATTTTTCCTCTCGCTTTTTTCACTGTAACAACCTCCCTGAGCATTTCATAGCTGCATATGCTGCTGCTTAAAGCACCACTGAGATTTATGCCGTTGTCAGCTCACAAGGGTGCAATCAGGAATAAAGATCCCATAAACCCCTCTGATGTGTCCACAGGTACAGCAGTACTAGGTTATTGCTCATGGTGGATAAAAACCACGTAGCTCTAGGTTTCTTTTTTTTTTTTTTTTTTTTCGATCTTATTTGACCTGTGAGCTTACATAGTTTTGAGAGATTTTGTGTGAATTTCATGACCCGTTGACATTTGCAATGGGAATAAACCCCATGGGACAAATTTTACAAATACAATGACGTCAACAAGAAAGTTTTGCATTCCCCTTCTTCATCCAACAACAGGACTGCCAGTTAAAAAAGAAAGAATCCATAAAGATTTTAGAGTGCCAGAGAAAGGAAAAGAGATTAGGATGGATGGAAGAACATGCATGTCTCGTCAAAGCTTTAGGCCCTTTTGTTTTAATCCTAAGTAATGCTGATTTCCTCTGGGTTGCTGAGGTTGCCAAGATTGCTTGTGTGTGTCTGTGTGTATGCATCTGTGTCAGTGAATGCATATGTATGTTTATTTAGATTGTTTGTCCACTTGTGAAGTCAAGCCAGGTTGGCATCTGCTGCATTGTGAGCTTGCATGAATGTGGTGAGTAACGCTTGAACCCTACAGATTATCCACTATGTCCCCTGTCTGTGATTTTGTGTGTGTGTGTGTGTGTGTGTGTGTGTGTGTGTGTGTGCGCGCACGCACGCCCTCTTGGCTATCTCTCAATGGGTTATATAAGTATGTGCGAACCCTTCAGGGGACTCCCTAGCTCTCAGTCCAGCTGGCACAATGCTCCAAGTTTTGCCCTTCAAATCCATCAAACAGCTTACTTCATTTATCTTTCACCTGTACAAAAATGTTTTCTTTACTTTACCAGCATTATTTGTTCCTCAGAAAATCTTCACTAGGGTGACTAACAGGCCTTAGCTGATGCAAGCCAGTACTACTGCTGAGACAATTCACTTTTTTCATTCTGTATTTTCATGGTGAGATTATCTGTTGTCTAATGACTTGCTAGATAGTATCTACAGAATCCTATCTGGCACAAATATGTGGTCAAAACTACACTGTCAAAGGAAAAAAATATCTTTAACTGTCTCCACACCTGTGCAACTTGATGACTGCTGGGAAGAGTATTTGCGTGAAAGCTGAAGTGTGAGAGCTGTCTCAGAACTGTCTGTATGAGATTGCAGAGTAATAATCAAAGAGGTGGCACAGTGTCATAGTCATCCCCAGGCAGTTTTTTTTTTTTTACCCAGGGGCAGACAACACCAGTTGGGCAATGCTTGGACATCTCGGGCTGAGTTGAGGTATGCAACCACGGCCCCCCTCCAAACTCCCTCTGGGCTTCTCAAAGGCCGTCTATCCCACTCCATCGCATTCCCATAGCGACAGCTCTCACTCGTCTCCCTATCAATCCCCTGGCCAGTAGCAGCTTCCCAATCTCACTGCCAGCTCTTCAGCCAGTCAGCAGCTGCCCAACAACACCAGGCCTGACAATCGCTTACCCTGCCGCCTTCAAGGCTGTCAACCCCGCACCTGTCAAATTACTGTCAGCGTAAACAGCGGGGCATGGAGGGAAGGAGAGAAATAAAAAAGAAAGAGGAAAAGTGGGAGGGAAAAGAGTGGCAAGAGAAGTGTGGGGTAAGTTGGGTGTGATGAGACTGTCACATAGGACACACAGACACACATGCACACGAAATGTGGTGAGGTGCATATATATATATATATATATATATATATATATATATATATATATATATATATATATGCACCACATTTTTTTCTGATACTCATTCCCATCAGTGTCCCCCTCCTCCTTCTTGCAGGTAATTCCCTCAGTCACATCAGTCCTACTCATCTCACCCTGCTTTTACTCCCCCCCATTTTTCCCTTTTCCCCACACTCAAAGCACCCGCTCAACATTGCTTTGATTCAAAAACGGTGAAAAGAAGAAAAAAAAGACGAAGAAGGAAAAAGTAATGGGCAGAAAAATGAAATGACTTTCTGGGCCCTCACGTAGAAGCATGGCTCGTTCTTCGAGACAGGCAATATTCCCTCAATTATTGCCACTCACAGAGCCCTCTTTGCCAGTGGATGAAGTTTTAATTCCAAGCCTCCAATAAAATGGATGCCCTAGATATAATGTGGAAATAACTTCTCAATGTTTCAGGATCAGCGTGATAGTGCACTCCACATGTGAGTACTACACACATGCCTTCCACATATAAGTGCGTATGTTCTCACATAAATGAGTAGGAGATGATTTGAAAGCCTCATATTGATCTGACACTAGCCGTGGGCTGTGAGTTGGGAACTTCAACCTCTTTTTTCCTTTTTTTCCTTCATAAATAGTCTTTCAACTCTCATTAATTTACATATTCAACACCACCTCTGTATAACAATGTGGCCTGAATAATAACTTTACCATCACTTTGCTGTCCATTTGTGAAAAAAAGAAATGAAAAAAAAGAAGGAATGTCCATATCACACGTCTCAAAAGTTGTAGACCCCCTATGCATACAAGCTGTCTGTAGCAAGTGCTGGAAAAACAAGCACTTTTCACAAGTGTTTTTCCATCAACCCATCACACAGATCACTGCAGAACCACAGATCACTGACAACTGTAACTGTAATGTGATTACTGAGTTTAGTACAGTAATGCATCACATTACCACATTACAGAAAAAAATAATGTGATTACCCACCCAGCAATAGAACTAACAATGCTAAAAATGGGAATTGCAGTGTGGCAAAAGGTATATGTCGAATTCTCGATGTAGCTCAAGCTGCAATAATGTTCATCCACTTTCCCCAAACTGCTTTTGATTTTGTTTTGAGATGCTGGACTAATATGCCATGGTAACTAACCTAAGGCAGTCAAATATCTGATTGGTCAAGGGAGGGGAGTGGTCCCGCTGTGTATAGATGAGTGCTCAGATAATTGGTTGAGAGAATTGGGAGTCGTCAGCGGCCACTCTAACAGAAATGGGTCTAGCCAGCTGAGCTCCCAGCTCCTTA
This sequence comes from Mchenga conophoros, assembly GCF_057382185.1. Classification (NCBI taxonomy): domain Eukaryota; kingdom Metazoa; phylum Chordata; class Actinopteri; order Cichliformes; family Cichlidae; genus Mchenga; species Mchenga conophoros. The sequence goes on from NC_140526.1 coordinate 11,194,695, forward strand.
AGTGCCATTTTAACACAGTCCTTCCCCATGCCTTTTAATTGCAATCAGACTTGGAGGGCATAGACATGGCCCTGACCGTCCATCATAAACATATCTCGTATGCTCGTCAAAGTGAGAAAACATGCGCATTCAGTAAAAAATGTGTTAGACCGATGCCAATGGTCTAGACAAGACACACACATATTCACGTTGACAACAGAACAGACATCTTTCAGATCCACACTGCTGACACACCAGAGGGAATAAACCTGGCAGAGAATTCAGCTTTTACTCTGACTCACTCAGAGAGAACAGGGAAGACAGAAGCTTTGTCTTGGGTGTAGCTGTGTGGCTGTGAGGATCGATAGATTTAACCAGCAGGGGCTTGGGTCTGTGGAGCCAGAAGAGACACAGGCAGGAGGTTAGGGCTGGGCTGAACAGCCTGGAAATGTTTTATCACCACTACCGGCAAGGCACTGTCTCCCATCAGGGGCACAAGAAGCTTAGGGACTTGAGAGCCTGTGTGCATGTTTGTGAAACTGTGTGCTGTGCTGGGATATGTCAGTGTGAATGCATAAACTGTGTGTGACAAATATTACATTATTGTCCTGGGTGTTTCACTTGCATGCTGATATTGTTTGATTCAATTTGGCATCTGCAAAAGACCTCAGTAAAGCCCACTGCTATTGTTTCTGTTTTGTTTGTTTTCTGTTTTTGTTTATTTGTTTTTTGTTTGAAGAGAAGAGAAGAGATATGATGACCTGTCACACTACTGCTGACAATGGCGTCACCCAAGTCAGAGCAATAGTTTGCAGCTTGGTACAAATTCACTATTAGTATCTCAGGCGTATCACAGACATATCAGTTTCCAATGTCTCATCAGTGTCTTCTGCATATTTTTGTTGTGGAACACAGCTGTGTATTGCTGAGTTTTAGATAGGCGAGAAGATAAGAGGACGTTAAAGAAACTCAGAATGACAAATGAATGCTATGTGTGTTATTCATCTCAAACACAGACAATTTTGGTCTCTGACAATTTCATTCATTAAGCTAGACAAGTCATACAGTAATTGAGCTGAATATGTTGGCCTAATGTCTTAGCCCTCCAAACAAACAGTGCTGTCGTAATTTGTTTTTAATCAGATTGCTTTGTTTTGGCTGATAAAATATGCTAACTTGCATTATTATGAGTAATGAGAGAAGCAGAACTTACTGAGCAGCAGTACTTCCCACAGACAGCAGAAAAAAAAAGACACCAATTGTGTTTGTACAGTAGATGCAAATCAGCCTGTCTTGCTGCTGTTGGTTGATTTAAAAGACACCATCTGATATGAATGTTGTTGTCTTTCGGTGTGGTTTTTACCTTTCACCCGAATCAGACCAGATCTGTGCTGTGATCCCAGGACTTTAATTAAAATGCACTTCTCAGCTCAATATTCGGATTAGCTGAGGTTTAAGCGCAGACTGTGAAATTTAATTTGGTGTTATTTTCTGGTACAACAAATGAGCAGGTAAACAACTACAGACCTTTAATATAATCCTCTCTATTGCCAAGTTGCATTTGGGTTGTTAAAGATACCTTCAAAGAAGTATTTATTGTATATGTGCAGTGCTGTGTATATTGTGACAGGCCACATATCTTAGTGCACAACACTTATGTTGTTGTTTACAGGATATCCATATGTAATCTGAAAACTTGTACTGTCTTGTAATTATAACGATTCTAACATTTGTTTGGTTAAATAACCCGATAACTTTGTCACACTGTGTTTCCATGTATCCTTCTAAATGCTCCTTATTTATTTGTACACCATTTTTAAAAAAAAAAGTACTTTATTGATTTCAAAATTTTACTATTATTATTGTTATTATTATACTTAAAGTTAACCATACACAAAGCGACATTTTAGGTGTACCTTTTCAACCACTTGTTAATGGGAATATCTAATCAGCCAATAATATGACAGCAACTCAATGCATTTACGGATGTAGACACAGTGAAGACAACATGCTGAAGTTCAAACTGAGCGGCAGATTGGGGGAAAAAAGAGATTGTTTACGTTACTTTGAACATGGCATGGTTGTTGGTGTCTGAGTATTTTAGAAACAACTGATCTCCTTGGATTTTCCCACTTAACCATATCAGGGCTTTGCAAAGAATGGTCTGAAAAAGAGAAAATACCCTGTAGGCAACAGTTCTCTGGAATAAAATGCCTCGTTGACGTCAGAGGAGAATGGGCAAACTGCTTTGAGCTGAAGGGAAGGCAACAGTAAATAACCACTTGTTACAATTTAGGTATGCAGAAGAGCATCTCTCACTCACAGGATGAGCTACAGCGGTTACTAGGTGAAGACCACACCACTAATATCAGATAAGAACTGTAACTGAGGTTACAGTTCACTCAAGCTCATCAAAATTGGACTGATGACTGGAAAAATGTTGCCTGATCTGATGAGTCTCAATATCTGCTGTAACATTCGGATGGTAGTGGTTCAGGCTGGTAGTGATGGTGTGGGGGATACTCAATGGGTACACTATGTGCCCACTATTACAGGCTGAGTATTAGTTAAAGTGGACATGAAACACAACATCCACAAAGGTTAATTTACACCATGGAGCCCTACTCTAACAAACTGTTATAGAGTTAACACTGTCTGTGAAACTGGATTTAAGAAATAAGTGTACTGGCAGCATCCTGTGCCAGTACAAAACATGTTGGGTTTGTTGACTGGTTGCTGCTAAACAAACTTATATTACTTAGTTAGCTAACTAGAATAAGAATAGGTAACTCAGGGGAAAAAAAAATAGGGCTGGTAGGTGATCAGTGGTATTTTATGTAATAAAATAGTCTTTTTTTCCCCAAGAACACCTCAACAGTTTACAGTGTAACAGATTATTACATGTCCATCACACCACAAATAGGATTTTTTACCAAAGCACCATCCGGAAACAGATTGATGTGTGCCAGATTGATGTGTGCCACAAAAAAAAAGGAGACTATTTTATTGCATGAAATAGTGATGATCGCATTTTGCCAGCATATTGTGGGACGGCAGTACTGGCCTGATGAGAAAAAAATCTGAGTGTCTGACTTCAGCTTGTTGGTCTGGTGAACCACCGGTGCACCTAACTCAGACAAGCTCTCCACACGGTCCTCATTCAAAAGTGCTCTACAAACACTAACATTAAGGATAATAGGTGGATTTCCCGTTTCAGTTCAGCTAGCCAAGTGAAAAACCACTTACCGGTACTGCAAAAGAGACAGAGAGTACATGCGTGTTTTTTTTAACAACTCTTTTTTTTTTTTTAACTCATTGTTGCATCCAGGGGCAGTAGAAAAATGACTCATGTGAACTGTTTTGGAGTACTTGAATAGGGCTTTATAAATGTCGTTTTTCATGTATACCTGCCTGCACACCATGTTCCCCCAGGATAACACGTCACAGATCTCACATAATCTCGAACTGGTTTCTTGAAAACGACAATGAGTTGACTCACTCACTCCAACAGAGCACTATTGGGATGTGGTGGAATGGGAGAATAGCTTCATGAATGTGCAATCAACAAATGTACAGCAACTATGCTATGCTAATATATCGTACTAGCATGATGCCTGTAATAAAGTGTCCAGAAAGCTTGTTTTGCTTAAGTTATGAAACACAAGTATTGCCACAAACATGACCCACAATTTATTTTTTGTTAGTGTTTGTCTCTTTGTTTGTGTGTTTTTAAAACCTCTAAAAGTGTAAGTGGATGGAAATGGTATCTCTAAAGCTGGGTCGAGCAAACACTTCATCCAATTTGCCATCTGTGTAATTTTTGTTTACATGGTAATAGTTTTGTCAGTTTGTGTTTGCATTGGTTCTCAGGGTGGGAATATGAAGGTGCATAAAAACAGCTTATCCTGAATAAAAACAAAATCAGGAAATGAGCTTTACTTAACTATAACGCTCCAAAACATAAATTGCATGTAAGTACACTTATGAAATTCAATCCCTTTCCCAATCTTTTTTTTAAAATCAGTCCATGCTGTAAAGGAAATGACTAAATTAGTGCAAATCAACAGGTGTCTTTACTGTCAAACCTGCCTCAAAACACCAGGAACCTACTCAAACACTGACATGAATGACTTAAACAGTTTGTACTCTGCTTTAATTTTCTTATTTAAATCTGTGGATAAAATAAAAGGATCAACTACCAAGAATTGTTCCTGTCCATTTTAAATAGGTTATTTGTGAACATGGCTATTATAAAAAGGCGTGAGGATCTGAATCCAATCAAATCATTTTGGAAATTGTGTAAAGAATTGCTCCAACGAATTAATCACGCATCAGAATCACAAAAAAGCAACACAAAAGTGTGTGTGTGTGTGTGTGTGTGTGTGTTATTTCATTTCATATCACTCTTATTTACAATAAGAAGGCATATGGTCTGTTTAAAACTCCATGTCAGTTTTCCAGCATGGTGCAACCTGGTGTCTTAAGATCTGCTTCTGAGATATAATAACCCAACACTTGATGCTGGTATAAGTACTCAAAGCTATACCTAAGCACTCAGCTCAAACTTCACATTTTTTTACATAAAAATTAAACTCAGCTAATTAACAAGCTCAATGAAGAAATTGGATGATAATTGAACCTTTTTTTATGCTTGAATACTTGAAACCAAACTAAATCCATATCTAAATAACCCACAGGCAAGGCAGAGTTGGGACACAAGCTGCTTAAAAGACCAACAGTTTTTACTTCTTTTGTAAGGGCTACGACGAATCTCAGGCAAATGCAGCTTTGGATTCCAAGCACACCTCTGATATGTCAACTCTGGGAGAATGCTATAATACTGGACATAATGGCATAAGGAGGATTGCTGTTGGAGTGTATGTGTGTGGAGAGGTGGATGTGGTGTGTTGCTGATAGACAGGAGTGAATGACGGTAGAAAAATGTCTGCAGATGGATGCTGAAACAGCCATACATCCTCGTTAGATCCCCTGTCTCCCAGCGGCCGGAGCAGTCCCCTCATCTTACACACACACACACACACACACACACACACACACACACACACACCCACACACACACACACAGATTCATGCTCACACAGGCATACAAACACAAACATCCACATACTATAGTCCAAGGATTAACTACACATACTGGATTGTTGTCAAAATTGCAGCCGTTGCAATAGAGAATTCGTGCTCAAATGCAAGTTGAAACAACAGGTACAAACACTGGGATGAAACTAGTTTTTGCCTTAAAAGTGGCATTGCTGCTAGAACATGATAAGCTTAGCTTCCCTTTTCTTTAATTTGATATTTCTAACTATAACTGTCTTCTATCCAGACAAAGTTATTACACAGCTGCTTTGTGACTTGACAATATTTTTAAAAATTCTTTTAAGACTTTCACTTATTTTCTCAAAGAGGACTGAATAGATAAGGCAAAGGGGTGTTTTGTGACAAATGCTAATACTTCTCACATAAGCCCAGTGACAATGGGACAATTGTCACTGGTGATTACTAGATACAATGTTTAGCCTGTGCGCCATCATACTCAAGCATGTTGGGTGAGAAAGTATTTTGATATGTCAATAATGCTAAACACTGACGAGCTGTTGAAGGTGTACCTTGACTCTCACCCAGTGTCAGCTGGGATAGGCGCCAGCTCTCATGTGACCCTGAAATATACATGCATTAAACAATGATGACCTTTGCAAAAGTTGGCAATATATCTGACAGTAGTTGAGATATCCTAGTCTGGACCAAAGTGGGTTATTAATCTTAAAAGGAAACAAACGTAGAGAACAATACCTTCTTTTCATTCTTAGTAAGTCCAAAGTTATTAGTGGCAAATCTTTATCAGCACCACATTAAACTGCAACAAATGGTAAAAGATTCTATTCACCACCATCCCTGCTCTACCCTCAAGGATACCAGTTCTGAAATCCTGAAGAGAGCTGGCAGATCTACAATACAAGTAAAAAATGAGGCAAACAAAGAAAGAAACAAACAAATGGCTGCTTGCGTCTATATTCACTACCTCTCATTTTTGTAAGCTTCACTGTGCCATCACACCGGCCTTCAGGGCTCACGGCTTCCACAGTTGAGGCAGTCAGAGGTCAATAATGAATAAACATGTGTGGTCTGCAGCGTGGATACTGGGATAAATAGAGCGAGGGAGGAAGATGAATATTGAGTTAACGTGCTGAGCACGGTAGGGCTACATTCCCAGTTCCCAAGTCACAATGTCCTCTGCTGTTAGTCTCAGTCTGGCTTGTGAACATAAATATTTACATGGCTGTCACGATCAGGATTTATAGGCTATCTCTCTCCTCTCCCCGTAAGAAAATATAAAGTATACTCTATTCACTCTTTTCTTTCACAAAGGTAAGCTTCCTTTTGCACAATGGCAATGAAATTCCTGTTTGCTCTGGGATGTCTATGCAGCCCTGTGTTCACTGTATTGTCTACAGTGCATGAGGTGTGAATATTGTCTCATTATATTGACAGTTCTCGTCCTTGCCAGTTTCAATAACCAACATCCAGCAAAAGAAGTGCTGTAATATAAACAGCGGATATTTCCAACTGGTGGGGTGGTGAAGTCAGAGAAAGGGAACAAAAGCAATAAAACACAGACACTATACTTATTGTCTTTCTTTGTAATACTGGATGCAATAACAGCACTGCAGGCTAATCTGTCTGATATGCTTGATGCTTATTTGTGGAAGTTTCTCCATGCAAACTAAATGTTTGTTATCATTACTAGAAAATTCTCAGTTGTTGCAGCACCGATGCCAACACCCCTATTTTTTTTTTTTTTTTTTTTTTTTTTTTATCAATGCTTCTTCTTCCTACTGATTCCATCTTTGGCTGCCAGTGCCAAATCTATTTTGTCATGTAACTCTTGTGATAGGTTGGCATGTAATTAACTCTTTGGCATATGCTGTGGGTTGTCATTTGCTAGGCAATAAATCTCTGCTCCTTACTGTAGGTGGGGAAGCCATTCAATACTGTGTGCTCAGCTTCAGCAAATATCTTTCTCTAACACCTAATCACCTCCCTTGTCCCCAACCTGTTTGGTCCAAGAGGCCTAATTGGCCTTCTCATATGGGAGCAAATGTTAACTAAATGTGTTTAGTTTTTATAAACACATTTAAAAGACTGCTGTAGCAAATGCAGCTTTCGGATAACTGACTACTGTTAATCTGATTGTGTATTTTGAAGCCTTGTTTTTCTTTTACTTATTCTCACAAGCTCTCAGTTATCCATTTCAGTCATTTCCTTTCAACCACTTTACGAGTTATGAGGCTCATCTTTCCTGAAGATCACTGGTGTTCACCCAACTATTGCTTACATACAGTGTGTCTGCCAAAACCAGAAGTTAGATAACAAGTAAGAATGTGGTTGTCCCTGAGTGCACATGCGAAGTGAAGAAATGAGAGGTTCGGGGCAAGGTAGGGCTGGGCGAGTGGGATGGGGTGGGGTGGAGGGGACTGGGCGGGTGAGGTGATTATATGTGTGTGTTTTTAGAGATGGATGAACAGAGTAAAGATTGCACTCATCTGTCGTGGTACAGTGCTCCCATCAAGTCTAATGAGTGTGCCGGGGTGACCTCAGTCTCATAGGTTCACTGGCCTGATTAAACATCGTCTCAGACTCGGCTCAGGGGATGCTAGGCAGACCAGCGCCGTCTCTCCTCTTCTCGCTCCCCTTTCTTGCTACCCTCCGTCGTTCTAATGGCTCCTTCTGATCTAACCCCATTTATCTCTATCACCCCCCACCACCCTTCCCACCCACCCACATACATACACACCCTCACCGTCCACGTTACTCTAACAGTGATTCTACCTTTGTTTGACTGTCATCTATCTTTATCAATATTTGTTCTCTCTGCATGGGTTCGTAGCTCATATGTCTGACAGCTGTAGGTTTTTACCGTGCATGCTACTTATGAACACCCTAATCCCAACCCTCACATTTACTTCAACTACCATCTTTCTATGTTTATTCAGAGCAAGTAAGCCATAATGAGGCTGAGGCTGAAGGATGATGATTAACTGCAACAGGATCTGGAACTGGCATAACTCATGATAAGACAGCTTTCTGTGGAGACTTTGATTTATTTGGCTGTAAGGTGAGGAATATCAGCCGTTTCTCTGAGCTAGAGGCCATGTGGGGTCACAAGTCGGAGACATGCGGTTAAGACGCAGCCAGCCAGTGCGTTTTAATCTTTTTCTCTTCACTTTGATCTCAGTAACTTCAGTCGAAGCCTGTTCAAATCATCACCAAGACATTTTAAAGGGTTGCAATTAGGGCCAAATAGCCTGCCATTTATCAAGCTCCTTTCATGTCCACCATTTTATTTTATGAAAGCAATCGATTGTCTCTGTGGCATGGAGGCGCAGCCCAACCTCTGTTTGTGCTCCTAGGTGAAAGCGATGAGCACTGCCAGGCCATTGCTCCAAGAGTGAGTGATAGAGGCGATGGAGTAATTTGGCTGGCTAGAACACCACGACCAACACCTTTTTCACATTAACAGCAGAGTAATCAGACAGCTTGGTGTGGTAAAAATATAGCAGCTAGTCAAAATGCCAGAGGCGCCAAGCATCTGTGTTTGTGCTTAGGGTGGGGCTCGATAGTTTGGAGGGGTGCTGAAGAAGAGCTGGAGAAAAACAGACAGAGGTCAACAGAAGGAGAGAGAGCGACAGAGAAAGTAATGGCATTACAGGGGCAAACAAAGCTTGAGAGCGTGTGGGTTGTGTGTTGTTTGTTTACAGTTTTGTGTCATTTACATCGGTGTTCGAGAGCATTGCTCAGCTCCTTTCCAGACAGACGGTGGGGGAAAGACATGTGGCTTAGGCTTAGACAAAGAAAGAGGGAGAGTGCCCACATACAGCAACACAAAGACAACCTAGATTTAGCAAAAGGTTACTCGGTACAATGTAAGCAACATTCATCAATATTGAAATGGTCAAATTATTAAATTAAACATATTATAATGATCAAATTGTATCGATTCCTGAAAGACTTTCTTGACAGAAGAAAATGCATTCTTACAGTGCACCGTAACACAACAGTCCTTGGATGCATATTTATTAGCAGTCCCTATTAAGGGATCGTTGAGAACAATGTTCACAACCAAAGCAAACTACAAAATTATCTTATATCCATATAGTGTGTTCTTCCATGCACACACACAAGCACACACTCACTAAGACATACAGAAGCAGAGCAGAGCTCCAACCGTGCAGGGCAGGAGAGGAGGCTGCAGGGCGCTGACCACATAATCATCCCCTAGAGAGTGATCATCAAGGCCTCCAACATCACTGCACAAATATACCAACGCTGGACCCCCTGGCATGAGCGAAGGAAGGAGGGGTGAAGACAAAGAGAGTTTACAGGAAAAAGGGAGGGAGAGAGAAAATAAAAAAACAGGAGAAAGGCGGGGGAGAAAAGGAAATTAAAAAGTAGAAAGCAGAACAAGAAAGGAGAGATGGAGTCTTGTGTTTACGCAAGGAAAATAGGAGGCGAATAAACAGCTAAGGAGATAGAAGGAAACACGTAAAAGACAGAAATGTAAAAAAGAGAGTGAAAGACAAAAAGGCTGAAGAAAGAATAGCTAGACAGGGGAAATGGAGAAGAGAGATTTGACAAAATTTGCATTATGTGGGGTTAGGGACAAAGGAGGAAAAAAAATTGTGCAGGTTAAAAATTGCAGGGAAAGTCAAAGGTGCAGGACAGGTGTTTACAGCAGAGGAAAAAATGATAGAAAAGAAAATAGCAAGAGAGAGACATGAACAAAGACAGGGTGAGTAAAGAATTAGAGGTGAAAAAGGACTTTATTGACAGTTCAGAGAAAGAAGAAAAGAACAGGTCAAAAAGAGGTAAAAAGAAGCATGAAGAGAAAGCCAGACATAAGGGAGACACTGTATGTTTGCCACGCATGAATGTACAGCTGTGTTGCCCTGGAAACGGTTGCCGTTTGGATTATGAGCTGATTAGTTGCTCTCCTCTTTAAAGCCCCCAACAAGACTACCTCAACTCAGGAGGGTGCATGTATGCTACCTGGGACATGGTCTAGTGAACAATTGCGCGCGCACACACACACACACACACACACACACACACATCCTCTTTCAGACACATATACATACAATAAACTCAGCCTTTACTCTTGGTTGCCCATTGTATTCACTGTAGCCAATACCTTTCCACGTCAACATCTCAATCTTTCACCCTCCGCTGGAGTCAGCCTCTCTGCCTCTCTGTCTCACTGTGTGTGACGTGGCAGGGTGCTAATCTTGGCCCTTATCTTTGCCTGCAGCTCTGCTCACATTCCCTTCTCCGCAAGCACCTTATCTACCATCACTGTCAATCAGAGCAGATCAGGCTACCTACAACTGAATCCGCTCAACCCCCCTCCTCACTTTGCCCCCACCAGCCAGTCTCCCTACACGTCCATTACCAACACTCACACCATGCATCCCCTGGCCTTGAGTATCTTACACACCACATACGCAAGCAAGTAGACATGCAAACTTGAAAAACGTCTTTTGTGTAAGTATCTCTGAGTGTAGCTTCTGGCAGCTGTCTTACACAATTACCAGCAATGATCTCTTCCTTTGTCAGAACGGGATTAGCAAATTTGACCATTAAACTCATTTGTACAAGCAAATTATCAGATATGTTCTTAAACATTCTCATAGCACTGATTGAAACTTCCCTATTGGGAAAGAAATGAAAAGTGCTACAGTAATTCAGTGAGAGCAATGCACTAAAGGGAAACCTTTGCAATTTGCAGTGTACATTATTATTATTGTCTCTTTTAGATATATGAATTGGAAGAATATTTTATATTTTAAGTATATTTGTTTTGTTTGTTTTATAGCAATGGCCCAGATGAGAATGAGAAAACTTTTAAATTCATTTTGTTTGTTCATGAAACATTTTTTTTAAAAAGGAAGCAGGTTGAATAAATAAGTAGAATACATACTACTTTTGTCATAGGTGTGTAGTCATTGCATATGTACACAGTCAGTCAAATAAATATGCAAATTAACACATACACACACAAACACACTCCAGCCTATTGGCATAATAATACAGAGCCACTGACCCCTCTCCTGTGATCCCACTGGGAAACTCAGCCATCTAAATACTGCGCACACAGCTCACATTCACAGACCCGCTCACTAATCAGAAGCATTAATCCAGACTGTTGGCATTTTGGTTCACAATCCTCACTGTGAGGGCAACTGCACTGCAGGTACAACAAAAGGAGAAAAAAATAAAATAAAATCGCACAAATCCCTTTTGGGCAGGTTTAATATTTTTAGGTGAGGGCACTTTTATGTAGGGGCAGGTGTGCTGTGGCTCCCTAATGCTGAAGTAATTGTAGATAATGGAGTTTTAAGGACAGCTGCTGATGCAGGTTTAAGTAGGATTTGTGTAGAGATTTATGACGGAGTGAAAATAGGTGGACGGCTGGCAAAGTTGGAGAGGTGCAAGTGCAATGGAGTGACGGAGGAGGTGAGAAAGGAGACGTAGAGGTGAGCGGAGAGGGTTGTCTGCCTTAGCTTATCATAGTACAAGAGAGAGGAAAGTGAGTGAAAGAGAGAAAAAAAGAATATGGTCCATATCTTCTTGTAGAAAAAGCTCTGGGACTAAGAGGGTGAGAAAAAAATTAACTCATCCATAGTATAGTGCAAAACGAGAGCCCGTCTGGCCTGGTGCTTCTTGAGAATAGAGGGTTATAGAGGGCACAAGCTGGATGACTAATTGGGGAGGATATGAAATGAGGCTTGACTCAATCTACACCCTTGAATCAACTCTGCCCTACAGTATGCATCAAATGGGCTCCCTAAGTGGTGCTTTTCCATTGATTATACCCTTTCAATGTTACGCTCCAACTCCTTGTTGGAGAAATTTGACAGAAAAAAAAGGGGGAGCGGGAATTGGGGGGGGCAGTTGAAATACCGGTCAATACTTAGCAGGGGCAAACTAGAAAAAATAGGAAAGCAGAAAGTGAGTAATACCATATAAACAGATAGCCATGAAAGCGATTCAAGAGAAAGAGAGGGAGAGGGCAAAGTGTGTAAAAAGTGTGCTTGGCTCACCGTAAACGCAGCGGTGCGTGGCACTTCGCCTGGCATAGCACTCACACTTTATGAGGTATGGAGAGGTCGTCTCCCTCGCCTCTCTACCCGTTTTAATGATACAGTTTAAATGGAAAAGCTGGAGCTTCAGTCAGCATCAAGGACTCCACTCCTTCTGGTCCACACACACACTAACCTGAATAGCATGCATAAAGATATGCTCACACACATGACCTGAGCACACACATAAGCTTAAATGGGGTTTTTTTTTAGTGTGAGCATGTGTTTATTGATATAAGTAATCTAATATCTCACCAAATATATTCTAAAGTCTATTAGTTGTAAAATAAGCAAAACCATAACCTAAACATTACTTTACACTAAAATAAAGAGACTACATGTGTACATGTAGTAGCTGTTGCATGTCTTCAAGTATTACCAGAAAATTATAATTCGTGGACATCTAATAATCAAAAGGGCAGATGTTTCCATACGAAGAATACAAAACTTTGTAGGACATTTACAAATTGACCATAAATCAATATTGCTCACTGTGTAACAAGCAAGCATGCTTGAACACACAGACACGCACTCTATATACCATACACATGCTCTTTAAATGATCATAGGCTGTATCCAGAAGCCTTGGATGAGACAGGAGAGCGACAGCGATGAAGCTGGTAGGTGAAACTCGCTGTCAGAGCTGTGAAGTCTCCTCAGATCTGCCCCATGTGCCTGGCCACTGTACAGACAGAAGAGACGGTTTCTACCCACACCCTTCACCTATCACAGTAACCTCTCAGAGGAGAACATACTGCAGTAATGCAATATTGATTTGAAAATGTAGTGTGTGTGTGTGAGAGAGAGAGACAGAGAGAGGAGAGAGAGAGGGTGTTGCAGCACAGGTGTCTTTGTATTTTGATGAGCTGTATGCTCACCAGCCTTGTGTAGTTTCTTGATAAGTGATGCATTGTTTGTGCACCTGTAGAGTGTGTGTGTCTGTGTGAGTCATAGGGAGGTGACTATGGGAGTCGTGTATTAATAAGAAAAAGGTGAGGTGTTAGCGTTGGTGCTATTTCTGACACCTCACAGAGTTTTCCCAGTTTTTCAGTGGCGGGGCTGACTGAATGGAAAAAAGCAGGAGCCTGCAAACCCTCATTTTACCTTGCACCTATATCCTTTTTTTCATTATCTTGCCTGGCTATGTAGTCTAGTCTGATGAGAAAATATTATATGAGTGGTACTTCCAGTTACAATTACACCAGAAACTTGCACAGTATGGGAATGCTATCAGGAGTAATTTTCATTTGCTGACTTCCAATTGTTGTTCTAATTGTTAGCAGATTTGCTAACTCTTTCATTTGAAGCAAATCTAGTTCATTCTCTAAAATAATTTACCACCATTGAAATTTAGCATTTATTTTACTGAGGATTTCTTTTTATTTTGCTTGTTTATTGTTATTCATGTACTTTACAATTTAAAAAAGCATTTTATCCCTAGTCATTATCACCGTTTCCACCAAAGTGGTTACTGAATCAAGGTAGCAAAAGAACAAAATCGTTACTTGTCCAGTCTACCTTCCATTACACAAAGCTCAAGTAGTGTGTATTTTTTATATATAAGATAGAGAACATAGGTATCATTAAATGGCAGAAGAGAAAAATTATATTACTCCCTTAAAACTGACTGAAAGCGTTTCTTGTCTTGTAAGAACTATTTTTGCAAAAAGGTTGGAGTCTTCCCTTCAGCTGAGACAAACACTCATACCTACAGCCAATTTAAAAATCACCAATTCACCTGACATATACTTCGGACTCTATGAAGTGAGCAGAGTTTCTGCATCAGAAGCACCCCAGGCACGGGGAGCAACACTCAAACATCCACAAAGAAACTGTGACCCACAGGTTGAACCCAGAATCTTGATGCACCATCCATCTGGATATTTCTACTGTTTTCAGGTTATTAAGCATAGTTGTAGAAATTATCTTTTTCTGGCTGTGGAGGAAAATTTTAATTTCAAACTAAAAGGGTGTGTCCTATCCTGGGTGTGTCTACAAGTTTGATACTATATGATACACATTCAGGTACAGATGTTACATTTAACAGCCTTCAAGCTGTATTATACACTGAATCTCACCAGCTCACCAGATTGTGTCAGAATTCAGATTGGACTTTTTATAACTTCACTAGAATGTTATCACACAGAGAGTTGGAGCTATTTGTGATGAAATAAAAGAAACCGCTCCCCTGCAGTGATGCAAAAGCAATAATAATTTTAGGGGGAAAAAACACAAAGTGAAAGGACTTATGAGAAACGTGGCTTTCATGTTCAGAAACTATCCACAATAGAACCAGTGGTTTATGATAGTTTAGAGTTCCACTGACAAGAATACATGAAATACTTCCAAATATAACTCCCTTCATTCCAAACCAAAAAAGAAGAACATTAAATTTCCCCCCTAAATAAGCCGAAATATCTCTACATAAATGCCTTTACTTCTAAGGTCTAAAATTCAGACGAGTTCTTGCCGAAAAGGAAATATAAGAACCCTCACATGCACATCAAACAGATACAGAGAAAGTATAGTACATGGACTGAATCACAGGGGCCCACAAATAGCAGTTATTCCCAGTGCAATAAAACAGGCAGACTAACTAATGGAACCACCCACACACCAAACATACTTTTTTATCACACACCACTTTCACAAATAAGCATACACGCGCGCACACACACACACACACACACACAATCTTTTTTGTCCCAGCCCACTCATTGCTCGTTAGCTGCATCAGGGTGGTTGTTTTTGCATTGCTGCCGTGACACAGCCTGGCTGCAGCTCGCCGTATCTGCTGAGAGTGCACCACTAAAAATACTCCACTTAACAAACTCTACTGATTACAGTTTGACTTTCTAACTGTCTCCTTCTCTCTCTCCTGTCTTTAATCAGCATGTAAACAAGCACAAGGTCATTTTCTTTCTTAAACGAAATAGGGGAGATAAGAGGAGCGTGGCGTAGTTAATCCTTTGGACACGCTGATGGAGGAGTTTGTCCTGGTGATGGTCGGGTATTAATTATGCAAGAATGATTCTCTTCTAGTGGTTGTTCTCTCTCGTGATGACACATCAGTTTATCTGTTTCGTCTTTTGCTTTATTTTATATGTTTATTTTCCATGTTCCTTGGCTGTCTTTCATCTGCTCCTCCAACAATTCCCTCCTGGAAATGTCAGTCGTTCAGTTCCCTAAGTCCTAAGGGCTGCTTCCAGATCGCCTATGTTTGAGTGTGTGTTTGTGTGTGCATGTGTGCGTGTGTCACTGTGTAAAGAGCCTTTTAAAATCAGTACAAGGCTTATACTTGTCCACGTGTGATTAACTGCAGTGTTTGATTACTCTGCCAGAGTGATTTGCTGAACTCAGCAACATCATGTTTTCTTTACCCCATGTTTTGTCTTTGAACAAATGCATGTAGATTGCCTGCCTGTTTTTGGCACATAAGGAGAAATTAAGGACAAGGCAGGATAACCAGGGAAAGCAAAGGAGAAAGGAAAGGATTTAAAGTAAAAGGCAGTCTGCTCCAACTCTAACTCCAAAAAGATTTTCAGCAAGATGAAACATCACGTTGTCTGAAACGAGAGTGAAATCTCTCGATGAACTTCTCAAACTAAAAACACGAGTTAATTAACTTTATCCACAGAATTTCTATTGACTTTTCAGTAAAATACATAAATAAAGAATCAGGCTCACATATTAATTTTTAGTTTGTTTTTGATTTCTTTCTTTCTAGCTGTTATTGCCAAACAGTCCGATCTTGATGCAACACAAACTTTGATGTTTAATTGGTTTAGAAGATGTCATATTCTAGCTTGCAGCTTAAGTAAGAGGCAGCGATCCAGTCTAAGTAAAAGACTAAAAGCATCATTTTTTGAGGTATGACAGCACCCAGGCCTCATTTCCATCCTTCTCCGCTATTTGTCAGACTTCTCCTCTTCCCCAGTGAAGCAGCAATGTTAACAATGCTGTCCCCACATTTACCAGTTCTGCCTCATTACAGCTAAAGAAGCGGATAAATTAGTGCAGGAGAGCATGCACGGCCGAGTCCAACTCCACCTGTCAGAGAGGGAAAGATAGTGAATGTGTCGAAATGGAGGAAGGGTGTGAAAAAACTGCTCAGCCTTCAGCACGTATTAAAACAAAATCTTCCCATTAAGGAAGACTCATCGCTCCAGAACCATTACCTGAGGTCTATGATTCAGTATTTTAGAAACTATATAGGGGAATCATATTTATGTCAATCATAGATTTCTATTACTAGACCTGTAATTTTCAGTCTGTCTATAGACAGTATAACATGAGTTCTATAACCTGTTTAATTTTAATCTACTGTTTTAGTATATGCATTTGTTAATAATGCATTTATCTCATGGATAATCGTGTTTCCACTCTGATTTAGAAGACTAGAATTATATTTCACAAATCTTGCTTTATTTTGGAGGAAACTTGTGAACTGCTTTCTTTCTGCTACTTTATACATAGACTCCTCTCTTGTTGCAAGAAGAACAAGAAGTTGCATTTTTTTCCAAGCTGAACAACCTGCGCCCTGACCTGTACTGCAATATACTGCGTGTTCAAGATCAAAAGGACAAATGGAGCTGGTTGTCGCCATCCTCTGAACACCAAACTCTCCTGCCCTGCAGCTTTTAAAAATCACTATCTCTCCTGCTCATCTGTCCAGTGCCTCTGGCTTACCATCTTTATGGGCTGGTTAAGGGCGCTTTTACAATCAACTATGTTTGTGCCCTGTCCACATTTGCCTGTAAAATAGCCAGGCATTCCACAATGTCCACCCGCTTGCCTGCCAGGATTAACATTTTGCACTCTCCAAGGTTGAAAATCCCATCAGATGAAACCAAATTAATTTTGCACAATATTCAGGGCCACCGGCCACATAATAGGTGACAATACCAAGTGCATCCCTCGATTGTGATTCTATTCACTCCCTAATCAGCAGGATGGCTGCGTATGGTGCAGCAGCGTAGTAAATGCTTTCATCCCAGGGGGATAAGAAAAACAATGGCCCTTTTTAATTTCTTTTCTAAAGCGGGCAGCAGAAAGAAAATGATATAGACGTAATTGATGATGAGGAGAGTAAGGGGAGCCTTAGCAGAAGACTCATGCAGAAGACTCACGTCCAGTGGCCAGGCCTTTTTTTTTTTATTTTGTGCTTTATAATGGTAACTGCTCAGGGGCACTGGAGGTTGACAAATCTGGCACAGAGGACAAACTGATCGGCAACAGAACACAATTTGTCCCATTAAAAGAATGGGTAAAGCCCTGTGTGGCCTGAGTAATTAGTTTAAACTGTAACATTTCAGTCCAGGAGTGGACCTGTTGGAAAGGGGCTCAGCGCGTCTGCTGATAAGACACTTTAACACTCCAAATATACACGCAACACACTACTGGAATATTCCTCATAAATCCATTACTACTGAATCATTTTTTGTTTTGTTTTCATAAATGACAATATGAGTATCCACATATGTGCATAACTTGTGTCTCTTGCTAAATTTCCTACTAACTTTCCAGTAAAAAGAAAAAAAAAAGTAGTAATAACAAAATTACAGGAAACGCATCTCTTTTTTTTCTTATGTTCAAACTCACTGCCCATGTAAGGTATGTGTGATTTTGTTAGGATGAAAAAAAATCCAGTTGCTCATTCTCAGCATGCACTGAGACTCAGACAGAGACATACGGCTAGTGTATGGTGGGCACGTCTGTGGTGTGACGTGGGGAGAGAGTGTGTCAAAAACACGGATGCGCTGATCCATGGCCCCATGGCGGTGTGCTTAGTGACACATAATACTGGTATTGCACAATCTGCTCCTGACCCATTTTTGTGTGACACATAACTTTTCATGCATAGAAGGAGAAAGAAATACAAGAAAATCAAGGATCTTTCTATCCACTTTGGCGGAAGTTGATACCTCAAAGCTTACCCTTTCATATTTGAAGTGAAACACTTCTGAATGAGTTTGTAACTGTTTTCATATCTTCTCCACTGTTGTGCTTGGTTGCCTTGTCAATACAGGAGGCTGATGCTGCTGGTACTTTCACTCAGAAACCAAGAAATGAGGATTCTTCAGCTGAAAATTGTAAGCAAATAACAAGTGCTATGTAGGGGTCCGACCCCACCGTCCCATAGTTAATACATATATATTCTACAAGTTCACATTGTTACGACTGTTGTTGTAATTATAATATGTAAATTTGAGTGTGCAGGTGCTCCTCCGTGATTGGTGCATCCAGGGTGGATGGATCGTACTGACTGACTAACGACCGGGAGGCAGCGCATAAGAAGACACAGTCAGGGACTGCCAGGTCATTCATCCTCGGCCCAACCCAACCAGCAGACCGTGTGTTTCACTATGTTGGTTTAATGTAGGAGCATGTAGGGGTGGTCCGCCATTTTGTTTGATTAGTTTCCTCCTGTTTTTGTTAGGTAGGGAGGAAAGTAATTGTCGTTTGGTTTAGTTCTTTTGACTAGGTAAGTTGTATTTACTCCTGAGATAGGCTACTTTTTGTTTGTTGTTTTGGCCTTGGGTTCACCCCGAAGTTATAATTCGCTCCCTTCCTTTGTTTAAATTCACTCATTGTAAATAATTCCCTGTCACAAAGTATTCATTGTGTGACGTGCTGCTTGGGGTTGGACGGGGATGGATGACCCTTTATGTTGTGGTCTGGCCGCGCCTAGACGGGCCATAACAACATACAGTAAAGGGAAAACAGTAGTGAGTGTGATAGGAAAATGAATGGTGAAATGAACAAGAAACAGAGATATTTTTTTGCCTAGAAGTTTTTAATTGGCATTTGGGCTTCAGTCGCACCCAATTAGCAGGCTTGTTACATGTGAACACTAAGAGCTAATTGGCCTTATAGGTGAAAGGAGCACTGCCCTAAAAGGAGAGCACAAGGCTCACTTGAAAATTCATAGTTCCAGTAGGACTATGTTGGAAGGCTATTTGGCAAAAAGTTGTAAATAACACTCTGCTCCTGCAAGTATTATTTATACTTCCTTGTAGCCTTTATTGCCAGATGCATAACAAAGACAGAATCATGGCCGCTATAAGCTTTATGGGCAATCAGAGAAAAGTATTTGGTCATCAGCATTTTTTTCTGTAATCAACAATTCACCTGTCAACAAAAATTGCATTGATTTAAAAAAAAAAAAAAAAGAAAGTCTTGAACTATATTTTAACAGTGTAGAAATCTTCTAGGAGTCAATCAGATCTGAAGGGAAATATCCCAAATGTTGTTACCCTATTAAATGGCTGTTCTCAGTTGCATTAACTTCAATAGATATGACTAAGAGAAAGATGTCCAAATTACAAAGATGACCACTGGCCTTCTTTGTATAACTGCATGTAAAATTTACACAGGCATTGCCTACCCAAAGCCTCTAAAAGACTCACTAATAATCTGTTGTCCTAACTTACTGCCTCAAGTAGACGTGAAGAGAAAGGTTCTGTGTGACAAATTAAACTTAAACTGCTATCTTTTCCAAAGACTAACCAGACGATTTTGGTGACCAAACAAACCAAAGAAATAAAAACTGCAAAGCACTACAATTTGGCATCACCACCATAAGGTAATAACAGCCTGTTGAGACTGATGGTGGTGTAGGTGATCTCGTATAATTCATTGGCATAATAACAA
This sequence comes from Mchenga conophoros, assembly GCF_057382185.1. Taxonomy (NCBI): domain Eukaryota; kingdom Metazoa; phylum Chordata; class Actinopteri; order Cichliformes; family Cichlidae; genus Mchenga; species Mchenga conophoros. Next base: position 11,214,482 of record NC_140526.1, read on the forward strand.
CTGATAACAAAGAATTAATGGGATAATAACACTGGACTTATGTAAACATAATCATTCACAGGAATAGCCTAACCGGTCTACATTCAGTACTATCCTGCCTTATACTGAGGAATATGCCGCATGTAAGTGCAAATACAACAGCACAATGAGCTCACCAAGGGCAAGAGACTCAATCTCTGATTACATTTACTATACAAACTGTAACAGCAGGATCTGTTGCACAGGACATCAAGAGCTCATTATGCTCTTTACATGCAATTAATCAAACAATATAAACAAAGATCCCTTTAGCCATAGATGACAGAGCCCGATTCCCCAGTGGCAACTGATGTACAGTGAACACTACAAAACTTTTTTTTTGAAAAATGTAAAAGTCATCGTTAATCTTAATGTGATAGTGGTGATACTATGCAATATAATCTGTTCCTCCTGCCTGTTCACACTGTTACCTATAATCTTCTCATGCTGAAAAATGCAAAGAATGTAGTGGCATGAAAATATCTGGACTTTTCTTGTAAAATAAAAGAAATATGTTGTGTGGTAAGATAACAGCGCATTTAGGACAAGTATGCATTTTGTTATCTTTGTAAATATCCATTACCCCTTTAAATTAATAAATGGGCTTTTAAGTTTACAACACGTGTTGGGAAAGCCAGCCAAGTCTATAGCGTCCACTGCAGCAATCGGCTATAATAAAACAGTTATTGATAATATTTACTCAGTCTTCTTCATGAATTATGCCTGCGACATTACCTAGTCAATGTTGTCTTTCTGTTTTCTTTTTCTTTCAGCTAATCATCCTTGAGCAAATCATAATGTAGCCAATAAAAGCAATAAAAGGAGAACTCAAGGACTCATTAAGAACTGGGAAGCTCTTGTGACCTGTGCGCTCTGTTCACTTGGGACTGTTCACAGGTTCACAGATGCAGATGCCTAAAAGATTCAAATTATGCTCACAATGTTCTGGCTTCATTTTTTAATATTGTTTTTTAGTTTGCTTGCTGATTTTGTCATTTGGGTGTTTTTCTAATCATGCAGAATTTTACAGAGAAGTATATTCACTTTTAGATCTAAATAAGGAAGCCAACCAAAGACTTGGCAATGCAGACTATACACTGCAAACTATACACATCTATAAAAATAGATTAACATAATTCATTAGGTTCATGGCTGTCAGGTCACATTTCAAAATAACAATGCAGTGGTTCCTCTTGCAAGTGTCATTTAACTAAATTATAAGCTTCAATATCTACACTATTTGTCCCATATCCATCCCTGTGAGATAGAGAGTAAATTGACTGGTTCTTATATAGTGCTTTTCTACTCTATTAGAGCACTCAAAGTGCTTTACAACTACAACAGCCATTCACCCATTCGCCCAAGCACTATTAATATAACATCCACAGTCACATTCTAATGGATTCGGGGTAACTCAGGGTTCAGTATTTTACTCAAAGACACTTTAACATGACATGCTGAGTAGTCTATCAAGCCTCCGATCAGCAGATGACCGTGAGTCACAGCTACCTTTTTTAAGCCACATGTCTCATATGAACAAATTTACATTTGGTTACCTGACAGTAACATAGCCACTGCTGAAATGAGCAATCATGGCTGTAGCACTGTGGTGAGACGCCACTAAAATGGCAGCATTATACAACTGGGCATCTCAAACCATCAGGCCATGACAGTGACAATGAGGCTTGTCCAGAAGTGTCACCTCTCCCAGCCTCTGTCTGTCTTTGTTTCTCTTGCATTATTATTTCCACCATTGTCTCTTTCCCTATATCTCTCTCACTTTATGTGTCTCATACACACATGGGCACACACACACACATGCACAGAGAGAGAGAGGCAAAGACAGGGAGAAAGAGAGCGAGAGAGAGGAAAAGACAGAACGTCTTTATTAGTCCTCTGTATGCAGTCTGTGCTCAGCCTGAGATTGCAGGACTGACCCCTCACTGTGAGCTGCACAGGGGAAATGTTTACTCAAACCCCAAAGAACATGCCATTAACCTCTTTCTAGATAGAAGACAAACAATAATGTCCCTCCATGAGGGCAATAAAGACAGAACACCTATCCAGGACCATCATGACAATCATCTCATTATGAAGCTGCGGGAGGTGGTAAGGAGCCAGGGAGCCCGGTCTCCCAGGGATACTTTCTCTACAGTATACCAGTGTGTCTAACATTCAGTAAGGTATTTATGATATGCAGTCAAGCGCAAACAAATTGTTAACCCAACAGAGTTAAACCATTGCAAGCCTGACCCAAATGCTACAACTACTGCTTCCCCCCAACTTGATAAACCATTCATTTTGCTTACTTTCTTCCACCTTTCCTTATTGTGTCATCTCCTATAGTGTCTCTTTACCTCTTTTTCTCCCTAGAGATTGAGACGACAATCCTTGGGCTCTGATTAAAGCCCCAACCTGGGAGGACATTTTAGTGTTGAAAGTAAATGAGGGGGGGGGGGAGTCTTCTTCTTAGGAACACGCAAGCATAATTCAGTCACACCTTGATATGTGTGAGTCAAAGTCCCCTTGCACGCATCAAATAAAGAAAGACACCACAAGCTCACACTCATCCCAGATTGAGGGTCTCCTCCTGGGTAGGCTTAAGAGCCCACTACTGGGTACCGTTTACCTGTGTCGTTTGAAGAGCCCATTATTTTAATTGAAAAAGTTACCTGCCCGCCAAAGGCAAACAGTGAAAAAAAAATGTGAGGAGAGTTAAAACAAAAACACCAGATGGTGATATACATGATAAAAATGATTGTTTATACTTACTGTTTGATTATATGTGATAATGAGAGTGGGATTCCTCAAGGCAATTATTGTCTGTGGCAGCCATATTGTGAGAGGACAAGAGAAGGACGGCACGGGCTGGTATGAGGAAGCGCTTATCAAATATCTCCGGCGGGGTGATTAGTGTAATAAGACACTGCAAGGTGAGATAGGCCACTCACACTCTTTTAGTATGTCTGTGCAAGTTTGCGTGTGTAATTAAGCGAAAAAGAATGGGTGTTAGAATGAGCAAGAAACAGAGCCTAAGAGGGAGTCTGAGAAAGTATGAGCGACTCCCTTCATCTGTTTTCCATATCTGCGTGTGTCTCTGTGTCTTAATGTATACCCTGTCCCCATGTGCCTTACTCTGGTGGTGTGTGTGTGTGATATAATTCCTATGTTAATGCAGGTTCCCATGCCAGGCTGGCTGCCCCAAGGGCTATAGCCTATGACAGAGGGCAGATTGGGGGCACTTACCCCTGGCAGAGTCTTCTGTTCATGGAGGGCGCTCTGGGCCTTCAGTGCTGACTCTCTGGCACAGTATGTTAGAAAGGCACATCCTGCAGTATCAGGAGACAGGAGAAAGAAAAGCTTATTACACACCACTGTTAATGTTTAATGAAAGGAAGGGGGGAATTACAGTAACAGAGAGTTTTCAGATTTAAAGTGCACATGTAATTGCAAGTTATGTTTTTTATTGTACTTAACTGTCTTGAGAGATCAAAACACAAACTAAAAGCTAAAATCATATGTCATTGTGGTGATTTAAACTTTTTGTGCATGTCAAACATTTGATTATATTGCTATATATTACATTAAATAATATTCAAATATGATTAAATGCATAAACTACAAAAGAAATCCATCTCATTCATCACTTAAAACACCCTAGAAGAGATTGGTAACACATTTGTCTGTAGAGACCCAGTTTCATTCTTTTGCTCTTTTACAAATGTGCTGGTTCAGTACCCAACCAGTAACAGCTTCCAGAGTGTGAGGGTTCAACTGAAAATAACATAGTGACCAGGTTATATCACCGACTTTGTCACTCTCTTTTCTCTCTTTGTCTGTGATATGGATGAACCAAAGCTGGAGTTTGATGAGTTTGTTTCACTAAGGGTGGAGTTGAGGTAGACACACAAGTACAGCAGAGAGCCAAGAGAGGACAAAATTGAGCGAGCACTTCAGCTGTATGCAAACAAAATCTGGAGAGTCACCTTTCCTTGATTCTCTTCTTTGTTCTTGTGAATACTTTTCAAAGTTTTCACTGTTGACTTTACAAATAGGAATGACAATTGTTTCATAGTACAGTACACCTCTGAAAGGAGAACACTTGACTTGTATAAAGTCATTCAAGGTGAGCAGAAAAAATGCTTTGCATACAAAAGTGAACAGAGATTTGTTACAAAATGTAACTTAAATACAGATCAGCTTTTAATTGGATAACTCAACTGTAGTCGCGTTGTGAACAGGTGACACCAGCGTAGCGCCTAAGTTTCAGTGTGTAAATGTTACAAATAATTTAAAAATTCGCAGGAGTAGTTTCATTGAATATATGGCAAAAATATGACACCTAATATAAGACTTACCGTGTTATTATATTAAAATAGAATTCATATATCCTGACAGTTAAAATGTAGCACTCTAAATTAAGCAGTTCTATATCCTTGGACTCATTAAATGCTGAGAAGATTAAAACTTTACTTTTTTATGTGACAACCCCTTTAGATTAGATTTAGTGAACTTATGTCATCAATGTTTATGTCAATAGAATGTCTGCCACGTGGCTTGTGTTTTTTAGTGTTTTCATCTAATTCATCCATTATTGCCCCATTTTAATTATGACAAAGTACACAGGACTAAGCAAAACAAAACGGCAACATTGTTAATGTGCATGCGTAATGTGCAAAGTAAAAAAAACCCATTTACTATTAGAAAGCATATGTAATGCTTTCTAATAGTAAATGACCACTTTCATAGCTACTGAAGCCCACAACAGAGTCCGTACATTTAAGGTGACAAGTGATTATAAAACTCTGACAATGAGCTGGAACTGTAACACATATTTGTGGATACTTTTGAGTCAGAAAATTCAGGAAAACAGAATATAAATAAATAGTAACTAGTAAGTAAGTCTCCTAAAAAATGTGACAGCTTTCATTAAAGGGTAAGTTGTTGCTCTGTTACGCGCTTGGCAGAGCTGACAATGGGTGACCCCCGTTCAGAAGAGGTTTTGCACTGTGCAGCATAATTTCTCATTACTACATGTCACACCTACTGCCAAGGATCCCCATGGGAGAAGACACACACATACACTCACACACACACCTACACATACAGATGATACCCGGCATGCCTAGCACCCATCATCCCCAAAAGCCAGAAACACACTCTGGCACCCAGCCAAGAGAGCTCCCTTTCACGACAACCTTCACCCACCTCCACAACTAGGTGGTTACTCAAGAGGAAAAATCACCTAAACGACACTGATGAAACAGCATGCCACACAGCAAAGCAGAAAAGTTTGGGAGCCTGGGGAAACACTCTTCATCCTTTATGGCATTACAAAACTGTGGAACATGAGTTGAGGACTCCTGGGGGGAACGTCCTGGCAAAGGCTTATGGGACTTGCAGGCTCGTGCTGATATTCTTCTATCGGTGCCATGCCATCTTTGACGTAGTTTTTAGTGCACATTTTTTCAGGAGAATGGCATAATTTTTATCTTGATGTTATATCCCCACAAATCAGTGAATCAGTGATGCAGCTGTAAAAATCTATAACTAAGGTCTTTTAATGTCAACATTTTAACAGACATTTAATTTACTTATTGTTTAGCTTTGTGTGAAATAGCTTAACTCCACACTTCAGCATATGTTAATAACTAAGTAAATGTATACACGTGCTGTTATTAAATGCAATTTAATAGAAATGACTTTGTTATACTTTGGTTCCCAAAAAGTTCCCAAAAAGCTGATTCTGTTCATCTGGAAGTAGCGTTTTTAGTGGGAGGAACATTTTTGTCACTCATCCAAGTGGCTTCTTCAGTTTTGTACTTTGGTTGGTTTTTGTTATAAGATAGTATAGAAATCATTACAGTTTCTGGAAAATGTTTTTGGTTTACGTCACAACATTTATTTTGCAAAATATCTCTATAACACAGCATTGTTCTCTTCATGTCTTTATTATCTTTTATAATGATTATAATAAATTCATATATTAATTAAGGTGCAATATCAGAATGCTAACACTGATTACATTAATATTAAATGTCTACACGTTAATGTATCAGTGCATTAATATTGATCATATATTATTGAGTATCATTTGAGGCTTTCCCGCAGTATTAATACTTAATAAATATTACATAATATATATGGAAAAATAATGCATTTAAATCTAAATAACAATCATATTAATGCTATTGTTTAAGTAATTGTGTACTTATATTATATTGTTGTTGCTTTACTGAAATAAAATTTAAAATGTGGAACTTTACTAGTACACCTGTAGTAATTAGGGGTGCAACAATACACAAAATTCACGGTTCGGTTCGATACTTTGGTGTCACGGTTCAATATTTTTTCGATACAAAAAAATGTTCATGCCTTTTTAATTTATCATTTATTAAAATTATAAATATATATTTTAACTCAAAAGTACAGTTTTTAAATTTAATGTTGCTGAAACAACAAAATAAAAAAAATAAATCTATCTGATTGAGAAATCACTCAAAGAGAGTTTATTACAGAGAAATGGCTCTTTCCAAAATAAAAGCTATACTATACGCTTTTTCTGGGGTATACTCTCAGCAGCATATTAAACATATCAGGTCCCCATAAGGAGAATCATGTGCTAACGGATGTCTAAATGACTCAGGTAAAGTTTGTCGCATGCGTGCTTGTTGTTTTTGTCTGCTTCCACTTGTCTTTGCACTAGGATGATGTCAGCGTGAATGTGCAGTCATATTCGTTGTGTTCCCACTAGTGCTGTCAGCGTAAATCTCGTTAAAATGACATTAACGCCATAACGCGGCAAATCTCCGATGGCCCCGTGCTTGGGGCTGGACAGCGTCAACACAAGCTAACTGCGCTAACGCACTAGTTCCCACAAATTGAGCATTGCGTTGCACATCCGACACACTGTTTTACTTTTGTCCATGATGCGCTTACCTTCAGGGTCATACTTCACATGAAAACCAAGATAGTTCCAAACGCCAGATCTGAATGAGGGTGGGGGAGGTTCAATTTTGGGTTGCGTTGAGGCATTTGCCATGTTGCAACGAGCTTAGCTTCTGTCTTGCTAGCTTGCGCTGCGCTCAGTGGATCTGCACTCCACAGTGCAGCCTAGGCGGAATAGTCGAACGCAGATCCACTGAGCGCTCAACACAGACAGCATTGTCAGAAGAAAAGTTGATAAAATAAATAAAAAATGTTGTATTGTTCGATACATATGCGTACCGAACCGAAACCACTGTATCGAATGGTTGCACCCTAGTAGTAATGCTACTTTGTCATGCAGGTACCCTTAGAAAAAAATGCATTTGATACTGTTAGTTTAAATAACATATTAAAGTGGGCTTCTTATGCAGTGTAGCCTTTAATATCCATTCAAAATATGTATCTGTCTCAGATTCCTGACAGCTGTTGAATATCTGCAAGACTTTGGGAAAGCTTTATACCCAACAATGTTGGCTCAGGGAACATCTGTAGCCCAAAGGATTCAGTGAGTGGGAAATCCAGTTGTGGAACAGATGAGCATTCTGCTTGGAGAACATGAATGACGGAGAGGAGGTAACAATGATCCAACAGCTGGTAGCAGGTTAGGCCTGTCATCTTAAAAATCTAAAGTAGGTAATTGGCATGGGATTACATATAAATATCACCACCCGTTGGTATTATATTCAATGATGTAAAATGACTTGAAAAACAAACGACTTTTACTGAATATGCAGCAGAAGGTGCAAATTTATTACATATATACAAAATATTACAAAAAAACATCACATTTACACCAAATGAATACATGTTGTTTTGAATTATGTAAGAAAACAGAGCAAGGTTTAAGGATTTGGCAGTAATGTATACTACATGTTATTAAAAAACAGATAAAGCACAATTGCTCTGTGCATCATGTTGGGGTTTTTTTGTTGTCATGTTTAAGATGTTTCTGTTTTATCAAGTACATCCACTAACATTTAAATTAACACATTAGAAGTTTGACTTAACTAAATAATGACCAGCAATTAGGAAAATGCAGTAACTTACTGGGATTTAATGTGAAAAAGAAGATGAGAACATGTACAATGTTCAAAGATTAAGGGTAAGCACTGGCGATGGTTCAGCAAAAGAACTTGTGACTTTCTGTGATGAGCAGGTTAAGTGGGGTGAAAATAATAGTTGGGTAATCAAACACAATTTACCACACTACATTTTCAGTTAGGGACAAAAGTTCAACCGATTGTATTTAAGGCAAATGGAAAAGTAAACCCTGAAAAGTGGTTCAAAGAGAAAGCAGAGAATATGAAATGAGTCTTTTCTTTTGCAAGGCACGTTTTGGGTAATTACTTAAAGAACTTTTCCCCCTGTAATGCTTTTTTCTAACAATTTGTTTTAAAATGGAAATTAGTATGTGTGAACAACTGCATGCATTGAGGCATAAGAGTGAATTGTGATTTTTTTTTAAGGCATCAGGCACCTGTAATTGAAATAACTCCAGAACAAATTTGTATACATTTTCAATTCATTAGCTGTGAATTTATGAATCATCAGCAATTTGCTCCTCACATATGTCTCATCCAGCAATAATCATTAAACTGGAAAAAGAATGCAAATTAATTCCCAACAAGATCTCGGTGCAAAGAAATAAAATAAAATAATATAGTGAAACAACTGAATCCTGCCGAATGTGACAGCCTGACCCTCTGGTGAGTACTGAGACAAAGATGATGTGAGGATTCATCCACTTCCTGCGTCTGTGTTAAACATACTGTTACCTGGAGAGCATTTTTCCATCTTTCCGTTGTTCCATCCATCTACATTCAGAGCTGGCTCTTCAGAGCCGTTAGCTGTCTGGTTCACACACAGCCCCTTTTCTAATGATCAAAGAGGTCATCTGTAGACTTAAGCTTTACCTGTCACTCAGCTTACACAAACTGTCTATCACTGTCCAACACTTGCTCTACAACACTCCTACTGTAGATAAAATCCCATACGTGTATGGCTCTGTAGCTCAGTGGCCATTACTAGAAGTCTGAAGGACTTAATTGACACAAAGCCACCAATCTGTCTCTGAGCTGAAAAGGATTTCTTGAACTCCAGGAGTATTGTGCAATTAGATATTACTGCCCCACTGTAGTTTACTTTTGGTTATTTCAACGCCTAAAAAGCTTTTTTATGTCAATTTGGCTGGCTATTTATAGCCAATTTCACTGCATGGACCTACCGAGGAGAGGAAAATGGATGAGGATATTTAACAACTCTTTGTATCTCTTCTTCCTGGCTGTGTGGTGCACCTCAGAGTCTCTCCTCTCAGCATCAGAGACGGATTGATAAATAACGCTACTCAAGCAAAAGATTTGCCCCCCACTAACATTCAGCATGTCTGAACAATGCATGCATTCTGGCACTGACACTAAGTATTATGATAATGTAGTGCTCAGCGAAATGATGGATGTTAAACAGCACGACCTGGCTGCACTACACACTGGCGATCACCATGCCCGCAAATAGTGTCAAGTCATCCCACGCACTGTATACAGCTCCCTGACGACACACAAACTATCAAATCGGCATTAAAGGCAACAGTCTCTAGCAGCTATAAGGCTGGATATAATTATCTGTTAAGAGATGAAAAAAAATGTTCTCTGAACAGACTAACCATTCGGTTACACTCCTCTACCCAACTGTACAGGAAATCACAAAACAGAAAATTACCAGGATATTTAAGTCCCTGGAGATGCCCTAAACGCTCAAAGTAAGAAAGCACATAACATCTGTTCAAATTGTTGCAGTGCAATCCACATGAATTAGTCATGAGCTAATCTGACATATTTTGATCAGTTCTTAAATCCATAATTATGGTGCAATTTTTTTGTCATAGGCCTCGAGCTGTGAAAAAAGGCAGTGCTGCAAATCATCCATTAGGCATGTTTTACTGATTGACGCCAACAGTTATATGCATCATATATCTGTAACAAGTCAAATCTTTCTCACCCACGAATTAGACATGAAGAGGAATTTCAAACTAAAAGTCAAATTAAATGTATTGCATATTGCAAAAATAATAATAATGTTTTCAGGTATCATGGAGGCAGAGTTTTTATAACATCCTCTGGTTCTCTGATACCGTGCTGTGAAAAATGTTTATGTTGTGGGGAAAAAAGAAAGTTGATTGAATTTCTGATGATGTTACAATATTGAGAGCCTTCCGGGCCTCTGACATAAAAGACTGCCAATATACATTGGCATGTTGTGCATTGTTGTGAACGAAGCCTGTAAGCTGCTTTATAAACCCCTGTGTAATATGCACGCAGCTGCCTTATTAGGCACAAGTAGGTGTTGCTTCAGCTTTATAATACTTCTTGCACTTTAAGTTTGTTGTTGTTAAACTGTATTTAATTCAATAAAAAAGGTGTTTGTTTGTTTTGTTTTAATTTAGCTTAGCTGCACAGATTGAAACAGGGTCAAAATAATATCAACATGTCTCCACATTAAATAAATAAAGGAATTGTTGAATTATTAAATTAAATGCAATGCCCCAACTGCAGTCTTCAAAATGAACACAAAAAAATTGAATATTGAAACTGTTGCATGAGTATTGTATTATGTCACATTAGCCTAAGCTCGATGTTCTCTAAAGTGGTAACTGAGTGCATATACTGTGCACTAAAGATTACAGCAAAATATTATATTGTATAGAGCCAAGTAAACGACTCAAGCTACAGCGTTGACAATGGTTACACAGCAACAACACTTATCTATATTGATTAATACCACTTATATCAGCAGACAATCAACAGGCATAAATAAAACTATCTATTGTGGACTGTAGTAGATAAAGATTACCTCAGGGATTTCTACTGGACAGCAGTGAGTCTGGGATTCATGTGAGTCTAACATCTACCAATTATTTCTCAAATGACATCCCAGATGAGTCCATACTTGTAAAACTTACATACTAGACGTATTTTGGCCAGTCAGTGTTTTGGACAAATACGTTATATTACAGAATTTGCACTGCTAGACCACCAAACTGCATTGCACTGTTTAGAGACCTTCATTATTAAACCTGCATTTATTTATTTAGTTACTTATTTATCCGACACTGTCAGCAGTGAAAAACAAACCTGCAGGATAAGACATATTATTTGACTTTAAGTTGATTTGAGACTCTTGGTATCACTTGATAACAGTTTTGTTGGTTTGTTTGTTTTGTTTTGTTCATAGATCTATCCAGCAGACTAAGAGCGTTAGCTTTCATTTGATCTTATTTTTCTCTGAGCCTGATAAATGGGAACTTATTTGCGTTGCATTTTCAAAATGATTCTACTTTAAAAAAAAAACTTAAAAAAACAAACAAACTGCCCACTTCAGTCAAAATCAACATGAGGACAACAGCAACAGTGAAGCAAAACAGTAAATTTGAAACCGCCCCAAAAATAAAAGAGTCAATCCTAAAATCTTTTACAGGGATCCACAGAGCTGTAGAATAAGGTGATTATTTTTTGTGTATGTATTACTCCTTGCATGACTCCTAACTTGTTTTAAATGTTTTAAATACAGAAAAGATCAACTAGACATACTGTACAACAGTACATATAAAATATATAATAACAATGTGATGGTGTTTGGATCAATCGCATGTCACCTTTTATTTTGGCAGGTAAAAAATGGAATAATTGCAGTAAAACTGTTTTTCTTTCTTTCTATAATTTTAATTTCAAATTCTTTTTTTGTTGTTGTTGTTGTTTTGTTTGTTTTTTTTTTTACCTATTTTTTTATTTGATACATAACAATTAATTTATAATTCAATTCATTTAAAACATGGAACTTAATTAATGACAGACTTAAGTTAAACATGTCTTGTTCACTGTGTTGTTTATAGGACACTTTGTCTTGGAAAACCTGTAGCCCTTCTTTCAAAGTTAAGTAATTCATTTTACCTTCGGTTCCCCTACAAAAGCTTCCAGTGTCAGAATGATCAGTCTGTTTGTAGTTTACTCTTTTCTCCTTGAGTGACACAGCTGATTTTACACTATATCTACTTTGTTTTGTTAATGTCACTAATCCCATTTTCTCACTCTTGTACTTTCTTGCTTCAGTCTAGAGATGTCACACATTGGCACAGCAGGGCACATGAGCATGGTTTAGATGAGTGGCCAATAAGAAAAACTCATCCATATAATGCATTGGTAAAATCTTATTAAAAGTGCACGCCTGTGCTCCCAAAGTGACTTTGAATGTCACGCGGGATGAAGTGGGCATAATGCGAACATCAGAGTGGCCTTGGTGGAGGATGATTTGAACAGGCATACAGCTTTGGAACAGGATTATCCTTCCCGAGGCAACTATCCTCCAGAGTGTTGACATTCAGGGATGGTTAAGGACAGGCGTAAACAACACGGATATCAGAAATATTGTTTTAATCGATCATCAGGCTCCAAAGAGGAAAACCAGAAAGACAAGAAGCAGGTTGAACACCAGCAGCTGATGGCTGGAGAAACAGGTGGTGCATGGAGATCCTCAGGGCTGCACACACAAGAAAGTAATGGTGAGCCTTCGCTCATTTCTCCCACTAGAGCGCCTGACCAGTCTAATCAATAAGATCATGAACTACTGCCACTGAATTACATATCATACATAATTTTCCCGCCTGGTGAATTATTTTTTGAGAGTGAATTGCATGTGAATTCAGCACCAGTGGTGAATATGTGAATGTGTGTTATTTGCCTGTGTGCTGTCTCAGTGCAAGTGTCTGTCTGTGTGCACACGTGCATGTGTGTGCGTGTGTGTGTATGAGAAAGAGAGCAAAAGAGATAATTAAAGCATAATCCAAAACTATATGTATGTATATAAATTGTTTCTCAATACAGTGCTCTTTAACTTAAACTGATTTCTGGTTATATTTATATAAGTAATAATAATCCTACCAAATAAACTTAATAAGTACGTAATATGAATAATAATAACAATAATAGTAATAGTAGTAGCAGTAGTGCAAGTAGTCTCACAATAAAGATAAAAAGTTATACATTTTTATTGTAGCTTCTTAAATAGATTACTAACTGAGAAAATAATGTATAATAAAAGACTTTAAATATATGATAATGATCAAAATTTTAATTTTAATAAAATGTTTTGAAATTGTTGCAATCACATCAAGTTAATGACAAAATTTTATAGCAACAGTACAGGAAGGAATAAGTTGAACAAGACTTAAACTTTGAATTGTGGACTTAAAAAAGAAGAAAAAATAATTTAAGCTTGTCTAGAAATACAAAGCCGAATTGCACACTGGCATTCATTACTATCACTGTAATTAGAACCGATCGATCCGTGATTATCCGTTACGTGTCTGACTAATTACTAAGTGTACACAGATCCCGCTCCTTTTGGACAATAAGGGTTCGGGGGTGAAAAGAGCAAGCGAGAATGCAATGTGTGCTGGAGCCGAGCCTCTACTATCATCCTGCTTTGTACTTCCTGACTGCAACCCGCCCACGGAGCCCCGTTACAATACAGCTGCCATGTAAGTAGTATTTTCCACAGCTAATGACGTCCGAAAAGTAGAAAACATATCAGCCCGCTGAAAGGTCAAAGCAGCTTGTCAGCACCACGTTAATCGCCGATTTTGATTGTCTGATAATGGCTTACATTTTCAGCTCCCCGGAAAGTATTTACTTCTCGCTGATAATATACAGCAAATGTGATGGATTTTTTTAAATGGAATTTATGCGCCTGCACAGCTGCCTGTCCCGTGTCCCGCCCCCTTAACTGGCCTTAACGGGGATGCTGAGCACATGATAGTAAATGTAAACACACAAAGGCATTTTCAGCTGTAGTATTCACGTGGATTGTCTGGTGGCGGTAACAATTAACCCTGCACTTCCAAGCCGTTCACTTCCACGTGTTCCCCCTCTCACGCCTCAGACGTAGTTGTGTGTGCCTCTGCGTGTGCGTGTGTGCGTTCGAAGCCACTACGGGGCTCCCACACTGTCCCAAACATCTGCAAATTAGCACACTTTTCATGCCCTCTGCCCCAGAACTGAGCCGGGACGTTCTTTGTCACTACTTTGCGTAAACCTTTTCTCAATCCCTAAAGCACCATAAAAGTAGTCAAAACAACCAACCTTTATGCATTCCCGTAAACCTGTCTTTCAGAACAGTGAGTTCGTATATCTTTCCGAATTCCTCAAACAGGGGTTTCAGGTCTTTTTCCTCCAGGTTTCTGGGAATCTGCCCGATGAAAAGCTTGATGGCGTCGTGGTCCTTCATTGGAATGGTGTTCTGGCCGATGGTAAGCCCGTTCATCCTGCCGGCGCTGTTCGTGGTGCTGAATCCATTCTCTTGCTGCACTCCGTTTGCAGTGACTGTAGCCATCTTTCCTCAATGGGCCGGCGGGCTGCTCTCTCTCTCTCTCTCTCTCTCTCTCTCTCGCTCTCTCTCTCTCGCCTCTGTGTAGTCAACTGCACATTGCACACTCCCCCCCTCCGTTATATCTTCCTGTCTCCCCACTCCTCCTCCGGTTCTCCCTCCCTACCCTCTCCTGTCCTTCCTTTACAGGCTAAGCCGCTTTGTTTGGAATCAGTGTTATTTATTTATTTATTTATTTATTTTTCTTATTCTTTATGAGTTTTTATTTTTTCCGCCCCCCCCCCCCCTCCCCACACACACACTCACACTCCATCACCACCGCCACCCCCAAGCTGCCACTCTGTCCCGTGACGTCAGCTCATACTCTTATGAATACACCACGCCCACCATCTGATTTGCATAATGAGTTCGACCAAGGCGAATGGGAGAGCAGGTTGACTAAGGACCCCACAGGGCAGAGTAAAAACTCAAACATTTGGGTAGAGTGTAAAGGTTGGGACATTTAAATGATGCAAATTCAACATTAGTGCTTCTTCCCCAGCTTATCTGCGGTGGTTTAAGTTTGTCTCGGAGAGCAAAATTTGATGCTCCTTTTGGCGGAAAAATATTGACCTGATTTTAAACTAGTTTGAGTTCATCTCTAGTTCGTAATTTATTAATAATAGAAATTAATCAAAATCTAAATTGCTTTTAATGACTTAAATGTTAAGAGAACCAACCCTGCATTTTTGTGTTTTGTATAAAAGAAGATTCACGATAGTTATGCGGTGTTACTAAAAATGCTGTCCTCATAACCCTTCTTTGGTGTGGTGAACGTATTTGCCAATCTTATATATCCCCTGAGGTAAATAATGTGATTTATCTGGTATACTGGGGTAAAAAAAAAAAAGTCTATGAGATGTATAGAAAGAAAAGCAGGAGAGTTGTATGTCTTAACACCAGTATTGAAAAACACTCTTATGAACCCTTGTAGAAATGATCTTTACATCAGCAGTTCTCAGGAGACAGGTCCCTGTTGATTTTCATTGTAACCATCTAACAAGGACTATTGTACGCCTGGGACACCCGGTGAATTCTACTGGTGAAGCAGAAAAACAACACGGGTGGGATACATAAAAGCTCATATCTATGCTTTGGTCTACTAGTCTACTGTTCAATATGTATTGGTAGAGTTCTTTAAATAGAAGTACCAATGACTGCACGTTTTAATACGCAATACAGTCATAAGTCTACAATCATGCAGAAATCTGAAAAACTTAGTGCAAGGTCATTTAACTTAGAATGACCCTGGAGGCTTTGAGATTTTACCCAGATGAAGAATTACATTTAGTATAGTGTTTGTGGACACTTCAGTATTTTTTTTCTAAGACAAATTCTTTCAAGATTTCACCCTCTTAATTAAAAAAAAGGACCTATAAAATATTGAAAATTTAGATTACTAAATTGGCATCGCAAGTTATGCTCCAAGTCTTCATATGCGTTTTGACATTTTGGCTTGTTTGTTTGTTTGTTTTTTAAAACTGTTTTCTTCAAAATAGCAGTAGATACTCTGCAAGCTCACTAGATAATTTCAGATTCTTGGCATATTTATCTTTGATTTGAAACTATAGCTGATTTAATAAAAAGGTGATTCTGAAAGAAACTAGTAGCTTTCCAGGTGTTAGAATCATCTGCAATGTCTGAGTGAATAACTAAAAAGTTTGCCACAACCTTCGTGGTACAAGAGTTTTAATAAAATAAAACATATTTTTCTTTCTCACTGAGATAAAGGCAAGGAGGTAGCGAGAAAAAAGGTGAAGAGAATAAAATAGTGTTTGAAATAATGTTAGCTGAAACCTCTGGATTTAAAGCCGCTGTCTGTCACTGTCCATGGTGCTGAGCCAGTGCTGCCATTCATAGACCGTGAAATAGATTGGAGCTACAGTTTTAACAGTACGTTTGCACTACAAATTCTCCATACATTCTATCTAAGTCCTATGAACCTTTACGAACCTTTCAGGCCTTTTCACAATGCAGAGAATGATGCATTCAGCACCACTATCCATACAAGAGCCTTCCTCTTCATGCAAATAAGCATGTGCATGAGCAGTGTTTCATAACTTGCCATGTATTTTGTATAGTGAAACCTATAATTGATGCACATGTGAATATGAAATTCATGCAAGGCCAGTCAAGACCATATTGATATAGATAATTATGCTTAATTATGCAAACTGGCATTTATGTAGATCCTGCCATGCATCAATCGTTGACTGTATCTGATAAGTTCAAGAGGTGAAGTTCTATACCTGACCCTGGCCTCTGTTCCTCTTGTTGAATTCTGGGAAGAAAAAAACCAGTCATTTGGGACCAATATAAAATCCCTGAAAACTGCATGTTTACTGAAGTGTATTCACCAGACATGCTTAACCTCTGTAAGGTCAGAATTAATTGGGTACTAAAAATATGTCGTTAAATAATAAAGATTTCTTTGTACTGCTGCTTCTGCTAATTAGTACAATAATGGATCTTCACAAAATTTAACATTTTCATTGATCTATCTATCTATCTATCTATCTATCTATCTATCTATCTATCTATCTATCTATCTATCTATCTATTGCTATCTTTACATTGATTTTTAGCCCAAGGCTATAATCTGGCATATTTACATTTGTTAAAATGTTCATTAATATGTATTTCCCCTCTTTCTAAAAATGAATAAATAAATAAAAATGAAAAACAATATTGTAGAGAAAATCAAGAAAAATCTCTCATGACAAACAAACAAACTGACCAGTTACTTTCTCTCTGATACTGACGCAAATTTGACATTTAAATGCCTTTTCAGTGAGTTGCTTAGTGTTTGTGGTACTAGAGGAACAGTGTTATCTATCAAAAATAGAAAACAAGGTGGTCACCCCTGTAAATAAGTCATATTACAGCATGATAAGAGCATATATTTGCAGGGGGTCATCCCAGTGGGAAGTGCCACAACGTAGCCAGTGAACTTTTTTGGTCACTAGGTGGTAGAGAAGTCAGCTTTGATGGATTATGTGCTGTTTGCTTTGTGTGTGTGTGTGTTTGTTCAGCCCTGATGTCTGTCAGAGTGAGTGGTCTTTAGGGATAGTGGTATTCCGAGAGCAACACTAACATCTGGTACTGCATTGTCTTTGTTATGGATACCTATTTATTTTCTATTTAATTGCATCTTTTTAGACAATCTAAAAAATCATGCAGTTTTTCTCTCTTTTTTTCTGCTGTGAATGGGGATCAAAACACAATGGGTCTCCCTTGTCAGTACCATCAGGACCATTGTTTCCCAGAAAGACAGAGCTAATTTAGCTTCAGTGCTTCTTATTGGCTTTGTGATTTTTGTTTCCTTGTTTTTGTCATTTCTCTGCGGGATAGTTTGACTGCACAGCTGTGGAGACTTGGAAACTGCCTGGCAGGAGGAAATGCAGGTACTGTATGATCTCTTCAATTATGCCTGTGTGTAAGCATCCTCTTTGTTTGACGACAGGCAAGCATATTAGAAAGGTTGACAGGGTTCTTCTTCTTGTCTGTGCCAAGCTCAGCACCTGGATGGTTGCACAGGGCACCTCTCTCGATTGCTCTTCTTTCAGACAAAAGAGCAGTCAGAATAGTTCCAGCTGTGTTTGTGAAGTGAGGATGAACGACGCAGACACAAAGTAATCCCTCAAGGATCTTGCACTCCAAGAAACACTTTTCACTCAAATTATTTTCTTATTATTCCTGGATGGAAACTGCATTTTCCATTAAAAATGAGCGAGGATTTTTTTTCCCCTCACCAGGCTAGCAAGAATTGGAATCAAGGGGGGTGTGAACATTGCAAACGTGTCAGCAAAATCATTTCCAGACTAATGCAAAAAATATTTACCCAGAGTATTTCACACAGTACAACTGCTATTTTCCAGACCAGAGTGAATGCCATTTCTTTTTATTACCCAAATTATTCACACCACTGTCAAGGTGACTTGTTGGAATGTCACTGGCACACCACTTGAAACAGCTACCAAAAATATAGTCCCTTGAAGGAGCCAAATCAGTGACATAAGTCATGCATTGTATATAACAGCTTGGTGTCATGCAATATTCCTTTATACTGCGTGTTCATTATCCCATTAAACTGGATATATGGAGTGGCCCAGGTGGAACGTAGTCATGCATGAACATTTTTCACTGTCTGTTTTGTAGAGTGAGTCCAAAAGGAGAGCAACCATTGATATTCATGGCACAGCCAGTATGAGGTGTGGCAGTATTTTTTTGTGTGTGCGAATCTGTGAGTGTATATGGTAATACCAGAGCAGCCTCAAACCTCAACTGCAGTCGGGGTGGTGGAGGGTGGGTGGGTGGGTGGGGGGGATTCACTGTTCTCCCCACACAGGCTCTGCAAGATAAAGAACCACTCACTCAGAAGCCATAATTTTCTCTTAAAACACAATTTCTTGCCAGTTCATTTGCTTCTGTGCTGCAGGGAAAATGCCGAAGTGATTGTTGGTCTAGCCTGAACAATGTTTTTGCTAAATTAAGTTTTGCCCATTTTTATTTTGAAAAGGTGAATTACATGTCTATTTTCCATTTATGGGCGGTGTTTCATTTGTGCTGCTGTTGATGTAGCGTGGAATGATAAGCAGGCATCTTGCTGCATGTTTAAGTTCACTAGTGACGCAAGGTAGGAAATAAATGAGAGAAAAACAAGAAAGAGGTCAGGGAGACCACTGTGAGTCATCTTCTTTCTGGCAGCTAATGAATCCACATTGCTGTGTGCAGGCCTCCCCTGAGTACAGTCACATGGATTTCACTTCCATTGCTATTGCATGTAAATGCAGCATTTTGCTTTTTGTTAGGCATTCACAGTGAATCACTATGTATGTTATGTGTGGAAAGTGAGTTTACCTTTACCTGTTCTCCCAGACTAGATGAAAAGTTTTGCCAGATACAGACTTCAGGCCATTGAGGTCATCTTACAATCTTTAACTATGTCTGATTTGCCAGTCTGTCCTAAAACTGTGATTCAACTATGCAACTCCATCCATCCATTCATCCATCCATCTTCTTCTTCCGCTTTATCCGGGGCCAGGTCGCGGGGGCAGCAGCCTAAGCAGAGAAGCCCAGACCGCCCGCTCCCCTGCAACCTCCTCCAGCTTATCCGGGGGAACACCAAGGAGTTCCCAGGCCAGCCGAGAGATATAATCTCTCCAGCATGTCCTGGGTCTGCCGCGGGGCCTCCTCCCAGTGGGACATGCCCGGAACACCTCACCCAGGAGGCGCCCAGGAGGCATCCTTGTCAGATGCCCGAACCACCTCAGCTGGCTCCTTTCGATGTGGAGGAGCAGCAGCTCTACTCTGAGCCCCTCCCGGATGGCCGAACTTCTCACCCTATCTCTAAGGGAGAGGCCAGCCACCCTTCGGAGGAAGCTAATTTCTGCCGCTTGTATCCGCGATCTCGTTCTTTCGGTCACTACCCACAGCTCGTGGCCATAGGTGAGGGTAGGGACGTAGATCGACCAGTAAATTGAGAGCTATGCAACTCAGTGGTGTTAATATGCTGCCAGTGTGGTTTGTGAGACTGTGCCTACATGCACACTCACCCTCTCCTCTCACTCCCCTTCCCTCAGGCTGTTGTTCCAAAACTGATGTCACTTATCTGTCAAGCTAGATATTCCTGATATGGATTTTAAAGAACAGTACCTAAGGCTGTTTGAGCACATTATCTGTAACAGAAGTTCATATAACGTTCAGAGTTAGTGTGTTTATAATGGCATTTAAACAAAAAATGTTTTTTTTCATTCATTTCTAAAAGAAAACTTCAGTGGAAATTGTGATAATGTGTTAGATGTTTATTATATCATTGTAGTCTGTCTTTTTGATGTAAAATGTATCAAAGCCATTTTCAAAGCCATGCAGAGCTGGGATAGTTTCATGGCCTTACTTGGTAAGTTGATTCAGTTGTTTTATCTTTAAAAAAAAATTAAACACAGTGCACCAAAAAAGAAAGAAAGAAAAATAATTGCTTGCGACTACAGAAAGGAATACATGTTTCAGTATCCAGGAGACAGTTGTAGTACCATTACATTGCACTTACCAGACAAAGACTGTACTTTAGCAGAATTAGAGTGGAGGAGATGATATTAGGTAATGATGGAATCTGTTTGACACAAGACTCTGGATATGGCTAAGATTTCAGTTTTTGGTATTCAAGCTACCCCCATGGTCCCTCAGCAGAGAAGACTTTTAAACAAGACAATAATCAATAATAGTTAGAACTTGGAAAATCAAAAAGAACTTATTTTAAATTATAACCAACGTTATAAAAGAGAACAGTGTCGTAGATAGCTCTGTCGTGAGACCAACACCGCTCCTGTGGAATAGCACGAGACAGCTACCCTGGCTCTCACCAAAGGTAACAAAATCTGCTCACTAATTAAAACAGTATATCTCATTCGCTTAATACTTAATCGGCACAGAAATCAGAAAGTGTAAACACAACATGTTGCGGTTTTACGGGGGTTATGCATCAGGCTATTTTTTCCCAACTACGATTTGTCATGTTTTCTATTAACAAACGAGTAAGTGCATGTTAATTAGCAAGTTTTATAAGGCTTGCCGAGAGAGTTTACCTTCAGAAAAAGCCAGGCTATTTTTTTCTCCCTTAGTAGTCTTTGTGCAAACTTAAGAAAAGAGGGTGCCAGCTCCAGCTACATATACAAACATTAAAGTGGTCTTCTCTATTAAGTCTCAGCAAGTAAAAAATGAACATGTACTCTGAACATGTTCCTTTCCTTGTCTAGTGTTTCATGAATGTGGACATGTGCTCGTTAATAATTCATAGACTAGAATAATTCCAAATATATTGAGTGGTCCCGGTAATCATGCTAAGAATGACCTTTACTTGACTAAATAGACACCTGAAGATTAAAAATGTCTCTCTTTTATTGACAAGGCAAAGACAACATAATGACTACAGACTATAAAAGTTATTGTTATTTCACCAGCTTGCAAAGAGAAGACTTTTCAAAGCTGTAGTCATAAGTGCCTTTAAAATAAACACCCCTCTGTGCTTGTCATTACCAACAATAACATCAGCACAATGTCATCAGTGTCTGAAAACATCAGAGCGAAATTGCTGTTTCAATTTGCAGTAGCATGCGTTGACAGATGTTTTTGTATATATAAAATAAGAGTGTTGATGTGCTGCAGTGTCCTTGGATTTTGAATCAACTTTTTCTTTAATACCTAGCTCGGGAAGGGCCACTTGGAGCATGGACGTCATTAACATGATGGAAATTACTGGTAGTCATCTGTTCATAATCATCATGACACAATAAAAATAATAATAATTGTGAGAAAGCACAACTGAATGATTAGTTTAGTAATATGCCATTAAAGGGCCTGTCCTCACACTTCAATGGCAAAAATATACAATTCGCACTAACAATAATATTATTATTAATAAATGTAGACTGCAAGAATATGCAATTTAGTATGAAGTTCCATTGGAGGTTCGTTGCAGAGACATCTATAAGTCACAGAGACACATCATACTTTATGTATAACCAAAAGAAAGAAAGAAAGAAAGAAAGAAAGAAAGAAAGAAAGAAAGAAAGAAAGAAAGAAAGAAAGAAAGAAAGAAAGTCTGTTTTAGAGAACAGAATGCAAAATTCTCAAAATATTTGTTTGCCAAGAAATAAATAAGATTACGCTAAATACGGGACAGAAATGACAGAGGTATACTCTCCCTTACAGTTGGGTGAGGTACTCGCTCCTCTGAGGTCACCCACATCTGTTAAGCAGTTTCGCTATCAGTGATGATGAGACCAGTGTGCAGCTGGTAAGTTGGACTATTGTGCTTAGTCAGTGGTTGTGCACATAACAAAGTCAGTACAAAGTCATCATAAAAGTAAAGCCGCACATACAGTTATACACATAAACCAGCATGTAATAAGGTAGAAATACAACAGTTATTCATATTTAAATTTTTATGTTTTCCATAAAAAAGTGAAAAAACAACCACATATTTTAATTGAAACTACATAGTAACATAATACATAACCCACATCTGTGGACAGACTATGCAATAACACAACTTGTCTATATGTGTATTTTTTGTTGTCATCTTATATAACAAAGTCTTTTTTAAATTAGTTTGTAGTCTTTTTTCTTTATGGTTGACCGGCATCTCTTTGGTTTCATCTTGTATATCTGCACCTCTGCTCTTACCACCCCCATTCACCTTTCTGGCTCTACCCTAGTCTCAGTACCTCTAATACATTTGCAACCAACCCTCACTGCATGGCATCATGCCCTTTAATTCCCACAGAGTTACCCATGCAGACATGCAAATTCAAGTCAACCCTACATTCCTTGGAGTCAGACAAGGACCTTCACATTGTGTGACTCGACAGAAAGAGCACAGGGGAGTTTACAGGCAGTCATCCATTCTCAAGTTCATTTCTGCACCTTGCACCAATAGTCTGCACTCCTTTTCCATCACATGTGGCAGATGTGGAAACGTGTTAGCTGTTTTAGCTTATATTAGCAAAAATAATTGTATTCCTGTTAGGGCTGTTCGATATAATGATATATATCGGATGACGATATAAAAACGTCTATCGTTTCATTTTACGAAATGCGACACCAGTTTGTTTCGTGGTGTCGCAAAATAAACTGTTTACGGCAATATTTTTTTTATTGTTTTGATGGTCACTGTAGTGGCTATATTAATTTCTTAAAGTTCTCTCTTTCTCATATATTTAATATAACCACACTACAGAGGGACTAGCGCCTGTTTTTATGCGTTGTGGTTAGCAACAACAACGGTCACAGCATCGCGTGTCCGCTTGTTTATGTTCCACATAAACCTTTCACAATAAAGCTCAAGATCCTGTTGAGACTTTTCAAAATAAACTGAATCACGTGAAAGAGCAGATTATTTACGGATGAGAATTAAAAAAGAGCTGCCAGGTGCTAAAAAAATAAACCTTAGACTCAAACGTTAGAACAGGCTTTTCCCCGCAGCATGCCGTGTAATAAATACTCACAAAGAAAACGGCGGCCGTTACAACTTATGTCTAAAAATGTATTGTTTCATACATCGGTTAAAACACTCGACTCCAGCTACATCAAAATCAAATCAAATCAAAATTTATTTATATAGCACATTTTTAAGACCGAAGTACACCAAAGTGCTTTCCATTAAAATCGCAGTACAAATAAAATCACAATAAAATATAAATTACAAATATATAAAATATAAGATAATTACATAATCTAAATACAGAGCCAGATGTAAAATACCCTAATTTGCCTTAAATGCTAGATCAAACAAATACGTTTTTAAACGTGATTTAAAAGACTGAATGGAATCTGACGCGCGAATATGAAGAGGGAGAGTATTCCATAGCCTGGGTGCAGCAACGGCAAAGGCACGGTCTCCTCTGGTCTTCAGCCGAGACCTAGGTTGCACCAAGAGCAGTTGGCCCGATGATCTTAGTGCTCTCTGAGGGCTGTACAGACAGAGGAGATCAGCTAAGTAGTCAGGTGCCATATTGTTCAAAATTTTATAAGTAAACAATAGAATTTTAAAATCAATTCGATATCTGATAGGAAGCCAGTGTAAATTTTTCAGAACAGGGGTGATAGAGTCAAACTTTCTAGTGCCGGTCAAGAGACGTGCTGCGGCATTCTGGACCAGCTGCAGACGCTGCAGAAGGGAAGATTGTAGACCCAAGTAGAGAGAATTACAATAGTCCAGTCTTGACATAATGAAAGCATGAATGAGTTTCTCCATATCGGGATATGAGATTTTGGTCATATCGCACAGCCCTAATTCCTGTTATATGCTACATGACGCGCAGCTGGAAACACTTCCCGCAAGATGAGCTGCCCGAGATTCACAGAATTTACAGAAAATGTTACATTTTTGTGATTTATATCGTTATCGGACGATAGAATTCTTATATCGGGATATGAGATTTTGGTCATATCGCACAGCCCTAATTCCTGTTATATGCAGTATCCAGAGTTTGATCAAAGTGGTTAGCTGTTTTTTTTTTCTGCTGTAGGCTTTTTCAACAGCTTGAGGTGAGCTGGCGCGCCCTTGGCAGCATGAGAAACACACATTTTTAATGGGCGTCTTTATGTCACAGCAGAGTTGCCATCACAGTCTATTTTTATTTTGGTTGAGGCCCGGCAGGATCAACGGTGTGGCATTTGAAGCTCTTGCCGCTGACTCACAAACAGTGTTGCTTCAGAGAGCCTACACAACTAGTTCACAAGCTGTTATGTCGCACATGTTGCCTTCCATCACGCTGCTTTGGAGAGACTGAAATAAAGTAACACTTTCCCTACTAAATCTATTTTTCATTAGCTTTTAGCACTGTGTTGTGCAAGCTGTTTGATTTCGGCAGCACTGCCTTTAGAGCTTTGGCTCAACACATCAAAACTCCTACATCTCCTCACAACTCCTAAAACCGTCGGAGGTTCCTTTCTGATATTTTAGCCCAGAAATGGGAAACACAGCGTATACACAAGCAAGCACATATGCCAAAGAGACAGTTTGATAAGGAATGTGCATATTTTAGTTTACAGTTTAAAAAAGAATTCACAAAATTTTGCGCTGTGAGTTTTCTGTAAAAGGTAGAGAGACATTAGAAAATGATTAATAGTAATAACATAAAGGAACACAATATTCTTTGAGTATTTTCTGCACCTGTAACTATCCTTGCTCCTTTGCTTGTGCTGAATCCCTTTCAATGCGGTACATATATTGAAGGCACAGTTTTCATTTGAGTGTGTGTCCATACATGTGTGAGTCTCTATATGATTCACACAGCAGCTTGAGTATGTGGCAGAACAGAAGCCCTCCTCTCTTAAGATGTCTGAGGACCTCAGGGGCTCAATATAATATTGTTGTTTTCTACTTATTTTCTAAGAATGCTTCGTTCCCAGTAGTATGTTTCCATCCAATATAATGCTGTTTATTGTGCTGGGAGGACAGGATATGTTTGTTTTGCCATCTAAAGGATGTTTTTTTGTGTCTCCAAGCACTCAAGGTTGTACATTGAACAACTCATAAGTGCGCTGGCAAAGAGTACAAATAATGGTCCAACTGCGAGATGTTTCAGCTAGTAAACTTTTTATATATGTTGCTCTTTATGAAACATTTTCATAAATGTTTTCTTTAATATGCTGCAACCCAGATGAAGACTGCCCTGCAGAACTATAGTGGTTTATTATATAACTCTATTTGCTATACCGTGTTTCTGAATTACTTATTGTTTTTTTGTTGTTTTTTTTACTTCTCATCTTGAAGCAATTTGCTTCAGCGGAATATTAGAGACAAATTGCTCCATGGAGTGCTCCATAAACGAATCAGTTAATGTTAACCTTAGGCTAAAACTACATTACAAATAACATTTATTTACAATTATGTTTCTTGAATGGATACAGTTAACAGCTGATATTCATTAATCTGTAAACAAGTTGATTTGTACTCTGTAGTAGTTTGCAGTTGCAATTCATTTTGAATAGATATATTTTTTCCTTAATTTATGTCATCCATTCATACAGGAGTTTTCCCTTTTCTTTGCCTGCATTTCTGAGCCTATGAAACTGCAATAATGTTCAGTAAATATCCAAACCAAAATGGGTGCAGGTAAGGACGGTGGTTGTGGATCATTCGTGGTTTGTGCAATATGTAGAAGATAGAAGTATCAGTGTGATTTGTAATGCTATGAAAAATGCTATTACAGCATCATAATAATGAAAGCTATGGGATGGAGTTGTATTAGATAACTAAGAAAAAGAAAATGTTTCAGGTAACCCTTTTTATTTTTTATTGCTATTTAGTTACGTTTTTGCATAATGATTTCAAAGGTATTAGGTAACTCCGTCAGCCAGAGAACAAGATTGAATCCATTGTTCTCCTCTGATGGATCATTTGCAACAATCCAGAGATAAATCTGCTTTCTATTTTTGGGCTCTGACAGCCTCTACCTGTATCCAGCCGCCTGCTAGCCCCCACCCAGACAGTGACTGGCCTAATGTCTGGTCGCAGTGGCTTCCTCGAAGCGCTCCTGCAAGTTAATAAATTCTGGGCCATCTGTTTCCATACAGCCCCTTTCCATTACCAGGTCCCCCCCCTCCTTGGACTTCTATCTAATTAACTTTCCTCTCTCTGCTTCTCTTTGTGCCCACATTCGAACTGGGGAAAGAGAAGCAAGGACAGCGAGAGCGAAAGGTAAATTTGTTTAACCTGATGTTTTCAGGCAAAGTAAACAGTGTGGTAACCTAGTTAGCTGCAGTGCTTTTTTGTATGATTTAACAATGATGTTATTAATAACCATGTGAGTCTGAAGGGTACTTAACCATGCAATAAAGAGATGGGGCACTGAGTGCCACTGTTCTGCCTTCGCTTTGGAGAGGAACACTAATTGCTAGTCGGGGAATCTAATGAAAACCCTCCAAACAAATAACAAAGCAGACATTGAAGAGTGTATGAAGTAGAACAAAGGGAGGAGAGCAATGCAAGAGAGAATATATGAAATAATTATAATAATAATAATAAAAAGTATTGCTATAGCTATTAAAAACAGTAAATGCGTGTCTGTGAACAAATAATAATTCAAAGTCACAAGGAGAAACAATAAATATGCCAGTTGCAGATTGAAAAAAGGTATTAGAAATCAGGAAAATACATATTTATAGTAAGAATAAGGCAGGTAAAAACAAATAAAAAGCCGTTTTGAAACAAATTTTAGGAAGAGATTTAAAAGCTGACACAAAGGTCATTATCATTTGGATGGGTTTTTCTTTATCAGATAGAAATGAGCAACATGGTTTGTTCACAGATTTTGTGTCCCTTCTTTTGGATCAATGCTGTTCTTGAGAACAGAAACGGCTGCAGAAAGAAAAACAGCTCTCTGACACTGAAAAGACTAGCAATGCCCACAGCATATAACGCTTTTAACTACTTTTTGCTCTCACAATCTAACTGAAAGCATCAACCATCAAAGCCATTAGGGTGCCAGAGTGCCCCTGTGGTTTTGCCATTAGCCCATAATATATTGGCAACAACATGCCACAATGGCACTACAGTATCATCATACATGCACTGAGGAAAAATATGGCACATAAATGGCATAGCCAAAAGAGCACAACGCTCCACACAAGGATAGGAATTCCTATTGTGGAGGAAATGTAAGTTATGTGTCTACATTAGGCTGTAATGTTTTTGGAAAAGATGATGCTACTTTTTTATGGTGAGGCTGTTGACTATTCATGAAAATCATGAAGGTAGCTGTAGGAGATTAGATACCTGCTGTTGCAAGAAGCCCACCAACCCACCAACTAGTAATTTTCAGATTTCTACCTGAGCTGTCGGTTTATATTGTTCTTTATAGGAGGTGCCAAGACCCCAAGGCTCACACTATCTATTCAGGCTACAATAAGGATGCATGATTGCTAGCATGAAAATAAGGCTGCTTTTTAAAGATACAAGGTTGTTACCCACTGGCAGCGATATTTCTGACATGTGTTTCAGGCATTTCTTCATTTGCATGAATCCTATGCATATTGCATCGCTCGACCTGTTGGCTATGGGAACTGTCATCATTGGTTGCAGGCAATAAGAGTAAGTTACTGCTGCATGTAACCACCATGCCACCCTGCTTTGGCCATAATTCATTGGCCTATGATGACTGTCTTCTCACATGGGAGGCATTATGATCCAAGGATCACATAACCTCTACCAATGCAATGTGAACTAAAACCTGGCATATGCCAATAATTTCCTTTTCAAACGGTAATTTCAGGGGAATTTCTTATATGCAGAGGGAAGCATGTGGACTTTCCAACTTATAAACTGTGAGTAAGAGGAGGCTCCATAGGAAATTTGCATGAGAGTGACCTGCATGGTTTACACCTCTAAGGAGCTTGTCCAGAGGGCATGTCCCTCATTACAGCTGTTTGAGGAGAGGTCTCGTTTTGCCAGCACGCACTCCTCTGCATGCTCTACCTACAGCAGGTCAGGGAGGGAGGGAGAAGTCTCTGACATGACCTCCAGTGAAGTGAGCATGTCGGGGACCGCTGGAGATTGGGGGGTGGAACCAATGCTATAGAGGGAGAAACACATGCCTCTCAATCAGCCATGAAATGCAACCTGGCACCAACTGGACTGGGCCTGCAGGGAGTCTCAACAGACCCAAGCCTGCTGAACAACAGGGGGAAAGAAACGGGTAGAGCTGAGGATTGCAAGGGAGGGGGTGCTGTTGGGTGCGAGGTCATTGTACCACATAGGGTGTTTTATTAATGTAATTAAACACGGCCGAGCTCTCTGGCCCTGCATCATAGCTGACCTCCAGAGAAGAAGAAGAGAGGGAGGATTGACAGGAAAGGGAGGGTGGAGGAGGAAGCAGAATAGAAAGGGAGTTTGCAGGAGAGAGCAGGGGGATAACAAGGACATGAGATTGGCAGGATAAGGCAAGATGAAACAAGAGAGGACAGAGCTAAGCAATAGGGATAAAAAGAGATAGATGCAACATGATGCATGAGTGGGAGGGGAAAATGTGAATTTCGTTGGAGAATTAGTACATAGGACAAGGCAACTGAGCCATGGAAGAGTCACAGCCAGGGCATGTGAGGAAAGGGAGGTCAACATCAGGGCAAACAAAGGCCTCTGGGCCCAGTACGAAATGTGAGGAATGTCATGTAATCATATTAGACACACTTCACCGCTCTGTCTAAACACAGAGCTGTGCTCTCTCATAGGATAATGATAATGTTTTACACAATATTATTTCACCACACACACATTCTCTCACACACATGCACAGACGCACACACACAGACGCTCTTACACACACACACACATACAGGTTCATTTATCAATTTCAGAAAATTCTTCCACAACAATAATAAATAGAATCTTTCAGTACTCATTCGATTTGTCTCTAAAACATTCAAAGAGGTCAAAAGCAGGACCGGGCGCAGACAAAGTAATAAATTCATAATGGAGCCTCTGTCACATCTTTCAGTCAAGATGGTTTTCAGAATATCTTGCAGGATATTTGAAAAAGAAATACCTTACATAAATTCCCTTAATCAGGAGCTGCATCTTGTTGTTTAGTGCGCTGTATAGACAGACTTGTGGATGGGTCTAAAACTTGTGTTATGAGCAACGAAATGTGTGCACAAGCTGTGCTGTGAAGAGGAGCCAAGACACTTATGGGATACAGCCACAGACACCACAATGATCCCTGCACCAAAGTGGAGATAAACAGGAAAGAGCTTACAGCACAGTAACATTGTTAAGAAACAACAGACTCCCAGACAAAGGCAAAACAGAGCTAATGAGTATATTCCAGGGCTAGTGTTAGAAAATATCTTCTTCTTTCACTTCTTTAGAGGTCACCACAGCAAATTATCTGTCTCCTTTTCACCCTATTCCTAGTATCCTCTTCTGTCACACCAGAATTCTGAATATCCTCCATGACTACATCCATAAACCTCCTCTGAGTTCTTCCTCTTTTCCTCCTACTTGACAGCTAGATCTTCAACATCCTTTGTCCAGTTTATCCACCATACCTTCTCTGCACATGTCCAAATCATCTCAGCCTCGCCTCTCTAACTTTGTCTCCAAACTGCTTAATCTGAGCTGTCCCTATGATGTGCTAATTTATAATCCATTCCTTCCTGGTGAAAATCTTAACATCTTTAATTCTGCCACCTCCAGTTCCAATTTCTGCCTTTTTGTCAGTGCCACTGTCTCCAAACCATACATCAAAATAGGTCTCACTGCTATCTTGTAAACCTCCTCTTTTACTCCTGCTATCATTCTGTCACAAATCACCCCTGACAGTCATCTCCACCCACTCCTCTGGGTATTTAAATTCATCTACCTTCAATATCACTACTCCTTGTATGTATTTTGCACATGTATTTTGTCTTGGTTCTACTGATTTTCATTTTTCTTCTCTCCAGAGCATACCTCCACCTTGTCAGGCTCTCTTCCGCTTAATATCTACCCTCACTACAGATCACGATGTCATCAGCAAATATTGAAGGCCATAGAGACTTCTGCCTGACCTCATCTGTCTACCCGTCCATCATTATTGCAAGCAAGAAAGGGCTCAGAGCCAATCCCTGATGTAATCCATCCCCACCTTGTCATCTGTCATGTCGCACCTTGCCACTGTCTCACTATCCTCATACATCTCCTCCGCCAGCCTCAGATATTTCTCTGCCACTCCTGACTTCGTCATACAGTACCGAAGTTCTTCTCTTGGCACCCCATATGCTTGTGCTAGATCCACAAAAACACAGTGCAACTCCTTTTGACCTTCATAATACTTCTCCATCAACACTCAAAGCAAATGTCTCTCTTATGTTTAACAATCACCACCTCCTCAAAGTAGGAGGTGGTGATTGTTAGCTCCTTTCTCTCCTTTTACCAATCATAGTCTTTACATTTAAAGTGGCTCGTCTCACCACCGCTCTCCTCTAGGGGTGGGCGATATAAACTATATACGATAGAAACGATATAAATTTGGCCAACGATAGAGATTTTGACTATACCGCTCTATCGCGATACCGCATGTTGATGATGTCATCAAGCTGCGCCTGTTTTGGTTGAAAGCATCGCAGCGGCTACAACCATTATCATCTGCAAATTATGCCGGGCGACAGTCATAGCAAAGAGATGAAGCACTTTTGAAATATGGGGAAAGCCAAAAACTGCGCGTCCTCCACTTCCGTAACATTGATTCATTAATGTTGAATTCTCTCGCAGCTGTTCTGTTCCCATGTTGTTGCAGTATATAAATAACTAACCTTGGATTGTGGACGAATAATCTCAGTTGTTCTCCTGACTGAAGTTTGGCCCGTGTATAGCATCCTGCTATGTGATTGCATTTGTCCCTGACCACCAGAATCCCTCACATTAACTTTTATCGAGTGGAAAAAAAGTTGGCGTTCATCCTCCAGCTTCACTGTGCTAATGTTATGCTAACATAGCTGTGTCGCTAGCAACAACATTATATACCAGGTAGTCCAACTTCAGTAACCCTGCAAACGCCACTGCTGTTTAGTTTTCTGTCTTCATTTATGTTGGAAGTGGTAGCAGAGCTGTACATTTTAATTAGTTTCAGAAATCTCTCAGTCAGAACACGCTACATCATGTTTAGGTGGAAACTAGTGAGCTAACTTCCTGCTAACTTCTAACTCTGTTAAATTTATTTGTTGGTTTGTTTGAGTTTGGGATCTCAAGCAGAGTTTGGACCCGGATTACTCTGTGAGGCTCCTGACTATGGTAGTCGTAATGCTCCGACAATCAATCAAGCGGTGCGTCTTCGTACTAAAACATTTTGTGACAGATTTTTGAGCGCCATGTACCACATAAAATCGGTTAGAGGTCAGTAAGCACAACCAGAATTCATAAGGCATACTCTCGATTTTTGAGAAAATTAAAGGATTTGAAGTGTGTCTTATAGTGTGGAAAATACGTTATACAGAAGAAAAGAATATACTGCGATATATATTGTTACCACATATGCTTCAAATTATACCGCGATATGGATTTTAGGCCATATCGCCCAGCCCTACTCTCCTCCCTTTCCTCCTCTCGCACCATTTTCCACCAACAGCACCATTGGTGATCATTGTCAACCCTGACTAACCCAGTACCTCATTCACATTTGTTTTGCAATGATTTCATGTCAAATGCCCATCCTGATGCTACATTCCATACATTTATCCAGTCTTGAATTAAGAGTATAGCGGTACACTAGCTTGTGCTCAAACTCCACCCATGATTGGAGGATTGGTTGTTGTTAGGTGATATTATATAAACATTGTCAACAAATGTAGCATCAGTATTTTAGGACCCTATTTAGTGTAATTAGTGTAAACAACTTTTACATGCATTTACATGCATTGGAAATAAAAATGTACTTACACCAAAAGAAAAATCTGATGTAAGGCATAGCTCTTGACATTATATCCACTGGCACTATATGAACAATGAAAATAAGACTTGAAAGAAATGCTTTTTGAAATAAGAGTGCAAAGAAAAGTCATGACAATAAGAGTTTGGTGGCTTTTTTTATCATATGAAATATAAGGGCCTTGAAACAACACAAGTCTTGAAAGTCTTGAAACAGCAAATGCATAAAGTCTCTGTTTGTTTTCTATCCTCCATTTTGCCACTTAAACTTTTCTTATCCGGTCGTAAAGTCTGACGTCACTAGCCGTGTCTGGGCCTAAACTCCGCTGCAGGTCCACATATCAAACGATCACTATGGCATTGCTGAGAGTTGAAAAACTGTCTAAAGTCTTTCATCTTTAATAAAATGATCAGCGTTCTGCTCTACCAGGTGTAACAATTGAGTTTAACATCCAGGCATCCATGAAAACTGAATTTATGACATTTAACAGAGTTAGAAGTTAGCAGGAAGTTAGCTCACTAGCTTCTATCTAAATACAATATAGCATGTCCTGGCTGCAGGGTTTTGGAAACAAATTAAAACGTACAGCTCTGTTATCACTTCCAACAAAAATGAAGACAGAAAACTAAACAGCAGTGACGTTTGTAGGATTACTGAAGTTTGGCTAGCTGGTATATAATGATGTACTACGTGACCGCTAGCGTCACAGCTATGTTAGCATAATATAAACAAGCTAACTTTTTTTCCACTCGATAAAAGTTAACGTGAGTGTTCTCGGTGGTCAGGAACAAATGTAATCGCATGGCAGGATGCTGTAAAAGGACCAAACTTCAGCCAGGAGAACAACTGAGATAATCCATCCACAATACGAGGTTAGTCATTCATATACTGCTGCATGGGCTGGGCTGTAGTTACATCCTAAGGTTTTAAAAACTGAGCTTAAATAAATGATTAGCGGTAATAAAAGCCGAGGGAGGTCAACAGTGATCACTGACTGTTTTAGGAGCTTTTTGAGATCAAACAGAAGAAAATACATAACATTAAACATGCTAACAACACAAAAGCCATATTAAACGCAGACTACTTTAGGCCTGGAAGTAGGATTCGTCACGTCATCACTTAACGACCGGATACCGATGTAATACAATACTAATACTAAATATTTATATTAAATAATATAAAAAAGCTATAAATTGTTACCATGTTTACACATAAAATAACACACTTTCCTTTTTCGCCACTGAAGATGAACTTGGTGACACAGAGCAGCTGCTATATGAACATATGTTTTGGAATACAAACTACAAAGCCATGCACTGGGTGGGGCTTTAAGGAAAGGCCGGTGAGAATTCACCACTGCATGTGACAGCTTGAAGCACACCCTGTCACAATTCATTTTTCATCCCCATGGCCTGCGTTAGACACCTTGTCACAATAATTAGATTTCTCTTTATTAATTGATGACTTATAATGAAAATAAGAGCTGTCAGCAAATGTATCAAACCACAGCAACAATAACAGCAAAGGCAATAAGCAAACAAATATCAAATGTACAAATGAGAGCAAGTATCAGATGTGATTGATGAGGGGACCAAACCCAACCACATGCATGCACACTCACACACTGGGTATGTGGTAAGAGACTGTGGTGTACATTTGACATGTTTTACGGTGACTGTGTAAGTACAGTATTAAACAGAGAATGTAAGAATTTGGTTGTATTTTATTTTGGTGTGGGTCTTTACGAGCATCTAGTTTTCACTTTTAGTAGGGACTAGAGACTCTGCTTGGAGGAAATTATAACAACTAATAGAGCAGGAATGAGAAATTTGTAATCCGTGTCAGAATTGAATTACTATCCAATAATGCTTATTCCAGTACACAAAAAGACATAATCCCATTCATCTGTAAGCTTTCCTTTTGTCAGCAGTGTTAACACAGCAGAATATCAATGCAGAAACCCACAATCATTACATTATTGATATGAAAACTCATTCGTCCTTTGCCCTCTAAGTTCAGCATAGCTTAATGAGGTATATCTGTCTTTTTCAGGTATAAATATTTACAACTGCTGCATAATGGCTATGCGCATATCATTAGAATGTATGCTGTGCACATGAGTAATGAACTGAGAAACCATCAAACACAGTTAACAATACAAGCACAAAGTGTGTCCATGTATGCAATTAGTGAAGCTACAGTCCACTGTAACTGTCTGCTTTGACATGTTTTTTTTCCCGCTTTCTTGGAAAAGCTTTCCAGCTGACACATGAAAAGTCAGTCTAGAGGTTTGAAGGATAAACAAACACTTGCACGTATCATTCAAGAGGAAGCTTGACCTTTTGCCACCCACTTAAACACACACAAGCTGAAAAAGTCATGCATCAATGACTTTAGAGGACATTACAATGACATTATATAGGCACACATTTATTTCCTAGAGTCTAACTCTAACCTTAACCATCACTTATACGTGACATTATTATGGGGACTGGCTTTAGGTTCCCATATGGAGGACACACCCTCATATTTAGGTCTGCAAAACATGAGTAATAACTGGGCCATAAACACACACATACAAGCCAGCCTCTCATTTTCAACTTCATGTTTCATGTTACATTTAACTTGCTTTAACTAAATGTCTTTGTGACAAGGCTTTGATATATGGGCGGAAATTGCATATCATATTTTCAGTGTTCACTAAAGTCTGCAACAGTGTTTCTGTTTCATGCTAAAAACTTGTTTTTCTCAACTGATATACTAAAAGGAGAACGTATAAGGTGCCATTTACAATCATATAGTTACTCTGTGCTTGTAAGTGCCATAACTAGGACATAATATATTTACAAATTGAGCGTTCCTAAAATTATGTCAATTATTATCCATGAAATTGTACTCTAAATTAAATCAGGACATCTATTGATTATAACCTTGACTCAGGAACAGCTAAATTACTTAAACTTAGAGAGCTAAGTGTCCTCTGAGGACAAAAAGGGTGTATATATGCTCCTATTTTATAACAGGGAAATAACTAAGGTAGAGCCAATATTTTTCATATATAATCATTTCTGTTATCAGAACTTATCATTTTGAGTAATAGCCTTATAGTGTTGGTGAAGAAAACAATGCCAATTTAGCAATATCACAAGCTGCATGATAAATTAAACACTCTTTTGTAACATGCTCAAGAATGTATCCACTATAGTCTTGCTATATTTCCTCATCTGCTTATTCTACCAAATGAAAAATTTCAACTATTTTTAGGACTAGTCTGTCAATAGGCCAACAGTGCCCTTCAGACCAGATCACAGTCTAATGTGGATGCCATATGTAGAAACAGCACAGCTTCACTGCTTGGTCTCGCTGTGTGTTGATGCAGCAAGATACAATATTGTGAAACCACTGTTAGTGATGATGATGATTTCTAGTTTGATGGACCAAAATAGACCAAAAATCTGGCATTTAACATAGTCAGCCGCAAACTATAAATAAATAGTCCCCTGGTAGTGGCTTTCACTTGGAGAAAGAAGTAAATCATCCAGGATTCTAGGATTGTCCAATAGATGTGAAGGTATTATGACTGTGATTATGTTGACTGCAGATTGTTTTAATGACCCATCCCTACTGTCACAGAAGCTAAGTAACTGAAGTAAGCCTTCTTTTGACAGATGAGCCGTGCACGGGTAAATTGTACCCACCTCCAAGGTCAAGACCAATTTGATGACCTTCCATGAACTGGCAACCATCAGCAAATGGTCAAACAAAACAAAAGAACAGCTCGAGTATAAACAAAAATGAGAGACTGAAACGTTTCATAATGCAACAATAATTTAGTTCCATTTGATTTTTAAATTTCTTTTTCACTAATAGAATTATCAAGACTCGACCATTTTTGCATCCTCTGAGCCCAAGCCCTCCCAAAATATCTGGAACACATCTAGATGAAAGAAATATGTTTTGAATAAAAAGCAAATTGAGCCCACACTAGTCATAACTTCGCTGAATAAATTTCTGGAAATATTATCAACGGGACTAGAGGAAAGGCTCACATGTGACACAATCTCTGTGAGAGTATGCAAAGAAATCGGCCCAAAGCGATTCAGCAAATTAGGGAATGGGCAAGGGAGGTGTGCAGCAGAAATGAAGGGAGTTGGAGGAGTGATATTAGCCCTTCTTCAGTCTGAGCAAACCCAGGGAAATATTTCAAGTCTCTTTTCATGTCTATCAGATAATGCAAACATTTTGAAGCAATTTTGGGGTCTCGGTGATATCACAAGTACTCTGCACTCTGCCTTCTTGGAAATTCAACTCCATGTGTCATAGTGTATATTAATGACAGGGAGCTAAAGCTTCCTCATGGTAAGTTACTGCCTCGGGTCAAACTTAAAGGGGTAGTTGTTGTTCTGAGAGAAGATAACAAATGCAAGCTGCAAATATGTGATGATTCACAGGCAAATCATAATGGTTTATGCTAAATAATATGTAGGGAAAATGTATTTTTTTCAGTTAAACTTCAAAACAGCACCCAAGAAGTTTAAATATTATCATTAGCGCTGCTGCAATAGGAATGTTTTACATCAGCATCTGAAATGGTTGCAGTGCTTTGTTTGAAATCGAGACCACGTCATCTCTGCTGCTATTTATGAAATAGCCTATCCAGATGATTCACTGTATCTTCGTGTTGAGTGAATCTGTATTACATGATTTGCATCTATTTATAGAATTCAGTTCCAATGTATACAGGTATTTACATCAGTTTTTGCCTGCGGTTGTCTTTGTTCCATCCACTCTCTTCTCACGTCAGACCCTGCGACTCCTACCTGACAGTTTTCTGACTAGTTAATCATGTGAGTTGACTTTTCTCCATTCACCTGCAGCTGCTTCCCAACTCAACCCTTCAGTACTGCTAGAGGACTGTGGCACTGCTTTTCAGCATTCTTTTTACATACTTGTACTCTGCCTGACTCTTGTGCCTGTCTGTAATCGTGGAAGCTCCCTCTGTCTACCTTGGTTTTGCACCCTTTCAAGCAACTTATTCGATCCAAGTAAACTTGTATTACCTTTATCTGCTTATTTATTGTGCTGGGCTTTTTGGTCCTTTAATCTGAGCCCTGACAGGTACTCTACCTCAAAACAACCTACTTCTGTCTCGGGTAAAACACAGTGTAGTTGCACTGATTGCATCTTCGTGAGTCAGCAAAATTTGAGAAACTCTCTTATGTTTACCACCAAGAGTAGAGCTAACATTATTGATATTAGGATAAGGTTTGCATAAACACAAACTCAGAATGTATTGAACTGAAAACAATATTTTGCTGTAAATTAGATTTTTTCTCTCATACACTGAAAAATGCAAGTCTTAGAGAGAGGGAAGGTGAACCTCTTGGGGCAGTACAAGTCACTGACCATGGAGCGATTTAGGTCAAGACGCACAAGGTTTGTATAAAGCAATATATACGTTCACTGAATACCAAGCACTGTCTTAGGGAGCTCAGACATATCGCTGCACTGTTAACATATTTAAACTTGATAATGGGTCATTTGTCATTGCTAATTTGATATGCATTTTTTTCCATCAAGCTTTGTAACAAGATTAGCTTGCTTGAAGCCAAGCAAAGGCCATAAAGCACTATAATTTATTCTTTGGCTCCTTTTGTTATTGAACATGGTCAATACCAGCTAGTTCGCAAATAGGAAATACTCATGTATCCAATTATTCATTTTCTTAACTTGCAGTAACATTGTAATTAATTGTTAAAGTCACAATTTGTGAAACACAATTCGAAAATTTTAGGATGTCCATGGCATCCCAGTCTTCATCTAGCAGGTGATGGACCACATTATGACAAAACAAATTTTTATCCTATCGGTAGATGAATGATAAACAAATGCTCTTTGCTTTTAGCACTGTTTCAGATACCTGAAACTATCACCTTACCCGAATGAAAATTCAAGTAGCACTATTCCCGAAACCCTGCCATACAATTGGGAGACTGCAGGAATCAATATTTACATGACGAAAATCCATTTAAAAAGAAAGATCTTAGCAGGGAACACACAAAACATGTAGATGGAGTTGGCTTTTATTACAGTACAGGAGGTTCACCACAATAAAAAACAACAACATTTATTTATTATTACACCATTAGCGCTGCATGTTTGCCTCTAGTGTTAGCGCTGGTTATGTTTTGTGTTTACAGTTGCATCTGTGCATTGCTTTCATTTAAATTACTTATTGCTGCAGGGAATAGCAGTTTTATAATATGTTAAGAAAATGACACATTTGCATGGGGTGCATATATTTTCTCTATAGGCCTATACTCCACAAAAGAATGGGAGATGACAAGTTAGTGAGCATCTGGAAGGACGAAGGCAGCAAGGAGACAAGTTAGGAATTATGAGGGCATCTGTTTGGCTCTCCTTGCTTCCCAACTCTCTATTGGAGCACAGTCTCTCCTTCTTCCTTGTTTCTGGCATCTTTATCCAAGAAAGACAGATGGATTCAATTCTCGCTGGATACACAGTAAATCAAACACACACACGCACACACACACAGTAGGCCCATAGATGCATGGATGCAAACACACTTATAGAGTAACTCAAAACCAAAGGCACAAATAACTTACAGATCGCAGCCATAGTGACTTTGACAAACAAATAGTCTCCAGCGGGCCCACACTCATGCACTCGGCGCTTGGGAAATGGACAGCTGCGCAAATACGCCTGGCCCTCATTCTTGGGATCTGAGTGGCACTCCAACTGCAACAGCAAATATTTCCCCTGCTGTCATCTTCTCTATTTTCTCTCCCTTATTCATCAGAAGCGTGCCCAGGAAGTGGCAGGAGAGGTTCAGCGGCTTCACTGTACAGCCAGGAACGATCACATCTCTCTTTTTCCCCATTTCCATCTTCGTCCTCCAGGAGCCAGATGCTGATTGGGGCGAAAAGTAGTGGTGAGGTGGGACCCAACCTGTCCCCTGGGGAAGACGAAATGTAAATTTTGCGACGTGGGCTCATTTGCTACAGTCTGGAGCTGTCTGATAGGACATGACTGGAGGCTTATTTGATTAGCTTAATTCCATCGTAGTGTGGTCCACCGCAGCAATGTTCCTGGGACATTTGTTAGAGCATTAAGCCCACAGTTAATGAACAATTTGTTCCGTTGAGCAACGAACCACATGAGCAATTGTGAGCTGTCCACATATTCTCTGAAAAGGTTTTCATAGTTGTGACACCTGCCCAAGAAATTACACTGGAGAACCTGCGATTGTAAAAAGTACAGGCCTATTAATTTTTCTGTGCTCAGATGATGGAAAAAACAGCCTTGTTAATTTCTCTGTGCCTGGATGATGCTTTAATTTGATGACTTGCGCAGGTTTTGGCTCTACTGTGGATGTTGTTACTTGTGTATGTATCACATGGTGTCCATTGCTGTGCATGTAAACTGAATTTCCTCCTGGGAGAGTAAACAGTACTTTATCTTACTATATATATCTCCCATAAAAAAGGTTTGTTGGAGGGTTGAGGCCGCAAAACCTTCTCAGCATGAGCTTAGCCATTACTTCTCACGAACTCAATACACATTCACCTTACATGGGGCATCTTTCATATCCTCTCCTCAAGCTACATTTCAGATTACATCTTTATGTGAGGAATAGTATGAGTCATAACATTATATGAGCAAGAATGTTCATACATGACTGAGGGAACAAAACACAATGACAGTCCCACAAATAGTCTCAATAAAAACCAATCATATTGACAAATATTCATAAGATTGCTGTAACTACATATGTATGTGTATCAGTATTTGTAAAAAATACTGTATTTGTATGGTGACATTGTATGGACTGTGCAGTCTCCCACTGACAATGCCAATACTGTTAAAATTCCTGTCAGCAAATAACATTTATTAACCCTTTAAGACCTACCATAGAACCAAGTCCACCAGAGCTTATGGCGTAGAGCCATTTTTGGGAGAATTTCAAGTTGCTATACATCAATACAACCATTACAGCCTAGATTGTAATAATATGTCTGCATTAAGTGCATAGTAATTACATAAATTGCAAAAAAGTGCAATAAACTACAAAAAAATTGAAAATCATTTTTGTTTTTTTAACATACATTTCTAGTTAGAGAAATTTAAGAGGCTTATCCCTCAAAACTGTAAATACAAAAAAGTTGCACAAAATAGTTTCCCACCACAGGAAATTTATTTTGAGTGTCTTCATAGTTTTATTTTTGAAATACACCAATTTTTATACACTGCAGGTAAAACGAAAATAAATATTATAGTGCAAATTTGCAAAAAAGCAGCAAGTGCATCAAAATAAACGATTTCCAGCAGTGCAATATGAGTCCTAAGCATCCCAGAAACGACACAGAAAGTCAAACATAACTTTTAAAAACACCAGTATAGGCTCATGAGGCCCTGATGGTAAAAAACTACATTTCCGCAAAAATGACGTCACTTCCGGTTTCGGGCAGGTCATGGCGGGCATGCGATAGTTCGCGCTGACGTCTATTCCAACATAGGAAGTGTTATGAACAGCTGATCGGATCAGCAAAGCGTGTTTCTGGAATATTATGTTTTTGTTGCTGCAAGTGCTTTTTATGCAGTTTTTGCAAAGCTAAATGTGGAAGGAAACTGTGACCTAGGACAAGCTGATGGCATAAGATGTCAGTACAACTTCTCCGGTTTCATTTGCAAAAAAAATTATTGCGCTAGCTTACATGGTTGCAGTGCTACCGGGATTTAAAAGTAGTTGTGCAAAACAGAGCGTGCCCACTCTGACTGGTTTTAAAGGGTTAATAAGTCATTATGCAATGCCAATTGTTTTTGTTATCTAATTATCCTTTCTACTTTCACCAGCCTCTTTTTCTAAAATTATTAGAAAAGCCACCCATTTAAATTTAGAAGTTGCTGATGATTTGGATTGACAAGTCCAAATCTTTAATTGGATTTCTTCAAGTCCAGTTACTTTTCTTTCCAAACTCCATGACCTTTTATTTTATTTTTCCCTGTTCCGTTTGGTTTTTTAGCTGTCAGAATTGACAGAATTGACGTCTGAAAGCTAACAAAGATACCCAATGGATTTACTTTGCCAAGGGGATCATCACAGCCTTGCCATTTTGGTCACATGCCATTATAAAAGGTGTTCTTTTTTTCTACTACAACAGCAAAACTGTAAGTGAGTCGTCAATATTCCAGAGAGAGCAAAAGAAATGACGCAAACTACCTGTGTCTATGAAGTGCTGCATTAATTTTAAGAAAAGTGGTCCGTGTAATATGTCTAGTACGTTACTTTTTTTCAGTAATGACCCAAACACTGCTTACAACAAAGAGGTGAAACATGCACAAACATTTGACCTCACAACATGTACTTAATTTGCATGTATGTAATGTCTTTGATGTGCTGCTTAGAGATGGTGGTGACTCTCAAAGCGGAGCAAGTGAGATATTGATAATGGAACCTGAATTGGCAAAGTCTTATCAATTCCCATCACTAACACAGAACCAGCTAATGTATTTCTGGGGTAACAGCTCAATCCAGATGGCTAACATGATCAATGTGCCTTTTTTTAGTGGAATACTTGAAAAGAATGCACAATAGTTTATATTATGGATACACAAACCAAGAAAAATGTTAAGTGCAGACATTATTTCTAAATTTGAGACTAATGGACTAAAGCTTCACTGTATTTTAACAATATTTAGCTGAAACATCTTCTACTAATGAATTATTTAATTCTGAAATTGTATTAATGGTTAAATTTGCACCCAACTGTTCAGATCATTAATGAAATGCGATTCAGAAAGTCACATATCACACATCATAACGAGCATGATATAAAGAGAAGAATTACTCGTCTGACATTTACCTCTTTTCAACTGACATGCTCTCAATCTTGCCTTGCTTTAACATAAAATAAAGACCCTATTTTTATGTCACAGCCATTTCCCTGAGTCAACATCCATAATAGCAGATCCTCGGTCACAGGGGCATAATTAACATTCTAAATTACAGCTGAGTTTATCCTGTAGTGATTGCTGCTGTTGTCTCTTTGTCCTCAAACACCACTCTGCAATTAATCATTAGTTATTATTTATCTCTGACACTCTTACACATCGAGCTTTGTCTTGTCTCTGTCCCATCACCCCCAACCAGTTGTGGCAGATGGCTGACTGGCCCTGAGCTAAGTTCTGCCAGAGTTTTTCTTCCTGTTAAAAAGGAGTTTTTCTTTCCCCCTGTTGCCAAATGCTTGATCAAAAGGGGTTGTTGGGGTTTATTTTTTGTATTATTGTAGGGTCTTTACCTTACAATATATACTGCCTTGCAGCAAATGTTGTTGTGATTTAGTGCTATATTAGTCAAAATGTAACTTAATTGAAATAAACTGAATTGAACTGAATTATAAGAGTGCATTTTCATGAGTTGAAAACCATGACTGACAGAATCTGTGTGCTGCATCTTCAGATCATCCATGGATTTCTTGCAGTGGGCTTTCAAACAAACAGTAACGTCACCTGTTCCAAACTGCAAATTTGTGCTAATGCCAGCTTTTTGGCACAGGCTGTGATCTGTTTTCAGGGAAAATTAATGGACCTGGTGCTAGATTAGGCACGGACTCGCACCACAGCAGTGGAAAAGAGACAATTATGCATGATAACTAAACGTACATTTCATAATCTGTGTAGAAATTTCACTGGCAAAATTATTATTTACATTGTGTGGAGGAGCTGCGCTTTCTGATACTTTTCACTGTCATAGACAACAGGATGATCCTGCATATAGAAACTAATTGAAATTGTCACAGGCCACAAAACGTACAACAAAAATACAGGTTAGTGTGCAGTTTTATTGTGCACACTTGTGGAACAAAACAATTTGAGTCAATTCTAGATTGTAAGCCACTAAAAGTAAGCACAGTATGTCAGCTGCCACCCAGATGCTGCTTGATTAAACAAGCATTCAATCATATTTATCTGCCTATAACACAGTGGGAAACAGCTGTAGCAATAACTAAAAATAAACCTCTCTTTCTTATTCCTAACTCTATTCTGCTTTTTCCTCATGTAACTCTTCATCTTTTTCTTATGCTTTTGTGTCTATCTCTCTCTCTTTTTGTCTGTCTCATTCTCTTACGCGCTCTGCTTTTTCTCCTCTGGCCTACCACATTTTCATTTGTCACATTTACAATGGAAACATCCAAATTTACAGATGCTATCAATTAATCACCTCTGCTCTAATTACAATCCAATTAACCTCTGTTTCCACACGACATGCTGCAGGACGGCCAGCGCTCTCCCTACTCAATCACACAGCTCAGATAGAGATAGGCAGCGAGACAGAGAAGAGGCTGACCAAAAAGTAAAGTGAGATTTAATAGAAGAAAAAATATGCATGAAGGGCAAAGATCTTGTAGATAGACAGATAGATATGCTGTCGGCCTAAAGGTGTGCAGAAACATCAAAAATGATGGAAAACCACTTTCTATTCAGCAACAATAGTTTGGGGAAGCAGGTTTCCTGATTCCTGCTATATAAAGTAAGATCTGTGAAGCTATACTGTTTGGTGTCAGAGCTGTCAGACTGACCTAAACAGGGAAATGGTCTCAGCTCCATCACACAAATTTGGGATGTACTGGAACACCAACTGTGAACTTGCCACACACACACACACACACACACACACACACACACACACACACGCACACACACACACACACGCACACGCGCGCGAACAGGTATAAACACACAAATAAAGACAGGCAGTTATGGAAAAAAATGAGAAAGACAGAAATGCTTAGAAAAAATGACGCTCAGCTCAAGAGCTGATGTCTCAGTGAAGGATCACAGGTGTGACTTGTGCAGAGACAAAGACAGAAGAGAAACCTAGACGATGGGAGAGGAAGAGAGACCGAGGAAGAGGAAGAGAGGGAGAGATGCTTCTGTTTGCTTCTGTTGTCAGGAGAATTGAAGAAAGAGGAAGGATGTGTCCATTACAGGCAAGACTGTCCTCCTGGTGCTATGGGAAACCAGGCTGTTACCATATTATGCCTGTGCATAATATGCCAATGTTACCACTCAAACATGCACACACATTTTAATGTATGTGCTAACACAAACATGTGTACAGTAGTATATACTTGCACATGCACTTACAAATAGGCACTAGTTAAGATGTTCACACACATACCACAGATCCATTAACATTATGTATATGTGTCTACTTAGTTTAGAGGAGCACAAAGACAGGCACACACACACACACACACACACACACACACACACACACA
The DNA here is from genome assembly GCF_057382185.1 of Mchenga conophoros. Lineage (NCBI taxonomy): Eukaryota > Metazoa > Chordata > Actinopteri > Cichliformes > Cichlidae > Mchenga > Mchenga conophoros. Next base: position 11,259,108 of record NC_140526.1, read on the forward strand.
CACACTCACCCATACAGCTCTAACACAGATGGATATACGCCATGACTATTAGCAGCTCTGGATTTACAGTGGCCTGTCAGCCTTCAGTTTTTAATGCCACGTGGGGCCTGTTTTACAGCTCTGCCCCAGGGCCCCAATCGGCTTTCAATTAGCAGGTGAGCTGCAGCCCTATTCCCAATCAATAGTCCAGCACAGGAAGGCTGGAGGCACCCTGGGGCCCCCAGCTTGCAGAGAAGAGAGGGAGGGTTGGAAGGGTGGGGAGCTGGCAAGAAAGACTTAGATGGAATCATGCCATGCTACTGGGCAGGAGGGCTTTTTGAGAGGTGCCTGTCACTTCCTGTCTTTCTCTCTCATACAAATACACATAGCCAGACATGCATCAAGACACAATTTCTCTGCAAATTCAGTGGTCAAATTGTACTTTTTTGCACATCGTTGGCAACTGTGAAAGAGGAAGCTTTGTATCAGTCCAAACTAAGAAATTAAAAGTGTGTTTAGATGTGTCTAAAGAAGGAAATCTGAATAAAGAAATACTCTGAATCTACAGTTAAATTCTAAATTGGATTTAAATGGATTCATTTGTATAACAATTGCACTTCTACCCGACACATACATGCAATTTATTGAAAATTATTTGCAATGAATCACAACAGGGAACAGAGGGACAGACCACAGGAAAGTGACAGGTCTATAAGGGCTGGCAAACTTTAAACTACAGCAGTGGCAATGTGCAAAGTTTGCAGAAGGAGAGACCCGACCTTACTAAGAGGGCCTGACGTGACTTCACTCACTCCTCTGGAAAGTGGGATGCATGATTTCATTTCAATAAACCAACAGACAACAACAGAGCCAGTCAACAAAAATAAAGAGGAATTGGGGAAGAGGGGAAAAAATTAGATGATGGTGAGTAACTAGTATAACCCCAATTCCCCAAAAAGTTGGTACATTCTGTAAAATGCAAATGGAAACAGAATGCAGTGATTTGCAAATCTCATAAACAGATGTTATTCACAATAGGAAAAAAAACATAGAAAAGAAAACGTATCAAATATTTAGACTGAGATATTTCACTGTTTCACAACAAATATTAGCTCATTTTGAATTTGATGGCAGCAACGGGTCTCAAAAAAGTTAGGACAGGGGCAACAGAAGGCCGGAAAAGTAAGTGGTACTAAAAAGAAACCGTTTCGTAACTAATTAGGTTAATCTGCAACTGGTCAGTAATATGACTGGGTATAAAAAAAGAGCATCTAAGAGAGGCAGAGTTTCTCAAAAATAAAGATGCATAGAGGGCAGAGGGCATGCTGGGAAAAATATTACTTGTACTTCCTGACCTTGTTCTCTGTCATTTGTGGGAAATGCACATGAACCTGTTAGCATCAGAGATGTAACAATTTATTTTTCGGCAAGTGTTTGCAGATTAGTCATCAGCGTTGTAAATTACATTTAGTGAGCCAAAGCAAAAAAGTGGTCCTCAAAAGACAAAGGGCATGACTTTCTACTTGAACAGTGTTTTCAGTAACATTGCTGAGCTCAAGTCCTGGAAGATTAAGTTCTGATGAGTGAGTAGTTTGTGTTTTTGTGAAGTATTTATTGTGTTTAACCCTGGATGTCAAAGGATTGGAGACTGCAGACAACTAAATTGTTTCTTTATCCTTCCTGCAAGCTTGTGTAAAGAAACATTTTTATATACAATATATTTTAACATATTAGAATAATATCAACACTTAGCAATAAATTCTGGGATAAAAACAGATATGTGTATGTAAATATTTTGGAGTATTCTACCCCAGAGTTTCCTCAAAAACTCTGGCCACCATTCATCTGTAGTGAGAGTACCCAGAGAGCAAAGTCACTCTGGACCAGAGTCTGGGTAGGCTGTCAGTTCACTTTTACTTCACATTCCAATGTTGTGTGAGAAGCGTCCACCACTATTTAGTCTGGAGGAAGTTGTAAGACTGTGTGAAAGCAGTCTGATACAAGTCGATGAGTCAGTGACCTCAGTATTGTCATCAAATAGGAGTTAGTTCTGTTAGCTGCTGTTAGCTAGTGTTAGTGAAAGTTTTTTTTGAAGTGGACACTTAGCAAATAAACTGTCAAACGAAGTGAGAATGTAATCAAACCATTTATCAGAGCAAAATGGGACTTTTAGGACACTCAAGCCTGACATTAGCTGGCATATTAGCTTATAACCAGCTGTTGTTGTCGATTAGCTGGCTCATTGTCAGCTGTCCAGATACAGAAGGGTTGCACGTTTAATCTGCTGACAATAAGTAATATCAGGAATAAATAAGCATGCGTCTACACGTTTGCGTACGTTAGTGCTATGATTTCAGTTTAGGAAATGATATTTAACCTGAGGAGGACGTTTACGTTGTTTTATAAGACTGCTGCTGGTGGTGTCACATCATTTAACATAATGGTGATTAATACTGGAGGGGTCCTAGTATTCCAGTGCCCTAACAGATACTAGAATAGCCACAGCCTTAGAACAATCTGTCTTTAATGTGTTCCTCAAAACAAGAGACAGTCTTCAAAGAAAGCAATTACTCTGCCTATTTCAAAGAAAACATCAGTTAATACAAGAAAGCACTTGAAAGTGAGTCTGTTGCATTAGACACAAGTGAATTAGTGTCACATGCTGTTTTAGTGTGTAAGATGACTGCTTTAAGCAAAGATAATAGAATGAAATAATACGAGATGGACATTTTGGCAGCATATCTCTTATCACAGGATCTAAAAAAATCGTACTTCTTTCCAGGAATGTCAATAAGACCAAAATGACTTTAAGTCAAACTTAGCTGATAAACTGCCTGACAAGAGCACTGCAATCTGCACACTTTGTGGTCTGGTCATTTAATGCTCCTGCACTGCAAGTTAAATTATTTATGACTATAGGACTGAATACAAATTAAGTGACTTATTAAAATGGGCATTTTTACAGTGTGCACGCACACATAAACACATCCTCTAATATGCATCAGCATGCATCCACAGCTGTCAAATCCACACTCTCATCAAGACTTGGTTCAGTCCAACTCCACAGAGGAGTGGAACCAAGTGAAACAAAATTGAGGGTTTTCAATTCTCACCCACCTCTCTTTGAAAGACCCAATGCATGGCAAAATAGCCAAGTCATTTTAATTAGATTCAAAGTGCACCCCATGCTTTGGTCCCTGACTCCAACACATTAAAAAGAAAAATCCCACTCCCTGTAGTGACAGTGGAGAGATGGGAGTATCTGCCAAAGCAACAAACATGGCAAAACATTGGCCATCACTGTATCACTACAGAATTACATTTTTTACATCATGCTGCAGTGATTGTCAGAAGAGGAACACCCATCAACTGATTTTCTGTCTGTATTCTCCTATTTATTTATTTATTCATTCAGTCATTTATTTATTTCTCCTGTGTTTTTGGTAACCTTGTGGAAAAACTGGTAATAAAGGGAACGTGATGCAGGGCGGAGCGGCTAGAAGACTGGAAAGCACAACAGATGCAGAAGAAGAGGAGAACAAGCGGAGATGCTACAGCGTTACTAGAGTGACATGGGTGTCTTTGAAGGGGGCAGGGTGCTCAGCAGAAAGAGGAGAGGTGGGAGCGATAACCAGGTCCCATCCAACAACCTGCTCTTCTGTCTCTCTACCCGTGCCAATTTTATCCCAGGGGCGCGATGAAGGTCTTTGAAGGCATCCCAGCAGGAGCTATGTGATTGTGTGTGAGCATGTGTGGTTGTACATTTCATATGCGAATAACATCATCAGTACAGATATATATGAATGTTAGAGTACAGGTGTGTGTATGTATGTATGCACAGTTCTGTTCCTGTATATGTTTGTGCTTCTGTCCCGGAATGTGCAATGGTAGAGCAATCTGCTACAGTACATCTCACTCTGAGTAGTGGAGAGCCAGAGCTAGAGCTGCTGGAAGGCGGAGAGACAGGCAACTCTTCCCTCCACACATCTCTGTTCAAAGGCGCCATCAAAGTCTGGCAGAAATGTCAGTGCTGCAGGCAGGGGACCGGCCTCTGAATGTCAGTCCTTCTCAGGTCAACACCGAGAGCCAGCCTGCCTCACACAGACGTGGTGGGGTGGGAGGGGGTAAGAGCAGATGAAGATGAAAAGGAAAAAGCACGAGGACATTGATTACGGGAACATGATAAAATGAAGAAGAAAAACAGAGGGAAGAAAGTGATAAGAGACGAGACAGAGATTGGAGGACAAAGACAATAATGGAGAGGATAAGAGAACAAAATGTTGGGTTTGGTCATTTGTGGCAAGACTGAGTCTCTTCTGATCTATCAGTGTGTGTTTTTCTGGGTGCAGCAGGATGTCAAGAGACTTTAGGCCTGAGATTTAAGGGAGGCATTGAATGGGAGAAGTAATAGGGAAAGAAACAGAAAAGCAGTGCATACAACACAAAAACCATCCTTGCTTCTGCATGCATCCAAAATGCAGGAATGCCCTCAAAGAGACAGACATAATAGCAGACACACACACACACACACACACACACACCAAATACAATAGAGGGAGAGAGAAAGAAAGAAAGAGAGAGAAGTGCACTTATATAAAAGACATGCACAGTCATACACGCACACACTAGTGATTGTCCCAGTGCAGGCCATGAGGAGCCTGTCAGATTACAGGAGGGTAATTGAATGGTAACGGAGCAGACAACACATCTAGCACAGCCGGACTCCAGAGGCAGCCGCCACCATACCAGAGCTCAGGGGAAATTCAGGGCCCACTTAATAGTGAATTGGAGATGGGGCATTGTGTGTGTGTGTGTGTGTGTGTGAGAGAGAGAGAGAGAGAGAGAGAGAGAGCGAGAGTGAATGAGAGGGTGTTCTTAGTAGATGTGGCATAAAGGGAAAACACCCATGGCAGTGGTGGAAATGGTCAAAGAAAATTTGTAGAAGGCAGATTGAAGAAATTATACATGACATGCAAAAAGAAATCAAGCCAGAGAAAGAAAGAAAGAAAGAAAGAACAAAAACCTGAGTGCCCTCTTGCCATTGACCATTTCAAAAAGAAAAGAAATCGACAAGTGAGCGTTGTGACCGAATCAAAGAGGAGCATGTGCAGCATGAAGGTGTATGCGTGTATGTGTGTGTGTGTGTGTGTGTGTGTGTGTGTGTGTGTGTGTGTGTGTGTGTGTGTGTGTGTGTGTGTGTGTGTGAAAGAGCGAGACAAGCAGGTGACTTCTGTTGGTTGCCTCTCTCTATAGAGCCAGCCGCTGAGTAGAAACTAACAAGTAACTTCACTCTAGTGAGAAACACCATACAGGGAAGGACACGGAGAAGCAGATAGAAAGAATCAAAATGAAGAGCGAGATGCGTATGAACAAAAGGTAGAGAGAGAGAAAATTAAAGCAAGGTGGAAGTGAGAAAGTAGACAGGAAAAGAGGAGAGAAAACAAGAAGGTCTGCTGGGTGTAAAGTTTCCCCTGGATATGATATGTGGATATGGGGATGTCATCAAGCCTGTGAAGTGGAAATAATAAAGAATTAGGATTGTCTCTGAAGACAGGGGAATTAATCCAAAATGAATTATGAAGGGGTGTTGGGGGGCAGGGGGAAAAAAATCAACATCAGCTATTTCCTTTTCCTCTGCTTCGAGGCAGATAGGGGGCGGTTTGCGCAAGTACTGTGAATCCCATAAAAATTAAATTAATAACAAAGGGAAAAAACACACACACACACACACACACACACACACACACAAATAGAGGCGGAAAAATTAGTAGTACGGGGGTGGAGAGAGATAGTCGTGCAGAGAGCAAGGGTACAGATGGAAAAAAAAAAGACGAGAGAGATTTGAGGGAACTGAGGGTGGGCACTGTTGCTGCCAGATTGCACTGCTCTTTTGTTTCCCCCCATCTTTCTGGAAAGGGCTGCCAGTGTTAAAGAGGAGATGCTGCAGAGGCCATTGTAATAAATGCCACTTGTAAATTGCGGAGTGGAATTATACAGCGTGCAGATGGATCCATACGCCTGAACAAAACGTGGCCAAAAAACCGGGAGCGATAATTAAGACTTAGGGGGTGAATGACAGAGCCATTTGTGACGACGGAATATGGCGTCTCCTAGCTCTCTGGGAAACAGAAGGGCTCGGAGAGGCTTGGTGTCACAAAACATTACCCACACAGCTGTTGGCTTTATGAGCAGCAATGGTGTGCTCCTTTCCTCCCCTCTCCCTCTCCCACTCATCCTCATCTACACTCTATCTCTTTCTAATGCCACCCTCCCACCCACCCAACATGCTCGCACACCCTTCTCCCATTGGTGACCACACAGTGGTGCTAGTGTTTTACATTTTGTGATATAAATCCCCCCCCCCCCCCAAAAAGGGAAAAAGACAGGGACAGTCACCATGCCATCAGCTTTTCATCCATTGTCACTCTGTTCTTCTTCTTCACCTCACACCACCATCCTTGTATCTATGTGAGACCAGACTTGTACCCCATCATTCATTCCCAGGCAAGAAGTAGAGAAGGCACTCCACAATGCACACAAATATAGAGTAACACCCAGGCTGAAAATTCGATAAAAAGCACTGACACTGACAGTGCTTGGTACTCTTTTGAATGGGAGTTTGGGTTTACTGGGGCTCTGGGCTGACTGTAAAGTAGGAAAATCGAATTCTGTTGTTTTTCTTCTTTCTCTTTGTGTTTAAAAAAAAAAAGTGTTTGTATGCAATCCCTGCATTCACAGCATCCACACAAGTCCGTGCATGCTGTGCTGCTTGTAATGTACAAGAATCATATCCAGGCTTTGTTCATACTGTGGCTGATGCAATTCTCTTCAAAATCATTAAATACTGACTCTCTTGCAGTTCTGGGAACTCTCCACACCTGCTCAACAAGTGCAACCACACTGTCATGTGCTCAAATACCTCTTTTGCTTTGTGTCACTGCAAAAAAATGTTGCCATGTCTCTGCAAGAACACGACCAAGAGAAATTCCTGCACATTTATCCTACTTGGCCAATAAAGCGATTCTGATTCTGATGTGTCCCCCAAACTCTGCCCTCTAGTCTCTCTCTCCCTCGATCTTAAGTCTATCTATCTCTCTGCCTGGCTGGCCATCCTGTCTTCTGGTCTAGTCTACCTCTTTGTCTCTGTCCCAGGGGCCTCCACAGCGTGCAAAGTAGCCTGCGAAGTCTTAACTCAAACGAGACCCCTTCGCGCCCCGTTAAACCACCGACCTTCTCTGTCACTCCTGTCGCCCGCTGCTGCCGACGACGGGAGCCTGAGCTGCAAGCTAAGAGACCCCGAGCTCAATAAAAGTGTGGGTGATTAAACAACTCCCTTTAATTGCTCCTTTTGTGCAGGAATCAAACGGTCACACTTATTACTGAGGCAAGAGAAAGGGAGGCTGGGAGCAGTCGTTTCCACTGAGGGCCAGACACCCTCAGTGACCCGCTGCCCTCCCGTCACTACTCCTTTATCTGACCAAACAACGACTGCGTAGTGTGTGTTTACCTATGTGTACGTGTGTGTGTGTGTATGTGTGCGCGTGTGCTAATGCCCTATGTGTATTTACCCGTGTGTAAATTAAGTATGCAAAGAAACCTGCTGAAACAAAGGGAGAGCAGAATAGCACCAGAGCTCCCCTCAGTGGTCAAAGCTTAAACTACACACCAAATCCCCTCGGTTGGATCGAAGGGATTTGGAGTTGTGTGCCATCAGCCAGCTGGCTTTGGTAATGGGGGAGAAAGCCAAACCAGAGGACCATGTCCAACATGAGGGCCGGGTTTCAGAGATCATAGTAACACATGAACCATACACATCATCTGCAAGTCACACACATATATACAAATATCAGTACAAGGGCCCAACCACAGGCCCTGTCAAATGGGTCAGCTTACCAAGGGGAGGGGCCCAATTACCTTAGCCACAAATACACACATAAAGTGCCTTTCAAGGGTCCATGAGTGCTTCAGCTTCCCTATGATTATACCCACTTTCTACACACCCAGCACTTGTCGTACACATACAGCACATCCAGAGCCAAAACAGCCATCAGACTGGACTTTTGCAGCAAAGTAGCAATGTGCTGTTTTCAACTGGTTTGAAAGTAAAGAGCTTTCTGTGGTCAGACAGAGCAAGCGAGACAGAGAGAGGGAGAACAGAGTGAGCATTTGGCTGATCAACAAATATTAGTGATCCTCTCTGAGAGGGAGGCATACCCTGCAATATTTCGAGGAGGAGAGATTAAATTTAAAAGAAATCAATAGCAACTTGAATGAATTTATGATGCCCTGAATTGTAAACATTTAGATGTTGTAAGTACTTTTGCACCGGCATGTCTGTATACTGGTATATTGCACTACTATTTAAAAAAAACTAAATCCATTGTTTTTAAGAAGCAAAGTTAGTTTCAATGGTGGTGTTTAAGGTCAAAGACTTTGTTTCTAACGAAAAAGAAACATAACACGAAATTTAAGGAACGGGATCGCACCGGTAGGCCTATGGCGCGAGATTCTGCAAAATATATGCCACTCAAGTGCCTATTCACTTCTGTTGTTTTTATATCAGCATAGCGATGTGTGATGTAGTTTGCAACTGTATGCTAATTCATCACCTATATTTTTATTTATTTGCAGTTGTCGAGTTTGGTCTTCCTGTAACTGCATAAAAACGGCAAAAGTAAATGTCATACAAACATCTCTTTTGTGTTTCTTTAGGTACAGTTTAGTATATGTTGATTCGATGGCTTCAAGCTTCTCTTTTTTGCAGCATTCTTGCTTTTTACACGATAATCATCAAAGACTGACACATTAATGACTCGGTTTTCTCAAATACGAAACCTCATTTCTCTTTGACATGTCAGTTTTTTTATATTTAGCATACTGCCTTACCTTTATATACACGTGAGCGCGAATACACAGGAAAACATGTTGATCACCAACACAGGATTGAAAAAGAACGGAGGACTCGAGCAGTCTAAGCGGTGGTGGAGTAATAGTGCCCCCTTCTGCTTAAAATGCCGCACAAAAGCTCAGCAACAATAGACATTTCAACACATATAATAAACAAAACGACGCCGAGAATAAGACTGTGCAAAACCAGGCTTTATTTTTTATTTTTTTGTCTGCATCGCCCCCTTTCATCTCGATCATAATCACCATCACTGTCATAACATCATCGTCAAAAACATTACTCACCAGTTACAGTCAGCGAGAGAAACGACTCTCAGAGACACTCAGTGTCTTGGCAAAAACAGGCATCAGCTGTTAGAAGAGTCCCAAGTCCCACAGTGGGTCAGCTGTATGTGTCCATCTTTTTCTGGGCAATACATTTCAACAAGCTCTCCAGTGTCCTTATGTACAATCTGTTTTGTTTTTGTGCCCCACAAGTCCATTCAGTGGTCAGTTTCAGAAGACAAAATCCATCTTAGTACAAACACAGTTAAGATGTTGGATATTTTAGTCTTGCTGATTCCATTAACATTTATTTTATCATATCTTTTTCACCACTTCCCGTCTACTGCAGGCCCAAGGACAGTCAAATTGTCCAGTTTAGGCGAACGCTGAGTAAGTGCAATGTCTATTATAATGTCAAGAAAATACAAAGCCACACATACATACATACAGTACATGACTAACTGATAAACTTGTTTAGCTATACAACATTGCCATTCTCCAACGTGAAACCAAAGAGTTGCACATTCATGCACCTCTATATAATATCCAGTCTCAATTGCGTTAGGGGTGAGAAGGACTTGAGCTCACCTGGACTAGATAATGTTTGTAGTTAGAAAACTGTCCATGATTTTTTGTACAGGTGATTTTGTTTGTGGATCCACTGGTCAGTGTAGTTCATACACAAAAATATTCATTTTAAATTGAGATATTCATTGATGTTTAAGTAGTAAAGACTACTTAAAAAGGGGTATATGACAGACTGTGGTAGTTTTTAAACAGAAAACAAACTTCAAGTAGTTGATGTAACATGTTATATGACATCTGATCAACATTCTTTTCCATCAAGTGAGAAAAGAGTAATGTGTATAATTTCACCTATATATTTTGCTGCATATTGCTGTTTTTGAAGGTCAAACCTGACAACCAAAGTCACCCCACTGGGTTTTTAAATGCTTGAAATAACTGTTTGTGTTGAAGAACTACAAATCCCATTATTCTTCAAAACAGGAACAAAGACAAAACCTTGATGGAGCGGTAAGTCATCACAACAAAACACTGTCCACTTTATCATAATTGTGAAATGAAAGGAAGAGAAACAGATCTTTACCAAAACAATAAACTGAATTCATTTAAAATGAGCAAAAACAGTGCCAATGTCTTAATTTCATAAAAATATTAACAGCAAATTTTTCAATATATGAATCCTTGAGGAAATTTTATTACATTTGTCCTTTTTGTCACTAATTTTTCCAGAGAGAACAAAGCTTTTTTTTTTTTTAGAGCTCTGACATTTGGGGGTTCTAAAGATTTAAAGTGCATCCTTAATCAAAACTGTCTTAATTGTTCTGTGAAAAATTCTAATCATGGTAAACCCCCACATCAAAAGCAAAGTGCTTAATGTGTATGTGATCTGAGTATAAACCACACCAACACCTCGTGTTTTGGATTCTGGGAAATTCATTGAGTATGCGGGGATGAAACGACAGAGCAATACTTGCTGCTCAGGGGCTAAACATATCACACACAATAATTCATACCATTACTGAAAGAACACTGTATAATAAGAAAAGGGATAAAGACTTTGCAAACACAAAAATAAAAAAATAAAAAATTCCATGTGTATGTAAATCCATCACTTACTCGTTTGCCACAAAGGGAACAATTATCATTTGGAATGGTTATTTGTTTTACTATATATTCACAGAGAGAAATAAATAAATAAATGGAGATGAAGAGTTCAAAGGATCAGTAAAAATGCAGCAAAAAAGAAACCAAGGTCAGAAGAGTGTGTGTTGATAATATATCCGATGACTACTGCCATTTTTCTTCACTTGTTTTAATGATATGAACTGAGAAAAGAAGACATTACCCCAATTAAGCCTAACTGTAGATTAAATGACCATGTAAGGTGTAACAATTTGGAAAAAGGGGGAAAAAGAAAACAAGGAGACCAGAACAAAGCAACTTCTGAAATAATGTGCTTAAGAGCTCCCTCATCCTTCATTATCAAGCCTGAGGACAGCCCAGCTGAAAACATTCGCTAAAACTGTCTGCCTGCCTGTGTGCCTTCCACAGAGAAACGTATGGATCCAAACACTGCTGGTGAACCTCCATTAGCTCGAGTAGATCTGGGTCCCAATCACACGCATGATCTCCTTCTGCACCTTAGGCTCTTGGGTGTTGATGTTAGCATCTCCTACTTGGCCATCCTCATATCTGCGCATAGAGAGAATACTTTATATTTCTGCTTAACACCTGGTCTTGATAACGTCCCTGCCCTTTCTACTGCACTTTATTTTGGATATAACTGCCCAACTTAATGGTGCTTAAGCGCAGCTTTAATAAGGAAGACCTGTATTCATTCTTCTGCCTGCAGGGCTGCTCGTCTATTTACATCACTTCTGCATTCCCACGCTGTCAAATTAAATTCTGTTGTCATCAATCAGGCCTAATATTTTTCTTTCCCTCCTTCTGCAAGCCACTTTTACATACACTTCAAAGCTTAGTGAGTTTCTGTCATTCTGCCTTTCAGACTTAGATTCATGCAATCCACTTCCTCTTCATCTTCACCTGGCCAGAGCTGCTTATCCAAGTCTCCACCTGCTTCATCTCTACCATCACTAGTGTCTAGACTCCAGGGTGTCCTGCCCTACCAGACTCTTATCCCCAAATAATTAAAAACTAAAACTCTGTATTTCATTAAATCATGTTCAGTTTTTCCAAATATAGTTTACCTTATTTCATTTTAAGATTAAGATTTAATCGAGGTGTTAAGAAAATAGGCCTTTAAAGGGAACAACTGAGGTTTGGCTTGATGCTCCTGTCTGGGGAGCAAGGAAAAATGATTTTAGGAGTTCTGACATCTTTCTGTTTTTATTCTAACCACACTCTCCATTCTGGAAATAAGAATAAGCACACACATAGCACAAGAGTTCATTTATGTTTAGCTGTCATTTGAGTTAGACTGTAAGAAATCTAAAAATTATTTTCTAACTCAGAAAACAGAGAACATATTGATAAAATCTGCTATTTGATCCGATCTTTAAATCACCTGCATCTTTACGCAGTGTAGCAGATTAAAAAACGAGAAAAAACAAAACAACATAAAAACACCAACGATGCATTCAAGAGTGACAATGACAAAATTAGATGGGTATGCCATTTTGTAATAATTCCAAGAATTCAGTTGAAATTATAAAGGCGCTGAAAGTTACTGAAATACTTACACAAAAAAGAAGCGAGTACAGACATGGTCAGAAACCGGACACACCCAGATGTTTCCATGCTTCTGCAGATCCTTTGATGTGATAACTGTTAAAATCAGAGAACTGTGTTTTATCAAAGGAACGTTATTAGAAATTGTAAACTGTAACAACAGTGCTTCTTGTTCTGCTTTGATTGTAGTGTTGCTGTTGTTTTGGAATTATCTGATACAGCATAAAATGTATTATAGCCTAAGTGCTAAATGGCCTTATTATTCTAAGTGATGCAATCTAAATCTTTATTTTTATTGTCTCCTTTAATAATAGCAGTGATCATATTGCCATGACTTCATAGCAAGAGCAATTGCATTATAATATCTTTTAGTCTGTAATAGGACTCTATTTGTATTTTACTTTATCAAGGTTTGTGAAGTTTGAAAAGGGTTGAGTAGAAAATATCAAAAATGTGTGTATTAGTTGTTACATCATGTCACATTTAGTCTGTAGTTAATTTATTTCTTAAAAGCTATAATGATGTGACTCAGTTTAACCCATCTACCAATAATATTACGCCTCCTACATAATATTACCTTCACAAAGAGCAATACAGTTCAAGTTTCGACTCTGAAGAAACCTTGACTGGATAGGACGGCTCTGTTGAAAAGCAAACATCACTCAATTAGTTGTTACAGAAAAGGCGATGATGTAACTGAAGCATCCAAAAGACAAATAATTAATGTTTAGAAATACTGAAATTATATGGTTCGCCACAGGCAGGTTCAAGGTGACGATACAAGTGTTTAAAGCATGAAAAACGTCAAAAAATGCAAACTGCCTTTTGGAAACCAACTCTCATCTAACCATCAATGTTATTTTAAAAAGAAATCGGATCTTTTAAGAGATCAGTATAATAAAACTGACTCTTCACTGTCCCTCACCTGTGGTATAGTGTTCATGCGGTTGTAACGCTGCACTAGTTCATCTTTGGTGGGCATGCGGTGCTGTCCTTTCCCCATTCCTGCAAGAAGCAGCACACAACAAATAAAAACAGTCAGAACAACTTTACCTCAACTCAACCAATATGTGGGGAAAAAAAGAAACAAAAAACTTTCTCTGGTGAACTTTTGATGTCCTTGTCAACAGGTCCGACTTTAATATAAAATTCACTGCCCTAAATGGTACCAAATACATGCTACATGGAAAACAAGTAAAAAAACAAATATTCATTTTCAGTATTGATAAACAGTTCAAACAGTACTTGTTTTAGACTGTGCCTATAATTAAAAAAGAAGATTTGTACTTAGAAAATTAGCTGGGAAAATAAAACCAAGTAGATGTAATGTCAAAAACTGTAACATCTGTTAAGCGTTTTGCTTTCTTTTAAGAATTCCACATCCATTCTCCAAGTTAGCATATGTTAATAGCTGGCCCCCACTAGGAACACACTGTGCTGAAGTCCTTATTATTGCCAGCAAACTCTATAAGCCTTGAAACATCTTTGCAACCCTCAACTGACAAAGGCAAAGCCAGATGAAAACCAAAAAATGTGAAAACACACAAATCCAATGACAAACCTATTTTTATACAGCCACAACATGAAGCATGGCATGGCAGGTGGCACAGAAGCTCAGAGGCCCGAGACCCAGCACCCAAAAATGGAAACACAGTACAGCACAACAGGATAACATGGCAGGCACCCACAAGTGAAAATGGAGTGTTCCACGATGTCAATTAGGCCATGTGGCAAACACAAAGGCTACTCGGTGAACATGGTGGAAAAAGCAAGGGGGGTGGGGGTGGGGGCACAGGGGTCTGAATGGTGATGAACCGTTCCTACCTGAGTATCCAAAAGATATGCTGGAGATGGGGCTCAGATAGATGCCCTTTCCGTACGCTGCCCCATGCAGCTTGGGTTTGAAAAGAGCAGGAAGGAAGGGTCACTGAGCATGTGCACAGGACAGCCTTACACACACATATGTACACTTGGAAATGCTAACACATACAGTGAAATTCATCTCAGATCAACTGTACTCAAAATAGCCTGTGAATGTCAATGATTTTAAAATGGATGTGACAGTTCCCCTCAACAACCAAGCATACTAAATACACCCACACATGCAAAGTGCAAATCCAAATTCTGCAAAGAAGAAAGCGTCAAAGAGAGAGATTGTTCCAGGAATCTGAAGCAATTCATATACAGTTACACCTGCTAACTTCTTTCAACATTATGCATTAGAGATCAAGTGATACTCTTGATTTTTGTGCTTTGAATTTTTGCATAAGCGTCCAGGTATTCAAATAATACTTGCATGAAACTTGAAATGTAGACATAAATGGAAAGATGGCAAAGTACAAAGATAACTGATTATAAGGTGAGCCTTCTCTCTGCAATGTCTGCCGGGAGGAAAACAGAAGGGCCACATGTGTAACGACTGAGAGTCAAATTAAGAGGAAGAACAAAGAGCCACTTGACTGGGAATGCATGAGGGAGACAGCAGTCAGGACATTGCACATCTGGAAGAAATGAAAAGGAACAAGAGACAAGAGATTTTGTGTGATGGCTGGAGCTAAAGGCAGATTCAGTCATCCTCCTCCTCCTGCTGTGAAACACAATGACAGAGGAAGAGTGTCAATGCTCAAGGTGAAATAGAGAGAAGGGGGAGGCAGACGAGCACCAAAGCAAGATCAAAGATGAAGACTTCAAAAAGTTGGAGAATAAAGAAGGCATAAATGAAACACATCAGCACGATAGAGCAATCATGGCTGAAAGATCCTTGAGATTTCAGATTTAATTGTGTTTAATCTATTTTCAGGACAAGCCTGAGTCTCTCCCGAGCAGCAGTCTTTATCAGCTGTATTGTGCAAATGAGACAGTCTGTTCTCTCTGAAGATCAAATCTTTTCCCTTGTATTATTTAAGAATTATCTATGAAAGACCAGATTGATTACAACTACAACAAAATAAAAGTGAGAACAAATGTGGAAATTAATAAGAATTTAAAAAAAAATCACAAATATAATTGGGATAGGTGGTATGCCCTTCTTTCCTGGAAAACTCTATAGTTCTTATATGGTCATTTGTTCCACTTTGGTATTAACAAGTTTTCTATAAACATTTGAATGATTTATATAAAATATTTTTGAGTATATAAAGAGTAGTGACAGTTACTAACCTTTCAAAAGAGATCCCTATTCACTCTGTTGAAGGCTGTACTCACTGCCACAGAACTTGTCCTCTGCGTCCTTTAAATACAGATCTAACCTACTCAGTGCTCTAGATGGTTGACCCCAACAGGGCACACAGGCTCTCAGCTGACACCACAGCCCATTTCCTTTGTCCCACAACAGGAAGGGACATGCTGTCTGCTGTTGCCAGCAGAGAAGGCAGAAAGAGGCTGACGCTGGCAAGGAAAATCTCCTAGTGTGCCCTGCTTGCTAAAATGCCAATTGCAAAGCTGATGAAAAGGAAGCTGGCATCCATTAACTGTGAAAATGAATCAGCCGGACAGCGAGCCTGCTTTGTGCAAGGGCAGGTTTGCTGTCCGATAGGAGATGCTTCCAGCTAACTGCCAGGGTTACATACCTGCAGTTTGGTATAAGAGGCATTGACTAGTCCATTTCTCAGAACAGAGTGCCAGTTCTCTATATGGGAACCACTAGAGCAAGTGTAGAGAGGGAGAGATAAGAAGATAAAACAAATACCATGTGAATATAACAGTGTAATAGCATGGAATCGCTTTTTCGTATTGGCTCGATCTTTGCTGTTCAACACTGGAAAAAAATTAACAAAAATAAATATTTTGTTATCTTTTCATAAAGATCTTTGTAAAATATGTTATCACAAAATATTTAATCTTATAGTTTTTCTATTTTAAAATTCATCATTTTTCATGAACTGGGTAATTGAAGGTTATTACTGGCAAGAGAGAGCAGCAACAGGGATGAGCAACTGGATGCTGAATATACTTGCATTTATCACCATGTAAATTACTGCATAAGAGGATTTTTTTTTTTAATTTTAAAAAGAAAGGGTTAAACAAGCTATAAATCTTTTGGTTTTTAATAATTTAACATTCTACAAAATCTACAACTTAATTCGTTAAAAGAAAAGATAACATCACAATCTTCCAGATTTATATTGGTTAATTAAGCCTTAAAACACGGGCAAGTAGTTTTTTTAAAATATTTTTAACTAATCAGCCTTTGAGCATAATTAAAAGAACAGTTCACCCCCAAATCAAATCTCTGTGTTTTTGAGCTGACTAGTGGTGCTGTTTATCCATCTGGATTGTTTTGGTGTTAGTTGATAAGTTTTGCAAATATCAGCTGTACGGATTTCACTTGAATATGATGAAGCCAGATTCTGCTGCTCAAAACACCAAAATACACGAATCTCAGCAACAACATCTATTTTCAGTAATCATGACCCAGTATAAGGTTACTTTTCTACTGATTTTTTTCAAATATATTATTTGGTGATTTGAGAACCATTAGGCAAGTGCCATTTAATTCCTTTATATGTGAGATGGTCTCTCTTTTTTTTTTTTCAAAAAGTCATGTTTCTATTTATATCAATCTAAAAAAAATTTGCAGTCAGGCTAAATTAAGCATTTGGCATTTATTGTTATCTGATTATTAAATTTCTAGTAGGAACCATCATGCAGAAAGACTGTAAGCCCTGTTGGTGAATCAGTTGTACCCTGCACGTGCCCAGATGGGTTGTGAGTATCTAAAATATTCAGCACAGCCCCATCTGCTACAGTACAAATCTGTATCTCATAGATATTGCTGGCTCCATGTGCTGGCTAAGAAAGGTGGTTTCTCAGTCCAGGAGAATGACCATTGCTCTGTGCTGTTATTTGTTATGGTTCCATAAAAATCTGCTAAAGTGGCCCCTTTCAGCAAATGCATAATGACCAGGTGTTACACTGAGACATGTTCATGTTTGCAAAGTATAGCGCTCCAAAGCTAAAGTATGCATTCATTTTAGCAGCTATGCTTGATTTGACATCAATTATTAAAAGAATTTGATTCCTCAGAAAATATTTCCCACCAGCCACACGCTTATAAATATAATAACCACTAAGTGTTTTCTGATACTTCAGCACAGCCTAAATGGTTTTACTTCTTAAGCATTAAAGGCTTTAAAATTTTAAATTCATTTACTGACAACATGTTAAATAATGGAAATGTAACTCACTGGAAGGCAAAAGTGCTGCCGTATAACTTCTTGGCAGTGCGAAAACGAGCTTCCTTGGCTGGGGGGCTGCTGAGCAGGAGGAACTGGTGGGAGGTGTGCATGAATTTCAGTTGCTGTTACGGTGAGATCATTGAGACGAGAGAATGTCAGAGACAAGTGGACAGGGAATGAGTACGTATCAAATTACACAATATAGCATTCAAAAATGTTTATAGAAGGGACATAAGGCAATATTGCTCTGGTTTCCTACCCTACTGAGAGGCAGCTTGACGATATGAGATCTGTTACTGGAAATAATCCTGTAGAAACATAGAGAAGAGATTCAAATATGTATATAAACTATATCGTATCATAATAGCATCGTGTTAATACTACTCACAGCAGACATCTTGACTTGTCAAAGTAAAAACAACACACCACTGAAGATGCTTCCTTTTTTTTCAAGTGTCCAAGTATCCCATGGCAATATGACAGTGAGGTGATGTAGATAATACCAGAAGGTGAAAACACACAGCACAACGGATTGTCTTTACTCACCACTGTAGCAGGGGATGGGCCAAAGGGTCTAGTTTGTCCATCTGTTTCTTAATCTCCAGATATGAACCCTGGAAAAAAATGCCAAAACAAATGAGTAAGCTTTTACTTGTGATGTGAATATTAGATAAGGATATCATCTTATAGATGCAGTCCAACCACAGTAGGTAACAAGTGGGTAAACAAATGTAGCATGGAGAAGACCATGCTACCACTTTGATTAACAAAACTGCATCCATGAAGATTAAACAGCACAGTTCCTTAAATTAAAATAAAATGTGAACGGACATTGTCAGTAATCTCGATACAAAAGCCTACTTCCAAAGACATTGGGATGCTATTTTTATCTGCATTTCTTTTTCTTTTTTCTTTTTTTACATGCCTTTCAACCCATTTAGAAAAAAAAAGCTACTCTACTATTATGGCCTTTCTTTCCCGCCCACCTCCTTCTTGTACCTGGGTCATTTCCCGAATGGACATTACACTATCCAGTGCTTTTTGTAGTCTTTCATAATTCTTCTTCTGTGTTCACCGGTTGAGCCAAACATCCATTGTATGCAGTAAGAGAGAGAACAACATACAGAAATCTAAAATCACTGGAGACATACAGGTCTTAGGTTTAATCATTAGTTTGAAATATATGATATAGAAAAATGAATTGTAACAATAATTTTAGTTTGTTCTGATGGCAGAAGTTTGTTTTTAAGCATGCAGTATGTCTTTTTCAAATTAAATGTCATGATGGAATTAAATATGATCTTTAGAAATGCAGTGAGGATGCTGACCTTTGGATTAAAGGCAAGAGTCTTGGGGTCGTTGGGATCAACAACTGAAGGGTAAGGTTCAAATATGATGCTCTTACGAGGAGACTCCAGGGCAGCTCGACACATAGCTACAAGAAGGTCCACGACCTGGGAAGAGATGGATTATATATTTATATTTTGTGCCTTCAGTTTATGCTGATGAGTGAAATTGTGTTTTTTCCAATAACACATATTAGCTACAGGTAATCAGAATTGGATCAAAATGTTGACATTGGTATTTTTGTTCTTATCTATATTTCAGCACTTTTATCTAATATCTAAAGGAATGGACTATAAAATCCAAATAATGTGCATTATTTGATATACTGTCGAAGTGTTGTGGTCACCTCTGCCCCGGTGGCCACTTCCTCTGCGGCTCCAGACATTACACCCAGAGTGTAGAAAGAGAACACACACAGCTCCCTTGTGCACACAGCAGGCTGCATGAATAAACAAAGTTTAAACTACACCTATTTCGAAATCTACTACCCATACACAAAAAGGTACATTGACTCACACAATCTTCCCATTTGCTTACTCTAGTATTAAGTAAGCAAGAAAATCTTCAACCAGAAATATGCATATGTATATTACTGACAGAAAAAAAAAATCATAGATCATGTTTCAAGTTACTGATATTTTTTCCACTTATATTCATATTTCTGCATCTCTTACTTATACATCTATGTGTTTCTCTTATTTGCCTCTGGTACCTTCAGCATGGATCCATTCTGAAAGACATGCTGTTCGTCACAAACCACGCAGTACTCATTAAGTGTGGGGATCCTCTGTTCTGAGTACTTCATTATCTGTTTGGGGGGGAAAGCAGTTTAATTCTGAATTAATTGTCACCTTCAGCACTGCCATTCAAAGGAATGCTATTTTGGCAAAGTTGTTACAATGCCATGGTTTTGGGTCCTAGAATAACATTACAACAATCATTTGCACAATACTAGGAGCTAATAGAATCTACAGACTGTATGGTGTGGGTTCACACCTAACAATGATGAAATCCCCAGAAGCCATTTATAGATTACTCACCAGGTATTATTTTTTATTTTTAAGTCATTCAAACAACATGTGGTATTTTAATGCTCAGGTAATTAGTTTACTTTCTTCTTAGCTATGACTGAGACAAAATGTAGAAGTGGCTTTGTAAGTGGAATGACATCTTTTTGAGCTCTAACCTGCACTAAGAAGCCATACTCCAAGGTAGGAATGTTCTTGCAGTGGCCGCCCGCCTGGGATGAGAAAAACAATTCAATCAGCTGCCTCGTGGTAATCTGCGCTGGGGCCCTGGCCGCTGGGACAGCCACAGTCTGATGAGTCAAGTGAAGACAAAGCATTATGGGAAAGGGCGCACCAGCCATGTTACGGTAAGGGTAGGGAAAGACTCAGGTGGGTACAGTGCAGGTGGCGGGTGACTGAGAAGGGGGTCAGAGTGAATCACAGCGGATTAAGACATAAAAACAAAAACAAAAAAAACTTAAATTTCTTAATAACAGCATTTCACCACATACAATTTCCAGAATTACAGTACTTAAAATATTAACTTCAAACATTACGGGTTTCTACAACAGAACTTTTCTGAGTGGAAAGAAAGTAAAGTTAAGAGCCTCAGAGTTGTGGGTTAAACACTGCAACCAAAACTTGACATGTGACAGTTAAAATATATATTTACTGAGAAAGAGGGAAAGGAGTAAAATTTACACAAGTCAGCATTTTAACTGAAAGGTATTTCACATTTGGGTGTTGATTTATCGAGACTTGCTCTGACCTGGCTATTTGGTGGATAGCTGAATAGCTCTCCTTTAGGGTTCTTCATGGTACAGGAGATCGAGCGGTTCATTAAGCGCGTCACCCTCAGCTCAGGGACACTCAGCTTCCCTTTTAAAACTGTGTCTTGAATCAGAGGAAAACTTGGAGACCTGACAGAGACCAAAATACAAAGAAAGCTGTCATTCAGAGTTTCAAAGGGGATATGATTCAGAGCACAAAGGATTTAGATTTTAAGGTTAAAGAACACATTTTGGTATTACTATGATGCTGCTAACAACAAAATCTTAATTTTGAGTAATCTCATTTTAAATATCATATTATCTATAATAATATATGATCTAGACTGTAATATACTTGTCGACTATAGGCTTGGACAATTTTATAGTGACATCTTCTAAAGAAGTACACACTCTGCTCTAGTGATTCACATGTACTAACAGGTAATACTAGCTCTGACAACTGAAATCTGGCAGCAGCTCAAGTCACTAACTGTTACCTGCAAGAGCCAGTGTTGACTTCTACCATTGCTCTCAGTATATAATCAATGAACCACCTTGACGTGAGACTTGTCAAGTTTTGAGGATGTCAAGACAGGCTAGTAGTTAGAGGAGCTGACCTCCACTGAGTGGGCTGGGATTTAATCCCTATGCACCAATAACTGTCAAAGAATGTCTGAGGAAGTCAGAAGCCAAAAATTGTAGTTACCCAAAGGGGAATTTGGTTGTGCTTGTCAAAGCTTGAATTTCAGTCAGTCTTCACAATGCTGAGTCAGAGCTACCATTCCTGTTTGTCTTTTTTGCTATAGTTCACCTAATAGTTTGTAGTATTTATATGGTGTATTTATCCTGTTTATGAACGTAGGTAGAGAATGAATCATTAAACTTTAGGTGCGCACAGTATTTTATATCATGAAACCTTAAGTTGCATATGATTTATGATTTGTGCTTTCAGCTTTGTTTTTATTTTGGCAGATATGCTTATTTCCTACTGCCTAAGACTGATAACTAACTTTGATAATTAACTGGAGAAACATAGCATATTAGCACTTGCCACTACAGTCTGAATCAGCTTTGACATGTTCTCAAAAAAGTCAATGTCTTCCATCACTATGCCTATATTATGTCAGTAAATAACAAAAGTACAAACAGACTACACAGAAAGCAAACATGCATTTGTGTTGAATGAAAAAAAAAAAAAAGACAGAAATCAGAAATTAAATCTTACTCGGGATTCCAGTGTCATTTACCAATGGTGAAGCTAAAGTGTGAGAGAGATACCTACTTTGGGATGGGGGAGAAGATGCTGAGCCCGGCACGGAACTTCTTGATGGTCCCTCCGGCTTTGAACCAGCTGTGCCTCTTCTCCTGCTGGGCCTTGAGAAACTCATTACTAAGGTGCTTCCACTGCTGTGAGGTGAATGTGCTCAGGATCCTGTGATAATATGACAGTGAGGAAGGAAGACGCTAATTTTCTCTTTCAATCGGCGCCAAATATACCTTCTCATAAACTAAATATTACTATTACGTTAAACTAAGCTACTGAAACTAACTGAAATGTTTCTGCAGCTCTTGCTCACAATGGTACAGGTATAGATGTTTTTTAGGTCCCAAATTTAAGAGATGACATCACTTACTTTTTAAGTTGCAGGCCCAAGCTGAAACCTTCTTTATTTGACGGCTGGAACACTTCTACTGACGGCTCTAAATAAAGATGACTAATATTATTACACATAGTGTACAGATAGACACAAACTGTGTTTGTTTTTTCCCCCCATTCTCCCTCTTGTACGGCGCACAATGTACTCATCTCTCACACTCATTGAGTAGCACAAATACAAAGTCCCTTCCAGAAAACCAACATCCACAGTGACATCTTTACTCACCGGGTCCATCGAGATACTGAGAAAGAGAAAAGCGAAGTCTCAGAATAATTGGTTCTGTTCTGATAACTTTCCATGCCGTCGCAACTTCCTCCTGAGTCGGGCACAGACACACAAATATGCAGAGTTAGCATCCTAATTAAAGACATTTCTTGTAATATAAATAGATTATGATTTTATGATGCATTTTACTTTGCAAACTGTCAATATTAGAATAGTAATAGGCAAAATCAGAGGAGGTGTTTCCAGTGAAGACTCACATCTAAGAAACTGATGTTAATATGAAGATCGATGTCTACATCATCAATGGTTCCATACTCCCTGTTCATAAACACAACAACATGTAGAGTTAATTTATCATGAGTAATCAAAGTTATACTCAAACCAATTCACGTGGTTATACCCTGAGGGTGGTTGTTTTTTTTCTCTTTTGGCCCAGCTAGTTATAACAGAGTGCAAGCATGTTTAATCTTATCTCTACTTAGTTATTTCTTTCAAAACTAGTCAAAATTTAAGCAGCTTGATTGCATATGTGTGTGTGTGTGTCTTACTATCTATGCTGTACCTGACAGAGATAGCACTGTCAGTGTAGATGTCTTTTACAGCCTCAATGTCTGCATCCAGTTGAGGGTGTCGATACAGGTCAGCAGCACAACTCCCCTGCAATAAGCAGCACTGGTCACAGTTATAGCAGGGAATGAATTCTCAGTGGTTCCTAATCTTATTTTCTTTTTTAATCAAACATATCCCCACACACCCCACAGTCCCATCAGATAAAATCCAAGTACACGTTACTGTTGTGTTTCAAAACAGTTTAAGTTTTCAAGTTAAGCCTTAAATTAGAGATTTCTTATCAAAATGAATGATCTAACATTTGATATTGCTACAGTTTGCACACAATTGTTTATTCACTGTTTGTGTTAGTTTGCATTTGTACCAGCTTAAGGTTTCAACTAGCTGCTCATTACTTTCATACACTTATTTTAACTAATCATCCACAGTATGATTTACTATGACCTTGCAAAGCTCTGACTCAAAAATAAAATCTTTATAACACAGCAATTTTTTATATGAAACTATAGTTAATAACTTATATGGGATATCTGAACAATATGATATGGAGTGGCATTTAATCTTTATATTACAAAAATTAAAAAGCCTAAATAAAATGTACTATGTCTGTCATATATGTTCCTGATATCTAGAGTTGATATCTCTTCCCTTCAGCTGAGTGTGTAGAACAGATCACACAGTTTTGTTCTTATCTTCACTACACTGCTTTCATGTTCTCTGACTGCACTGAAACGAGCGTTAAGTCCCAGACTGGATTTACATTTCAATCAAAAGACTTGCAAGATAACCACAAAAAGGATAACTAACAGATTAAGGTCTTATATGAGAGTGAAGCAATGAACTTTGTGAGATGAGATGACACATTAAATATTTGCATCAGAAATTAATTTGACTGAGGTACTTGGGATTACTTGGGCTGTTTGGGGTTACGTAAGGTGTAAATAGTAAATGAAAATACTATGATCCTAATTTGAATAAAAACACAACATTCCCAGATCGTCACATATGGTAATATAAACACTTACACAACTTCACAAAACACAGCATCACATTCTGTAATTAATTAAAAATACATTTGGATTTTTTCCAGCACAGCATTAGAATGCAAATGTCAGTCATTTGGCCCATCGGAGAGAAACATGTCAAAAATGATTTACCACAATGCCGTGACATTTGGTCTGAATATTTACAGTTCCCAAGAGAATCACCCCAAATGATTCTGCTGACCTCTGACTTATTGTCTGCAGTTACTATTGGGTCAAAAATTCCTCCTGACATAAACTTAGCATACTGAAAAGTAGAGCTCTCTGCTCATGCATGTTAAATTGTTAAAAGATTACCTTTGTATCAACTGGGCTATAATATTACACAAAAGCACTGTACCAAAGATATGAGGCTTACTTTTTCCTTCATAACACTCTCTGTTATTACTGCTGAGGATTTAATAATGACAGAAGGCTTAAAATAAACACCATACATGTTTTTGACTTACCAACATTATCCTAACGTGAGGTGAAATTAACAAGTAATATATATTTCAAAACCTGTAAATTAACTGTGGTTTTGTTTGTGTCAATGTATTATAACATTGGGAAAAACTTTTTTTTTTTTTTTAGAAAAACACATACTTTTAAATAACTAGAAATAACCATAAATAAGCACAAGTAGTAAAAACACAATGCCAATCTCCTGACAACAGATTCAACAGAGATTTTGCGATGGTAATAGTGTTTGCTGTACCTGAATGCCATATAGGAATTGTTCTGATTCGTTCTCCCCATCTGACTCCTCGTCTGTCCAACACTGTCCTTTGATGTCCTGTGGGCCCACACATTGTGAAAAAGCTATTATAGTGCAGTAGGACGAAAAAGCAACCTCTTTCTATCATCCTTTCATCTCCCACTTCCCTATTTAGACTTCCTTCGTGTGCTTCAAAATACTGCTTAAATAGCATTGCAAAGAGAGAGATGAAGGGACACGATTTATTCCCGACAGGATATTCTCTCAGTTCAACCCTTTTTAAACGAATCCTCAAATGACAATGAAAAAGGATGACTTTACAAAAATAGGATTTTATAAATAAAATGAACTCTGTTTCTTATCGTTTCCAGCAAAGCCTGAAACCCAGAGGTCCAACAGAATAAACCAGAAGAATATGTTATATTTAATACTTAGATCTAGGTTATTTAATGTTTAAATGCCTATGGAAATTATTTATTTTGTCACGTCAATATAATTTAATTTAAAGCTCTTTATATCATTAACAAAGCCAAACATTTTTTTACACCATTTTAATGATAAGTAATGATTACGCCAATAGGTTCCCAGTTGTCTTACCATTGGGTCTGCTGTTATGGCTCTCTCAGACAGGTTTGGGCCTTTGATTAGTGCCAACCATGTCAGCCTGTTTCTAGGTGGAAGGAGTGAGAACACAAAAGCTTTGATTGACAGTCTCACATTACTCCTCAGTATCACAACCTCGAAAAATACAAATATAAAATTAAAAACAAACAAAACAAAACAAAAAAATAATAAAACAAGAAACAAAGAGGCCACTGCAAGTGACGCCATGCTTTGTAAACGGTGCCCTCCTCCTCTTTTCTTTAAATCTTCTGCACTTCACCTTGCCATGTATCCTAGCAACAGCCATCTCTGCCTTCTTTCAGAGTGGCATTAATCACTGCAGAGAGAATGTGTGGGAGATATGTGCAGTACGTTCAGTTCCAAGGATGTTTCCATTTTTTTGTTTGTTTGTTTTTTTTTCCAGGAATTTAACCTAAAAATATGAAAGCAGCAGAGGTTTTTATAGGCCTTACCTGTTGTAGACACAAGGCTAAAGCAGCACATTTACTTATCTCACTGCACCGTTAGACTGCAATTTATTGTTATGAGTGTGAGGAACAAATGTGAAAAAAAATATTTTTTCTGAGCTAATTTCCCCCGAGCACTAGAGTTTTAAGTAATTTTTAACGCAAGAAAACAATAGCTGCCTCAAAAGAAACAACAGTCACAATGATTGCCAAAAATATCGAAATGATCCAGTCGCTCCCTTCTGTTAGATATGTAAATAATGCACTGCTGAAAATTACAATTTACATAGTCCAGCCCACATCAAACAATAAAATGAATGAAAAAATTAACAAAATAGAAAATGATCTAGGAGGGGTGTAAAATACGGCAAGGTGACAACATAGCTTAGCAGTACGAGACTGAATGCCTTGAAAAAGACAAAGACAAAAAAGAACAGACATACACAAAGCCATTCATGGGACATATAGGTCAGTATAGTAAAAAGGATACCAATTTTTCATGTCTTCTTTGACAAGGCCTATTTCAGTATGTCTACATGAAAATTATGGGTATCTGTTTTTGTGAGTCTGTCATGATCATGCTCTTCTCATTGTTGTAAAACACCCTTTCTTACAACAATAGCACACAAGTAAATTCTCATTAAACATTGCTACTCTCAAAACCATATCTTCTTCTTTAGCTTCTTCTCTTTTCTCTATATGCCTGCTGCCTTGCTGTTCTCAACCGTGCTAGCATCTACATCCTCCCAGCTCCCTAACCGCCATTCCTGGAGCCTCTGTCGTCTCACATGCCAATAGTTACTGACACAGCGCCCACCCCCACACAAACACACATTTAGCCGTCCCCATTCCTCCTTTTGATAACTATTTAGCTTAAACACAGAGGCAGTCAGGCGTATTTTCCCCTCCCCCCATGCTCTGGAACCCCCCCACCTACCCCATCCATCCACACTTACCTCCACAGAGGATGGAGACTGGGATGCTGTCCTTGCCTCAGCTTTTCTCCCTCTTAAAGGGCACACCTGCCTCTCTCTCGGCGGCTGCTTTCCACTGAAATGATAGATGACAATAAGTCCTTTCAAATAAAACCAAACCAGAGCCACAATCCTAAATTCTGAAGTGTCTATTTCTCAATGCTTGTGGTGTGAGTCCGTAGGCAAGCCAGCTAGTGTGTGTGTGTGTGTGTGTAAGAGCCTATGTGTTTATCTATTACAGATCTCTGCTCTTACTGCTCTCTTATATTTTGCCTGACAACACTGAGGTGTCTGAGCATGCTCAGTGAGACTAGGCAAGCCAGTCATGTGACCTGCAGCTGACTGCACTGCTGCTGAGAAATAAGGGGGAAAAATGGCTCTGCATGTGTATGCATCTGCATGTGTGTTTGCATGTGGTGTGCGGTTGCATAAGTCAGTGTCCATTAGTGTGCTCTTTTACTTTGGAGGCAGCTTTTGGTTGATATTTTAATGCTTCACGACTTGTTTAAATCTATTTAACATAAAAATAGTATAATTATACCACAAGCTACATTTGCAATGTATACTACATAGCATGCAGTTACATGCAATAAATATTTCATGCAACATAATATACTAACACTCCAATTATGTTTTAAAAAGTGACTTATATTATATTAACATTATAAGAAAATAATTGTTCCCATCTCCAAAATAGACTCACTTGCATGTGTGAGACAATGGCCCTTCAGCTAATCAGTCTTTAACCTCTTTATCTCCAGGTATCTATTTAAGAACTGACCTGAAGAATGGGAAGATTAATGGACAGGTGTCCATCCACTTGCCTGTTGTGAGGCTGTAGTCTGGACAGACATGCTTGGGACAGCCCCTTACCCACCCAATTGCTAGGTATTGGATAAGATAAAGGCAGATGCACAGATGATCTGCTGAAAGAGTGTGATTGTTTACACCTGAGTTTGCTGAGTGTCTTGGAAAGCTGCTTTTTGATTGGTATTTATCCTCATTTTAGTTTTTTTATTAGTGTATTCTTGTTTTTTCCCGATTACTGCACTATAGAGGCTGGTTAAAAACAATATTTTGTTTCAACCTGTGCATTTCTGTAAATACCATGTGAAATGACAATAAACTTGAATCTTGATCTGCTGTGGTGACCTCTAAAGGAACCAGCTGCCAGAAGAAGAAAATAAGACATTTATTTGTCCCACAATAATGCAAACTAAAGGGCACTGACTCCAATGAAACACTATAAATATGGGTTTTGATGTCATTCACAGTGATTTCATCAGCTTACAGAGTTTAGACTTTTTGGTACTTTATTTGTGAAGCTAAGAAGTCAATCTAAATATTCTAAATTACATATGCAGACTTATTTAGACAAGAGGTTGCCAAATTAAGGGAATCGCTTTTGATTAAAGTCTACAAAAGAAAACTGCACACATGAACCCTTTGTCTGTTTGTACATTTTTCTAATATTTCAGTTTAGGGTGGAAGTTTCTGTTGGTTTTTTTTAAAAAACAAGCTTTCTAACCCTTACTGAGCAGCCATTTTCCAGACAGCAGCTATATTTTTCTTCATTAGCGTTTAGTCTGCTATGATGACTAGTACAGAGGAGTCCAAATTCATCCGTCTGATCTTATTCTAAAGAGCTATATCACAGTGCAATATAAAGTGGACGAAGGAAATGAACAGAAGTTTGTCAAGCTTGTCAACCTAGTTGCCTGCACAAAAGGTTACCAGGTTACCAACAGCTAACACTGGGCAATAGGCCACACTTTGAAAACTCCGTCTTTAGTCTAGGTCATTATCTTTACTCCATTTTCAGCATAATCAGATTGCTAAAACTGCGACCACACCATCACTATTCTATTTGGGGTTAGGAGAAAAAAGACACAATACCATGTTTTGGTGATGGATATATGTATGTATTCACTTCCATACATATATACGTATATATAGATATGTGTTTGTAATAACATAATGTAAAACATGTTGTTGTTTTTTTCATTTTGTAAATGAGCTCAATATTTTAAAGCAAATAATATTAAACAGTATCAACTGATTTTTATCTGTGGTTCCAAGTACTTCACATTCTGTTTTATTTTGGTAGCACTGGTGGAGGCAGTTTTACTAGAGCAGTATTAGCAGCATTAAGGTGTTCTATCTGCTCATCTCTGAGACTTATCTGAGCATATTCTCATACTGTCTTACTGTACAACATGGCACAGGCTTTAGCAGCAATTAATGCTGACTGACAGCCAAGAGCTTGGGCAGTGAACAAAGAGACTGAACAGCAGGTCTGTTCCTCACCTGGAAAGGTGTGTCAACTGGCCTAGGACGCTGGAGTAGATGGGGTCCAAGTAAAGGAAGTCAGCAATCAGAGGGACAGCAACATGGGCAGTGGGAGTAGCAGTGCTACCACAACTGTTAACAGGTGAGTTAAATATGTAACATGGTAAAAGGGGGTACACCTGCAGTGGGAAGTGCAGGCTTTTGTAGCAGTGCAAAAAAATAGCATCTGTGTTTTATTGTTGTTGTAAACTACATGTTTAGGATTATCTGCAGGTTTTGTTGCAGAGCTTAAACATTTTGTTCACTGCAGTTAAAATGTATTCGCGCCTGTGTCAAGGATTTACTTTCGGCAACCAGATAATTAATCACTGTGGCAAGCATTTTTTTTTCATAGTTATGTACTGTATGCAAGGCACAAATCCGTGTTATGTGTATTTATTGCCAAGTGGTAAAACGTAAATGTATACCCCCCCCCCCCCCCACCCCCAAAAAGTTTACATTCTCTCTTTCTCTCTAACACAGGAAGGTTTTTAATGTAGTCCAGTGGCTTTTAAAAGTTTTATGACATTCACAACTTCAGAAGCAGTTTATGCCTAACACATTCTATCAACTTTTACCAATTAAAAATCAATCCAATTTGAATGTTATTATTTTCTTTCCTTATTTCTCCAAAAAATGTTTTTTATCTTAATTTTATGTCATATATCGTTAGCTTCATAGCATAATTGCCTAAGTCAATGACTTAGGCACTTATGCTATGAAGCTAACGATATTTACCTTGGTCATCGTTACCCCACCTGCTTCAACCGTGGGGGACAAGCCACTGTTTGGGGATGCCTGCTACGGATATGATTTAAAGTTAAAAATAATAATTTAAATAAGGCGCAAATAATATTTACATAACATAACAAATAATCGAAGTTAATGTTTATATTTTAAGAGAACGTATTTTGACAATATTCAATATTAAGTAACAAAATGCACATACTTATATAACTGACCATAACCAGACTGCTGTATCGTTTTTTTATCGCTAGATGGAGTTAGAGTCTATAAAGAATTTCCGAGGCCCACGTTAGATTTTTCTGTCTACTGCTGAATGATTGGGAACTTACAAAATACAGCAGGGGCACTAAAAAGCATTTGGGTCTCTTTTTTCTTTCTTTCTATTAACAGTCTTTCATCAACTAAGTTTAACATAAAAAATATATGATGACAGCACACAAGTCGGTTACCGTATACAGCACGTCTAATGATGCTTCCCATGTTACACTAAGCAGCAGATGGTTAGCACGTCCAGGCACTAATGAAGCCAAAAGACAACAAGTAATATTTAATTCATTTAAATACTACGGGGCCTGTAAACGGAGACTGAATGCCGATGTTAAGCAAACTACTGCATTTTTCATCTTCCTCACTTTTATTCGGGAAAGCCACACATAGTCACATGTCCAGGTCCTCACGCGTCCCAACCACTCTGTATCCTTCCGCGCTTTTTTTTATTTATCACTTCCTGGCTTTCAAAAGGCGTAAACCCGATATAAAAGTGAAATAAATCTTCCTTTTTCGTGTTCTTGATGCTATAATGGTCGCAGCGATTGATATAAGACTCTAAAGACCCCCTTTCCCTTTTTACACGTTCTCTCGGATGGATATCGTAGCATCCCTAGAAAGTAGTGCCATAGCTTGAGGTTCTAAAGAGATCACCTTGAGCTGAGCTCAGTGATACGCCAGTCACATCGGTTCAACAGCTACTAAAGGTGGGTATCCTCAACAGGGGGTTCAGCTGCATTGTCTGTCGATCCATCGGACGTGTCACAGCTTTTAAAACCTGTAAGACTTTTATTTTCAGTAGCTATTTTTTACACTCTGGTAAGATTACCGAGTAACTCTGCGTGTTGCTCACCGACATGTGGTTTCCTGTCTTTCTCATTTACCGGTATTTTAATTGATTACTATTTTAAAGCCTCAAAATGTAACAGTGTTAATACAGCTAGATAAATACAGTCGACTTAGATCAGCCATTTTAAACCCCTCATATGCGGACTTAGAATGCTTTTAACAGCCTTGTGGCAGTGCATTTAATAAACGGATAAACCGAGGGAATGTATGTGTAAATTGACCAGCTGCTTATATTACAAACTCTCAAAAAGTAGCAGTATTGTTTTTGTAGCCAACCCAGAAAATGTATGCATACCAGTAACATTTTATTTCATTCGCGTGAAACGTTGTAGAATCGCTTCCTGTTGCCTCTTGACGTGGGTGTGGCCCCTCCGTCTTTTCGGCTTCCCATTGGTCAATCTCCGTGATGCGTCTAGCTCAGGAAAATGTGACGCAGGATGAGAACGTGACCTTTAGCGCATCGTCTTTACTATAACTTGATGCATTTTTATAAAACACTGAAGCTTTATAGCTGATGTAGCTTTTAAATAATGAAAAAAATCTAGTTAATTTCATTGTTGGTAATGTAATGATACTTAATTAAAGAATTGCGTGGTATGTGTTCTCCTTTTCCTCCGTGTGCCCGTTACTGCTAAGCTAAACTCATCACGATGCGCATCTTCATCCTTTTAATTCATCAGTCTTTCCTCTCTTAAGTAAATGCCGGCCACGTTAGATGTTGTGTATGGCATGACCGTCCTGTAGATCTAGTTTGAAATATGGGTTTTGTTTGACTACAGTAATTTTCCGCAGTGGTGGAAGGCCTTATTGACACTAGATACATAGGAATGAAGGCAGGTCTCATCCTGCCAGGTATGTGAACACTTCTTTTTTTCCACAAAAAGAAGTCTTTTAGCTGAATTTTTAAACTGCAGTTTGATATCCTTAATAATTGTGAAATACACCTCGTGCATATGCTTTATTTTCTGAAATGCAGTTATTTGTATAACACTAATTGTCATTGATATGACCTTCCTGGGCAAATGAGCTGTTTACAAAATGAAGTCTCATTTAGTCTGTGAAGGTTCTCAGTCATCCAGGTCATCGTAGTCAAAGGAGCTTGCAAAGAAAAGCGTCTGGACTTCTTTAGTCTCAAGTCTCATTTACAAGAGCCCAACCAAATCAGTTTGTCAGGCAACTGACTGAGTTCTGTTGAAGTGATTAACTCCACAAGAGAACCTCGAGTGTCTTTGCCACTTAAAGCTAGACTGAAAGCACAGAACTCTAGAGGCACTGTTGTAATTATTTTCTCCCATAAAGGCAGAGTAACCCAAGTTAAATTGAGCCTGTGAACTTAAACTTCAGACTCTAGAACTTTATTTTTATTTTTTATCAACAAATACCTCAACAGAAGGTTCTGTGTGACAAACATCTGGGTCATCACTTAGTAATTGTCTGCTTTTGAAAGCATTGTAAAGGGCACCTATCTGTTTACCAAGACCAGTGTGAGTCGTGGATGCCACCTGCTGCTACAGTTAATGAATAAAACTACAATTTCCTCTTCTAGTAGGAACTCCTGTCCTTGACCTGCTGTTTTGATAAGAAAGTTTAGCTTTAGCAAAGCTGGTGGTCAGTGTATTAATCTGGACCAAACAGCTGTTGGTCTCTCTACTGTAGATGTATGTTTGCTAATGCCGCATGGAGCCAACTCCACCATTATGAGTATTCCTCTGCCACCACCTGACAAAATGGTCACTCTAAAGGTACACACTACCCTAAATAAAGTTTGTAATAATCTGTAGATTCTAACAACCATCATGTATTCTGAGGATTAGCTTTCTGCCACTTGACTTGCCATGTTGTGTTATTATTAGCCAAAAATCCATTTTTAGACTCGGGGCTACCCTAGCCTGGTAGCAACACTGGTGTCAGGAGTATTCTGACACCAGAAGTCAGAATACAGAATACTTCCTCACAGAAGTCTCATGTATGTCGGTTGTATTAGATCGTGGTGACTGTCTAGTCACTGTGGGTGCTCTTCATATCCTTTATCCTCATTGAATGGATTTACTCTTGAGCTCCTGGGAATGTTGCACACATGCACGCACGTTGCTGCCGCACTCAGTTCTGCTGTAGCAAGGAGAAGTTTGTTCGCTGGCATTGGAAGCTCAAGCACACTGGGGTGGCTATGGAGGTCATTTGTGTTAACATGCTTTGTCCCCAAGAAGAACAGGAAGATCTACTGGGGGTATGTAGTGTAACCTGCAAATGGTGCCTTGGTTGAGAGAGTGTGGAGGATTGAAACCATTCAAGAGCCACCTTGGATTAGCCCAGTGTTACATCACAGGTCATACAAAATGTTATGTCGCCCTGGCAGGAATGCTACTGTAACTGCTTATGATTGCACAGCTGTTTTCATAGATAAGTTGGATAAGAAATGGTTTAGAAAGACGTGATAAGATGGTGAGACAATATGTTACAAAAGTATATGTCTTACAAAATGATTATCAGCACTCTGCTCTTAGCTGGTCCTGTATCTGTGTCAGGGTTGCTGTAGCTGCTGCTGGTCTGTGACTACTGTCCACTAGGTATCCGGGGTTCAGAGATGCCTCTTTATGTAGTCATTGTGTTTCTCTATAACAACAAGGAGCATGCAAGCTGGAACAATGCATGTTCTTTGGCCAGTCTCATTCCTTCTGGTCCAAAAATAACACTTCACTTGAGGATACAGGCAGTATGTGAGTGTGAGAGGACATTTCTCCTGAACTGCAAAAGACACATGCAGATAATTCTGTGTATTTGCAGAAGAAAATCTTATCAGATCCCTATTTTATGACAGTAATGATGAGACATTCAGCACATTTTTGGTTGATGCACATTTGAAATCCCCAACCTCAACAAGCAAGGGTAAGCTAGCAATTCTGTCACTAGAAGCAAGCCTGTAGTTTTATTACTATTCCTACTCCTAGATACAGCTATGTGGTTTTTTTTTTTTTTTTTTTTTGTTTTGTTTTTTTTTTTTTTGCCAACTATGACTGTTTGTGTGTCCTGGAGACACATTATGTAGTGGGAACTACAGCAACAGGGCTTTTGAGCACTTTGGCAAGGGTCAGTATATCTGTCTGTGGAAAGCTTTTTAACACAGTAGCTTTCCAGAGATGCAAGGAACAGCCTAGTAAATATAGAAGGCTTTACATGTGTGCCCACGTGTAGCACCAAGACTGGCTATATGGTGCAGAGAGGCCTATGGGCCTGCCCAGCTTGACGTTTCTGTCACAGTTCTAAATTTTTTATTTTATTTTTTAATGCATCTCTTTTCAAGTGAATTCTCTCTCTGTTGTATAAATACAGAATTTTCCTTTTTTGGGGGGGAGTTGGTTTTGGACATATTTGTAGTCGTCTAACAAACATCTTCTGTAGGAAGTTGCATAAAACTTCATTTCCACATTTCCTTCTAAATGTCTTTAAAGTTCAATACAGTCCAACATTGCAAAACTGAAGAGGTTTAACGTTAAAGATGTAACATTCAAATTAGACTGTAGAAAAGAGTGACAATGATGGCATTGCATCTTGATGTTGCATTTTTCTCAGATGTTTTGATTGTCTGATTGTCATCGGCTGTGTTTGTTCGACATCATGCTATTGTACTATTTAATCCATTTTGTTAAAGTCGTTTTATTGCTTTTTGGGTCACACCAGGAAATCATTTAAAAACAGCATGCTGCAGTAGCTAGCATGATTACAGGCTCCTTTTGCCCCCTCTGAGATTTTTCCTTGTGGTTCAGCCCACTGAAGGGTTGAGTGTGCTGCAGTAGTGTGACTGAGCTCACGTACAACATTAGTCTGCCTCATTGATGGAAATGTTACATCACCAGTTAGCAGGCTGCTGGCAGTGAGGTTCTGTCTGGAATCCCCCACCATGATGCATTTGCATTTAGGATGTTATGAGTAAGAGAAAGTCAGACCACTACCACGTGTCTGCAGTAAATCTTCCACTGAGAAATTACCACAAAGATGGCTTTGGCTTCAGTTGTAGCTGCAGCATCTAAAAATTGTCTGTGTTTTCCAGATTTTTTTATTTTTTATTTTTTTGCATTAGCCTTTGTATCCTGTTCTGTGTATATTGGTAGGGAATTAAGACTGGTACTAAAGGTGGCTTTTAGTGACTTGTCAGCCTGTTGCTTTGATTAAAAAAAAAACATAAAATAAACCCTTCAAATCTACTTAGAAGTGAAGTTAATCAAATCTGATTAATTTTGCTGTCTGTAAAACCAGCCTATTAAATGAAATATTTGTTTTAGTTGTGTAACCACAGCAACCAGAGCCCTAAAAGAAGCTGCACTCATAATCACTATAGATAAGTAATGTTACACCCTGCTGAGACATGCCTACCTTGTTGGATTAAGCATGATACAATGCTCATTGATACAGTACCTCTCATAACTCTGATTCGTAGGCTGAAAGGAAGGGAGTGTCCCAGCCACACATAAAAGTTCCCTGTGTGCAACTGACTATATTGAGTCACTTCTCACTGCACAGGATTTTAGGTAATCTCTGTTCTATACAGCCTTGTGTTTTACAACTAGAAAAGAGTGATGGTTTCATGTTGAAAGTACAGAAATTCCAACCTTCTAGTTGAGATGTGACTGTTGGCATCGGTGACTCAGCAAGAAGGGTGGGTGGTCTAGCAGCTCAATGGGCTGTACTACTCTGTATAAGCCTTAGCATGTCCTCTAGCGCTACAGATCAACGTTAATATATTTCCTGTTCGTTTTTAAGCTGTTCCAAAGAGGTTGGAGTTATTTTCCTTAATTATTGAAGCGTGAAACATTCATATCCTCAAATTCAAGATAGTCTTGTGCAAATTCTGTGCTCACAATAACCCAGTGCAATATTTAGATTTCATAAGGTGAGTGAGTGAGCTGTCCGTCCGTCTGTCTGTCTTAGCACTACCATGGTTCAGTTTTCCCCTTATGGCAAACTGAGCCATGACTTGTGTATATCATGACACATTTTGTTGGACTTGCGCAGTCTAATACAAAGGTATACAAAAAGGGCTTAGACTGTTAACAGTCTTACTGTTACTCTATGATATAAACTAGCCTAACTAATAGCTATCCTGTTTTACAACACAAATGCAGGTATGTGGATGATGCTTTCAGTGGAATCCAACAACCTCAGTAATAGATTAATTTTATATTTTTTTTTCTCTTTCCTGTTTAGGACTTCTCCAGTTGCACCAGGAATCACCATGCCTCAGTTAAAAGGAGATATGGGCTCGGCCTTCATCCAGACACAGCAGCTCTATGCTGCTACAGCCGACACTTTCCTGGAACACATGTGCCTGCTGGATATCGACTCAGAGCCCATCACTGCGCGCAACACCGGAATTATCTGCACCATTGGTTGGTCCAACCTACCTTTTTTTTTTTTTTTTTTCTTTTTTCTTTTAACTTGTACTCACACAATAATAGATGTGAAACGAAGCTCTTTGTACATTTAAAAGAGAACATCTGTTTTTAAAGCCGCTGTTGTAGGGGCAGCTTAAAAGCTAAGACACTGCATTTCTGGAGATTTAGTTTTTGGTTTTGTGGTGCAAACGTTGCAACGTTTGGTTAAGTTTTCCGTTCACACCATTGAGTCTTCATACAGTACCGTATCTTTTAACAAAATAAGATCTGTTTGGAATTTTACATTTTGGACTTTAGTTTGTACACAATGACTTGTTCCTCCCTGCTAGTAAACGGTATCAAAATCCTAAATGTTAGAATTTTCAATAACTCTGTGCAGGGCCAGCCTCTCGATCTGTGGACATGCTGAAGGAGATGATCAAGTCTGGAATGAACATTGCTCGCTTAAACTTCTCCCATGGCACACATGAGGTGGGTCTTCCTACAACTCGGTCCGCTATGTAAATGTCTTGGGCAATGGCAGTTTACATTTCAGACAGTTAAATCAAATTTTATCTGAGCTGATGGTTTCTTCAAATATAGTTCTTTGTTTTTAAAGGTGTTGCAGATTCTGAAAATTCAGTGTAGAAATCATTAATAATTTTCTTTGAAATTTTTTTTTTTAACATACTTGACTTTAATATATTCTTGGACTGAGTAGATCTAGCTGTTTCACAAAGAATCAATGTAACTGTAGATTTGAAAATGGAAAACGAAATCAAAGCTTTGCTGTTTTGCAGTGCTAGAAAAGCAAGCAGCAACACCTGGCTTTGTTTTGGGGTTTTTTTTCCAGCTGGCAAAACCATAATGGTTTTCTCATAGTGGTTGTGGTGTAACGCTGAAAGTCAGCCAATGTGATTACCTGCCACTTAAGTTATTATTGAAAGCTCCGGTTACCCAGGTAGGCAGCATAAGCCGTGGGCAGGCAGTAGCTGTTTATAAAACCACAAACGATACACTGCTAGTTAATTAGCATGCACTAAGGTGCAAAGCTGGATGTGTTTAATTTTCTTATAGCATTTCCCACAGCTCTGTAGCAAATGTTGGCCAGCATTGAGAAGTAGCAAGATTTCTGGGGGAAAAAGTGCACCTACATTCTTTATCTTCCTTTAAGATATAACAATGTATTTTAGTTTGTTTGCACTCCTGCTTGTGCTAGGATTTAGTTTCATTATTGGCGTACTACTTTTCATCATCTACTTGACTGAGGAATTTCCTTTTGAGAAACGCTACACTCAAACTTATCATACATGGCACAGTATCAGAAGGTGTCTGTCATAATCAAGTTTAACCTGTGTTTAAGGACGCACACAGTGGCATGTCACCCGTCCAGTTATTAACCGTGACAGCTTTATAGCCAAATACACACTTAAAAATGCAAGCCCATGTCAGTCCATGCTTCATGAACTCCTGTCTCAGGAAAACGAGACAGGAGGACGGTGCACCCCGCCCACCATCTGTTTGACCCACTGCCCTCTGACGGCGCGTCAGGTCAATCAGTTCCCACACTTCCATATTCACAAAGGGCTTCTTCCTCTGAGCCATTTGGACTGTAAACAAGCATCCCCCCTTCCCCAACCAACACACACCCCACTCCTGCCCACCCACTTTACTAATCTGAGCCATGGATTGAGTAACCCCCATCCCTCAGGCCACTCATTTAAAAATAAGGTTTTTTGTTTTTTTTGTTTTTTTTCTCCACTACTTCCAAGCACTTTGCAACTTGGTAGTATACATTTCTCCTGTTTGCTATTTATTCATGCTACCAACTATTTATATTTTATTCCACCACAGTGGAGCTCCCAAAATTTCGTTGTACGTGTACAATGACAATAAAGGGCTATTCTATTCTCTATTCTAACCCCATGATGATAACGTATAATTATGACCCAGTTTATAGTCATGTGAGTTGTATTTTTATCTGTTAATTGTCTGGCGTTACTTTTATGTCTGCTTTGTAAAACCTTTATCTGAGAATAAATGCATAAAGTAGTATTGCTCTTTAACATGTTTGCAATCCAAGATGGAATAGAAAGAGGTTGTTAGGGACAGTTTTGACTGAAAGAAATAGTTGGGGTTGACATCTGGGGAAGAGTATTTACTGGAAATATTAACATATTGACTTCTTCCTTGCTTTACAGTATCATGCACAAACAATCAAGAACGTTCGTGAGGCATGTGAGAGCTTTGAGCCTGGCAGCATCCAGTACAGGCCTATTGGCATTGCTCTGGACACCAAGGGCCCAGAGATCAGGACTGGCCTCATTAAGGGAGTGAGTTCAGCTCCACTTGTTCTTTACGAAGCTTCAGTAGAATAAAACCCAACCAGAAAGAACAATAACTTATGTGATGATTGTGTTAATGATTTGACAGAGTGGTACTGCTGAGGTGGAGCTGGTCAAAGGCAACATGATCAAGCTTACCTTAGATGATGCTTACCAGGAGAACTGCAGTGAGGACATTCTCTGGCTTGATTACAAGAACATTACCAAAGTTGTTGAAGTTGGCAGCAAGGTCTACATTGACGATGGACTCATATCCCTGCAAGTCAAGGAGATTGGTGAGTAAAAGCCAGGCCATGATAAATGAGGCCAGCCTCAAAGTCTCTTCTTCTGATCTATTATAATATTTAAAAAATACTTATGTTTATTTTTCACCTCCAAAGGCACTGATTTCCTCAGTTGTGAGATCGAGAATGGTGGCACCTTGGGAAGTAAGAAGGGAGTGAACCTACCCGGTGCTGCTGTAGACCTGCCAGCTGTTTCTGATAAGGACATCCAAGACCTGCA
Source organism: Mchenga conophoros (assembly GCF_057382185.1). Taxonomy (NCBI): domain Eukaryota; kingdom Metazoa; phylum Chordata; class Actinopteri; order Cichliformes; family Cichlidae; genus Mchenga; species Mchenga conophoros. The sequence goes on from NC_140526.1 coordinate 11,298,421, forward strand.
GTTTGGTGTGCAGCAGGGAGTCGACATGGTCTTTGCCTCTTTCATTCGCAAAGCGGATGATGTGCATGCTGTCCGCGCAGTGCTAGGAGAGAAGGGCAAAAACATTAAGATCATCAGCAAGCTTGAGAACCATGAAGGTGTACGCAGGTGTGTGGAAATGGCTTGCTATATCAACATCTTTTATTTAAATGATGGTGTATTGTAGAGAAGAAATAAAAGTAAGCTGAAACCTTTTTTTTTTAAAGGGCTTTAAAGTGGTCTTTATGAGTGTATGTTTATGCCTGACAATATATCATAACAAATGGTTGCACTTGATGAATTTGATAAGCTGGAATTTTTGTACCCGTTTTGCAGATTTGATGAGATCATGGAGGCCAGCGACGGTATCATGGTTGCCCGAGGTGACCTGGGTATTGAGATCCCCACAGAAAAGGTCTTCCTTGCCCAGAAAATGATGATCGGTCGCTGCAACAAAGCTGGCAAGCCAATCACCTGTGCCACTCAGGTCAGACAACAGTAAAGAAAATGTTGCATTTCCTCCTAGCACATCTAGTTTGCTGAGTACTCGGTGTACTAATCATCCTGTCGGCCTAAATGTGTTCAGCTACGTAAATTTTAACCAGACTGGTTTTATTTTCCTAAATTATTCAGATGTTGGAGAGCATGATCAAGAAGCCTAGACCCACTCGTGCTGAGGGCAGTGATGTAGCCAACGCAGTGCTGGATGGAGCCGACTGCATTATGCTCAGTGGAGAGACTGCCAAGGGAGACTATCCTCTGGAGGCAGTGCGCACACAGCACATGGTGAGTTAATGTATAATAACAATATCAAAAGATGGGGAAAATATCTCAAATTAGGCCATAAAGAACTGTAATTTAAAGTAATGATTTTGTGATTTGATTGCATGAATTACAATTATAAATTGGAAAAGATTATAGCTACTGGGTGGTTATGCTTTCATTCTTTCCCTTTTTTCCCCTTTCAATTTTTTTTTGTGTTCACTTTCATGCCCATTGGCATAAACTTTTTACTTTGTCACTTGGTGAAACTTTAAGATGTCAGCCGACATCATCAATATACAAATGAACCATGTTAAAATTCTCAGTTGGGATAATTGACAAAATCCCAGTGATAATTCCGTCTGTGTTTGGCATTTTAAATAACTCTGACATTGCATGATTTCCAAATCATAATGCATGTTGCCTGAACCCCTTCATCTAACACATTGGCTGTTACTGCTATTGTTTACTAGTTACTAAAGTTGCTATGATTTCAGGGAAATCTGTGGAACTTTGGTAGCTGTTAAATAATTCATAGTGCAAATCACTTGTATTCCAGAAAGAGAGAAAAAAAGTGGCTGCTGGAAAAGGGAACAGAAAAAGCATTTTTAAATGATGCTGCACTCAATGACCTGATTAACAAAGGACTGTGGAGATTCCTTAAAATTTGCACACTGTATACCCACATTTGTGTTGTTTAGTTAGGGACAGTCTGAATGAAGTACAATAAAAGTAAAGCACCTTTGATGAAGTCTTAGACCCCATAGAAATTTGCTCTAAAGTATGCACTTAATGCTGTGTTCATTGTTCATGCCTTTTTTTTGGCTTACTGCAACTGTTCACAGCTACTCTGCAATAGAGATGCAGTGACTCAGCAGTCCTGCAGATCTTAGTTTTGAACTTGCTGCCCCCACAGTGAAGTTGGAAGGAATGCTTTAGAATCTTATGTACAGTACAGCCTCTTAATAGCCTCTGTTTATTTAAATAAAACACTTATTTAGTAAGGAAAAGGAAAATAAAACTAACCTCTTCTAAGCCTCTGTTAAAAGTTATTTCTGTATGGTTCCTCTTTAGTCCTCCTGGCTGCCCTTAAGTTTCTTCAGCTTTTTGTGCAGTTTGTTTTGACTCAGTGTTTGTCATTTGTTTTTAACCCAGTAGCTTCTTTAGGACATATTTGTGATTTAATGTTTTAGATAATTTAATTTAAAATTAATATGCAGTTCACTGTATGTCATATTTGATATCATGTAAAAGTTTTTGTAATTTAATCTTGACATTCCCCTTTTTCCCCACTTACTGCACACCTAAATTCTTATATTGCCTTTCATTTCTTTTCTTTTCTTTCTTTTTTTTTTTTTTTTTTTTTTTTTTAAAACCTCCTTCACTAACTTTTTTTTTTTTTTTTTTTTTTCCCCTGTTTTTCATCTTCCTTAATTTGTTTTCCTTTTCTTGTCACTTATTCTTGCTTTACAACTGTTTGCCTGGTTTGAAAACTTTCTTCGATGCATCTTGCCCTCACTTGTGCCAGATTGCTCGTGAAGCCGAGGCAGCCATGTTCCATCGGCAGGTGTTTGAGGACCTGCGTCGTTCCACACCGCACTGCAAAGACCCTGCTGAGGCCATTGCAATCGGTGCTGTGGAGGCCTCCTTTAAGAGCTTGGCCTCTGCGATCATTGTGCTCACAGGCTCTGGAAGGTAGGCAGGTTATCTGGTCTGCCAGTTGGTGGAGGTCACTAACTGTATTTAAGGAGTCTGAGAGGCAGCGTAGGGCCAGGCAGGGACTTTCCAAGGGAACAACTGGGAGAGCTGGCAAACATAACTAGACTCATGGTTGGATGTTAAGAAGTTCTATAGAAGCAGTTAAATGCTTGTGTGGGGACCCTAAAGAAAAAAGACAACATATCCCCAACCCTATTACTCAATGTTCTTCTTCACTGATTTGTGTGTGTGTGTGTGTGTGTGTGTGTGTGTGTGAACATCTTCATTGGCTACATTAGCCATCCTTGTTTAACCAGGAGTCTAGCTACACATTTGCCAGTTAATCCCATTGGTGTGAGTAGCTCATTATATAGTGTGTGATTGAGAGTAACCCCTCCCCAACCCTTCCCTTCGGGGTTCAGATAGCACGAGAGGCCGAGGCAGCCACCTTCCACAGAAAGCTGTTTGTGGAGCTGAGGAGACACTCGCAGCTGACCAGAGATCCTACAGAAGCAGTAGCTGTTGGAGCTGTTGAGTCATCCTTCAAATGCTGTGCTAGTGCCATTATTGTTCTCACTAAGACTGGAAGGTAAGGAAAAGTGGAATAGAGGTGACATGATTCGGGTCCGCAGGTAAGGTGTCGCCAAACGTGTGCTCGCCCATTTAACCCAGCTCCTCCGTCTTCCTCAAACACCTAATGTACTTGTGAAAATCCCCATCCTTCTAGTGTGTGTGTGTGTGTGTGTGTGTGTGTGTGTGTGTGTGTGAGATAACAGTAACTAATTTTATAAAAAATGAGACGGTTATGTCATTAGCCCAGGTGCCCATCTTTTAGACTCTTGTCATTTATAGTTTTGTGAAATTTTAGTTTGGATTGTTGTATTGGCTCAAAATGTTTGAGAACTTGTGACAAAAATATTATTTTAAAACCATAACTTATTTACACACTATGGTGTAAATATGCAGATTTTAAAAAATTGCCAGCATTTTTCTCTTATCATTATTAGCTGTACAGCAGCTGGTTTATTCAGAGAACGCCAAGTTCACGTTTAACAAAGTGATCCTTTAACAATCTTTGCTATTAGAGGATCACTTGGTCTTTAACCGTGGACATCTTGGGCTACTGACAGTGACTTTAAACCTCTGCATATCGATGCTAAAACATAAGTGTTGTCACTTATTTTGGGCTACTCTGACCACTCACTATGGAAATGTTAGAGACTCTGGTTGCTTCCCTTGCCTCTCATACCTGTTGGGAGCAGAACACTGAGAAATAGAAATGAGCCAGACTATCTGAGAACACTTGTGTGTGGGTGGTGGATTATTAATTGCACTGAATTGCTTCTTTCAGGAAACCATCAGTATGGAGATAATTTGCATATATTAAGTTGTTAGTTTCTTACTTATTGCTGAAAATCACTAAGTATTATGAGTTAAATGCTTGGATATGTCTGCTTGGTTAAATGTTTTGCACTTTTTGGAAAAAAAAAATCTAATTAAAACCTCATTGTTCTGCACAACCTTTAACTACTAATTTACAAAACATTGGGATTCTCACCCATGTTAAATGGATCACTGAAACATTGAGTGTATTTTGGAAGTAGTATGTTAACCCCTAATGATATCAAGTATAACAACTGGAATCAGAAATGAAGGAAGAGTTCCATTAATGAAACGTGACTGGAGGGCTTTATAATAGGAAAACTTTCAGCCATTTTACAAGAGGAATTTGCTAATGTGAAATCATGTTCCAAAAAGAAGTCTGCCTTGCAATCAAAAAGCACTGAATACCATAAAGCTGTAAAGAAGTTCAAAGTCTTTTACAAAAGTTAGATAAGAAAAAATGATTTAATACTGTGGCTGTGTCCTTGACCGAGATGAGCGAAGCTTTTAGCTGTCTGTTAAAAGATGAGTTGGGTAAAGTCGCTGTTCACAGGTGTACCATATGCTAATCATGGGACACATCAACTGGTACAGTAGCACAGAGCTGGGATAACAATACACTCCACAAATAAACATCGTAAAACACTGTTTAATTCCCTTTTTTTTGCTGATGAAACTTTAAATTAAGGTTACTCCATAATGAAGCAAAAAAGATGGTAGCTACAATAGGACAGATGGATATAAAATTAAACATGCTCATTAAAGACCCCATATTGCAATTATTTGCCTAAGAACATGTGGTTATCTTTACTTGATCATTTTAACTTTGAGACTTGGGCTATGATTGGACCAATCAATACAAATTTTTGGGCAGTTGTAATGGGTTCACCTGCTCAGTATGCATTAAAATCCATCCATTTCCTTTTTGGAATCTCTTCAGTAAACTTGTACTACTGCAGTCTTTGCATCAATGAAATATGGATGAAGTGTTTAGTTTCCTCTGTGTCCGTGCAGGTCTGCCCACCTGATCTCCAGGTACAGGCCCCGTGCCCCCATCCTCGCTGTGACCCGTAATGCTCAAACGGCTCGTCAGGCCCACCTGTACCGCGGCATCTTCCCTGTCCTCTACACCAAGCCCTCAAACGAAGTGTGGGCAGAGGATGTAGACCTGCGTGTCAACTTTGCTATGGAAATGGGTAAGCAGCTGTTACCTTTAATACCCTGTATACTGTAAACCTAATTTAATACATCAAATAACCACTGCTTCATTTATTGTTTCATAATGATTTTTTTTCTTTTCTTTCTTTTTTTTGTTTAGGCAAGGCCAGAGGCTTCTTCAAAGAGGGTGACGTTGTCATCGTGTTGACTGGCTGGCGTCCGGGCTCTGGTTACACCAACACCATGCGTGTGGTTCTGGTGGCCTGAACAGCCAGGAGGGCAGCTCTGCTTTCTCCTTTTTCTTTTTTTCCCCTTTCATCTATCTTTCATAGCGTTCCAACACCACACTTCACTCCTGCTCACAGCCTTTGGAATCCAGACACTGGGGCTCACATGCTCTACCATTCAACAACTTAGCATTTAGGAAATGATGCAAAGGATTTTTGAAAAGGTACAACCCTCATGGTCGAGGTTTTGAGTGTGAGTGGAGTGTGTTTTTCGCACAGTTCTACCTATGTTCCATTCCTTTCAATTACCTAAATCAAACCAGTCTTCAGGGCCTCAGTAACACACCCTGACCAGAAACTGCTGTATTTATTCACTCAGAACACTTGTATAACTTTAAAAGTTGAATTTTATGAGTGACTGCTTCCTGGTCTGTGTGCATGTGCGTACTGACTCATGTTTAGGTGGGGTTGGTGGTGGAGCCAGCTGACCTTACCAGAGCCCCTTGAGTCTGTAAGGGCATACTAAAAACACTCCTCAGCTGGTTAATTGAACAAAGTAGTGGCATTCTCTGGGCTCCCCGCACAGTGGCTCCACCACTCCACCCAAACAAATCCTGCTCTATTGCTGTCTATATGAAGTGTCCTCATTCGCCAGCTTTCACTGTACAACAGTGTATATGTAAGTGTTGCACTCCTAATTTACTCCAATGTTACATTCAATATTATACTTGACTCTTGTGAGTGGTGAACTTTTGTTTTGGGACATCCAATACTACTTATATTTTGACTGTCTATAGAAAGCTAGTTTTGGATGTCTAATTCAGAGGTAGTTACTGTGTTTGTGTGTTCAGTTGTGTCAAAGCCTTTACATTTCTTTGCGTTTAGATGATATCAAAGCTGGCACCTATGGAAAAATGTGTGGTTCACTAAAGATGACTTGTGTGATTGAGTATAGGACTGATGTAAAGATATGAAGCCCTGACCCTCTAAGTCAATGGTGGTGATGGGTAGGATCCCAGATTTTCTATCTCTGTTGATGACCCGCTGTAACTGTCTCCACGTGTGTAACATGCTTTTGATTGTAATGCTAGAGTGTAAGAACTAACAAAATGTAAAGGAGTATTATAATGCTTAGCTGGTGTACTGAGCTGTCCAACAAGACTTGAGTTCCATCAATAAAAGAGATGAGCACCTATCTGAATGTTGTGATGCGTTTGAATCATTGTTTGTGGGTATATTCAATTTCCGTGCACAAAGTAAAGGAGTGAGACTAGTGAGACTTGACTCCTTTATTAAAATTTATTTAAATGTGTTCTAATCACCAAAAGGTTTCACAGTGGTACAGGGTATTGCTAGACTCAACAGTATCCAGGAATGTAAGAACTTACAAGTACAGTTGGCAAAGTGTTGTTTTTCCATATATGACCATTAATGACAATATTTTTAACATCTTCTGTAGTGGCTGGGTTTGGCTGAAGGATAGTCTTTATCCTTACAACTTGATGTGTTCCTTGCAGTGGTGTAGGAATAAAGGTTAATTCTGAACCAATAAAAGAAAATTATCTGGCTCCCGTTAATCACAGCATGGGTACGTGTTTAACATTTACTGGCAGTCCTGGCTGTACACCACCCCCACCTGCCTGCGGATCTCATCCTCCAATTCAGCCAGCAGGAGAGAGTCTGCATGGGACATGACAGTACTTTCCTTCAGCCCTGGGGGGGAAGAAATAATGTTAGGCTTGCTTATGTTTTTAAGTAGAGTTTCTGATGCCACCTTGTGTTAAAGGTGTGCATTACAAGTCAGTCAATAGCCAAAATATTTGGACCATTAATGATTTTGTTGTTTTTTTTTCCCTTAGTGTGGATGCAGACTAATAATCTAAAAGTCTTAGTACCTTTGAGCAAACACTGTCGAACCTCTTCTGCTTCATAACGCATTCCTGTACTATTGATGAAGTTGAGAGGCAAATAGGGTTCTGGAACTGGGTACTCAATCTCCTTCTCATTCACCACTAATGATGTGGGGCACCACATAGCAGGGACCTAAGAAATAAATAGATTTAAATAAATAATATAAAAAAAAAAATATATATATATAGATAGATAGATAGATAGATAGAGATATATATATATTTGATTCAGAAATTACCTTGGTTGACTTTGAAATGATTTGTATGATGTATATCCTTAATGATTAACAAAAAAAGGTTTGCTCAAACTAATAAAATTTAATTTAACCTTTGATGACCTACCCGAACTGTGCCCTTTGTTCCCATAATAATGGCATCATTGGGCAGTTTTACACCTGAGGAGCAGGTAATCACTGCCATTCTGTTCTTGGAGTACTTCAGAATGGCGACCACGGTCTCATCCACTCCTATAATAACAATATAATTTATATTATATATATATATATATATATATATATATATATATATATATATATTGTTATATATTTGTTATTATATACTATAATAGCAAAGAAAGTACATTTGGTAAAGACACATTAGGATGAAGGAATATGGAGACATGGTTGGCTGAAAATATTGGACCATAAATAACTGCTGCAGTTCAACCTTTATTGTGCCTCATAAAGGCAACAATAGATAAAGACTTAAAAGAGGAATGCTGTAAAAGAAAAAAAATCTGAGTTCACACTCAGCAGATGTCATGGTGTCACTAAAGCTGGAACATTAACTTTACAACTTGAGCTTTTTTCAGATTTCAGTTCCCTATAATGTTATCACATGACAAGCTGCAACTGAAAACAGCTTTGTCACTGTCAGCTCTATTGTGGACCACAATAATACATTTTAGTGACTAAAATGCCAACAAAGATTGTTTTTTCATTGTTTTTAAGCGAGCAACAGAAAAAAAGAACGAGTCAGCTATTCCACCATTGCCATTTGACTCAGGACAGTAGTATAAACAGCATTATCGTGTAAGTACAAAACTACATGTTAATAAGTGACACGGCTTTAAAAGTCATTACCAGTCTCCACGTGCAATACTCCACTAGCTTGGATGCTCTCTGGCTTCTCTCCATTATACACCATGGATACAAACTGCAAGCAGTAGATCCCAATGTCTAGTAATGCTCCTCCACCTAGCTCCTTCTGCATTGCTCTCGGTACATGCATCAATGGAAAACCAAACTCTGATCTGACCATCTTCACTTCGCCCAGCTCCCCCTGGGCCAGCAATCGTCTGATCTCAACTGAGACTGGGAAAAAGCGGGTCCAAACAGCCTGGAACAAAAACACAGTAGATATTTCATACACTCACATATACGTACTTGGTTCTGAGTAAATTACATAGAATCAGCTAAAAATTAACTAAATGTTTTTACATTCTCTTATTTACATGAGGGTTTGACACTTTGACGTGCACCAAAATTGAAATAAAGAAACACTTATGACTAATAGTGAAGGTGAAAAATAACACCAAGAGGAGAATTTCCTTTTTCTTTATGGTTTTCTGTACTTGTACCTCCATGAGAAAGACACCATTCTTTTTGGCTGAGGCCAGAATCTGCTGCACCTCCTTGGTGTTCATAGCCAGTGGCTTCTCACACAGCACATTCTTCTTGGCATTTGTAAAGAGCAAACAAGTGTTCAGATGGTACGGGTGGATTACTCCGATGTACACCACATCTGCAAATACATAAAGATGCCGACCAGAGAGAGCACCATAACAAGAATGATTATGGAGTCTAACAAACATCTAAGTCCTAACCGGAGCAGGAGCTTTAAATCATCAGCGAAGCAAACCGAATCAGCAAACTTTTGGCAGAAACTGACCAATGTCACGATCTCTGGCCAGCTCCTCATAACTGCCATACGCTTTGGAGATGCTGTGTTTTTTGGCAAATTCCTGTGCATCCTCCAGCTTGCGTGCTGCCACAGCCACAACCTGTAATACAGTCACAGATGAGTTCTTCCTGTCAATAACTAAGTAAGCAGGCAGTTTCTTGTTGAGTCTTGTCTTGTTTCCCGTTCCAGTTTATATAAATCTTCTGGATATATAACAATTAGGTAAGATTTTTATCTTTTGTTAGTATACAGGCTCCCTCAGTGCCACCACAAGGTCATCAGTTAAGTGTGATATGTGTTGGGAAAGTTACTTTTAAAATGTATTCCATTACAGAATACAGAATACATGCCCCAAAATGTATTCTGTAACGTATTCCGTTACGTTACTCAATGACAGTAACGTATTCTGAATACTTTGGATTACTTAATATATTATCATGCTTTTTACAACAACGTGAATGTACTATTGCTGTGTGATTTGTTACTATTACTGAAGGTCCGCGACTCCGAACTGTAGTAAAGGGACCTCTGAGTAATACGGCGGGGTCCCTGTCGGCTCGTAGCCGAAAAATAGCTTTACTTTGTTGTGTGGGTCAACTTTGCTATCAGAGACAGAGAGAGGCGTAGAAAGGCTGCTCCAACGGAACTTATTGTTTTCGGAGGAAAACAAGAACACGGTGTACAGTCGAGTCTTAATAGCTTACTTACAACTGGGCTCGTCAGGCACTCTTCTTGGCTGAAGTGGTTATTTACATGCTTCCAGCTCCCGTTTTTCCTCGATGACAACTCGTACCTTTCCACTCCCCTTTTTCTCCCTCCTCGCGCTCACAGACCCATAACGTGTATGGCAGTCCATTCTCCCTGCAACACGGACTACACTGCCCATGATGCTACATTCTTTAGAGCTATGCTTGTAGCGTTCTGCCTGTTAGCTTAGCACAACAACAGAACGTAGCTGTCAAACAAAACCCAAACAGTCCTGACCCGCGACAAAATGAAACAGGAAAGTACCGCAGTGTAATCCATTTATTTCAACAAAGTAACTGTATTCTAAATACCACCTTTTTAAACGGTAACTGTAACGGAATACAGTTACTCGTATTTTGTATTTTAAATACGTAACGGCGGTACATGTATTCCGTTACTCCCCAACACTGGATATGACACACACACACACACACACACACACAGAATCTTTAACTCTCAAGGCCATTTTGTATTCACAAACCAGGAAAAGTCAGTCTCAAGTTGCTGTTTCTTTGTAAACTTCGTTGCAAATAAAACGGAAGTTTTAGGGAAACTTATAGATATTTATGTACCATAACTGTTGATTTGTGGAGTGCCAAGAATTTGAAATACCCATTTATTGCGTTATTTACGGTAAACATGTAACGCATACATGTGACGCAACATACTGCAAACTGTAACTTGCAGTTTTCGCAAGTTCACGGCCGGAGTCACTTGTATCGGCCTTTGTTAAAGACACAAACTGCAAATATACAACATTGCGTCAATCGAATGTTGTAAGAAACTGATTTCAAAAGCACTTCTAATCAGTAGAAACTGAGCGGCAGTCAGCACGGCTACAGGAAACCACGCTGAGTGATAAGGAGAAGGTTTATGTTTGATCACTGGGTAGATTTGTGAACAGTAGTTCGCTAACAGAAATACCTGATGGTCTTCAAGTGGAAGAGTTTTCAGGGCCACGGTGAAGTCATGACTGATCTTCCCAGCGCTGCAGATTCCCCACCTGGTTGCCATATTGGACACGGCGGACTGAGACAGATTCGAAGCAGCAGTTGCTGTTCTCGGCCTCAGAGTGGCGACACAGCATGCAATGTGGACTTTCAGACACAAGTTGCATTTTCCTACATGCGTTGTAGCTTCATGTAAAGACAAATGCATATAATCTGCAAGCAGTGAAAATAAATGTAAACTAAAACAGGGAGAGCAAAGAATAAAGAAATGCATTTAAAAATATGTAAAAACATACTTTGTTCTTTAGCTATTTAAATACAAACAACCGAAATTAGGAACTAAACAGACGATTATCAGACTACTGTTACAGAAAGTCACGTTTTCATGAAATTAAAAAAATCAGAAAATAGCAGCTAGATTTTTTCCAGGTTTCCCAGAGGTGCTGCCAGCATTTCAGACACAGCACGTGGAAATTCATTGCATGCGTGAAATAAAGACAATACTATGCTGACGATGTGATTTTTAAAACTACTGCGTCGTAACTGTGACCATAAAGGAAGAACTAAAAACGCTTTTTTTCTTCTAATTTCTTATTCCATCTGCCCCCACTAAGGGGAGCTCTTTTCCTTTAATCTTTGTAATAATAACCCCCACATTGTTTTAACTTTGATTTCCTCTTTTACAGTGTGTATACTGCTTACTTATTTTGTTAATTAATATTAATTTATTTGCCTATTATATATTTATCTTTAAAAAAAAAAACAGTCTGTTATAACCTGATTCCACTACAGTCACCAAATTTTATGTGCCTTTTTTTTCGCTGACTGATTCTGTTGTGTTTTCCTCTTTATTTTTTGTCAATTATAATTTAGCTGTATATCCTGGAGTCTTAACTTTGTCCTAGGGAATGATAGGGCGTGGAACACGACCTAACTAGGCACAGTTTTTGAATGAATTCACTTGTTTGTTTGTTTTTAGGACATAAATCACATGACATGTTAGAGCAGAGCTGATATTTACTTTGTTTAAAGCTGCACAGTCCTTTTATTTAACCTGCCCATTAAATAGCATAAAGGTTTTTAGTATAAACACAGCAGATGTATAGAAAGATATATCTATGATTAAATTACCCAAAATCAAATAATAAAAATGTCATTTTGAAGCCATGGGATAAATTCTGTATGTATGTATACATAAATGTGTGTTTTTATATATATTTAGACATGACCCTACTATATATAATTCTATATATCCTTCAGGTTTTTATCAGTCCTGCAAATCCCAACGGTTGAAATTAAAAGTAAAAATATTAAATAAGCCATACCCTTCCCTGACTGAAAAAGCCTTTCTTAAGTCCTAACCTTGAAAATCAGACAGTACAACCTATTTTTGAATTTGTTTCTATACCAGTGCAATAGTCAGACACAACAGAACACTTCAACATGTGCCACTTGAAGTTGCTTCTTCTCTCCAGTGGATGATATTTCAAATGAACATGGCTTTCACAATTAGTCCTTTATTGAGTTAATCAATCAAACACCTCACAGTGACAGCTGTTGGTTTTTTTTCATTAAATGACTAGGACTCCATCACAGGATGGTGACACAAAAGGCAGAAGCTCTATCTGTTTACACTGCGATTTGTTTGATTTAAATCTTTTTCTTCTGTGTAATAAAAACATTGTCAATGTTTTTCAAGAAGTTTGCTGTATTTAAATGGTAGCTCTGGGGTATGATAATTATAATTTGCTCTGTCATGGCTCTATCATGAAGCTAAAAAGACTATAAAGATCAAACTCCCTAATAATGCAACCAAAATTTACATGTTCCAAAAATTTGATGACTCTTTAATTTGGTGGTTAATCATAGTCACTGTTCCCATACTTTGTCATGTGGTGCTCTGATAGATCTGCTCGTTTCAATTGCCTCACGCAGAGGGGTGGACTATGAAGCAAGATTAATGGGGTAACAATATATTAGGTTGAACTTAAAACTCAGCCCGACCGGTCAGCTATGTATAATGTATTAATTTGTGTTTGTAAATTCAGTTTAAAATCATCTGGAAGAACCATTTTTTCTCTGATTATTTTATTTATAATACATTTTAAATGCAATATAGATTCTCTATTGTTAAAAGATCTTTTTAATGAGCAACTTTTAAGTCATATCTTACAACAAAAAGCCCCTAAAAAACCTTGCAATAAGGTTACATAGACAGACAGACAGACAGACAGACAGACAGACAGACAGACAGATAGACAGATAGACAGATAGATAGATAGATAGATAGATAGATAGATAGATAGATAGATAGATAGATAGATAGATAGATACTTTACAGATATTTCATCTTGTTTGATTCTATTTACAGAAAGGAAGTTGTCAAATTTTATTCACAATAGAACACAGAAGAAAAACCATATGATAACAAGCTGGATGTTACCTCCCTTCTCTAGTCTGAAGGATATGATGTTCATGTTTTGTAATAATAATTTTGAAATTCTATTAATCTGACCATAGAGCAGTTTTGCACTTTGCTTCAGTCCATTTTGATGAACTTAGCCAAAGGAAAATGTCAGCATTTCTTCTTCTATTTCTGGATCATATGGCTTCTTTACCTGATAGAGCTTATAGAGCAGCAAACTGTGTTTACATAAAGTGATTTAGAAAAGTTTCTGAGCCCATGAAGTGACACTAATGAAAGAATCATGCTCATTAAAAAAAATAAATAAATCCTGTCCTGCCTGGCAGCTTTTGCAATCAGAATTATGATCTGTAGGCACTGTTGTGCCAAACATGTAATAATAACGATAGAGTACAAATGCACAACGTATTGCCAACTGCCGCACCTGTAAGAAAAACAAATATACAAAACCTGGAACACAAACATTAAAAAACGCACAGGTACATAAATCAACAACCTTCTTGTGGAGTGTGTGAGTGTGAGAAAGATAAAGAGAGAGAGTGTCGAGTTTGAGTGTGCCTTTGTCACAAAATGTACTTGAAAATGGGGTAGGAAGCTGTCATAACACCCCCTGCCTGGTACCCGGCAGAAGATAGAGAAGGAATCAGTTATAGGGATAATTTCATATAGAAAAAAGTCATCTGTTGCTAAACCTGTCCTTTTCATGTGAATGTGAAGCAGAAAGCTTAGCTTAGCAGAGAAAGCTGTTAAACACTGTTGTGATATGCATTTTCTCTGGGTTTTAGATTTTAGGTTTTGTCAAACCACCCATTGCAAAATAAACCTGGCTATGTTGAACTTCCTTCATAGTACATCCCACTGCTTCTTCTGTTACATCTTAGTAGGATTTGGTCTGAAACAGCTCTGCTTGACAGTGGCTTCACTGGCTGTCTTGGTTAAAGACAACTCCCACTTGTTTCCTGATTTCAGCCATGATCTCTGTCAGCAAGACAGAATCTGCCAGAGGCATCCGTTTACTCTCCTTAAGTCCTGCAAAGGAAGAGAAGTTTTATCCAAATTCTGGCTCATGGACAGATGTTATATTTTAATAAGTGTAACTTATGTACATATCCATAATGAACTGCAATTTATGACAAGGCAGGAATATAAAGATTATGTAAATTATTATTAGAAGTAAAAGTAACAGTACTGTAATATTCTGTGAGCTAAAGGACATTCCAAGCACTCATTACATTCAGTCATAATCTGATGAGTATAATTGGTGTATACTTCTACATTTTCATTTGTCGCCCTGAGAATGCAAGTGATTGTCTAAACCGCAGTGTCCTTCTTACAAACTCAGCTTTCCTTTGAAGCAGTGGTTTAGGCTGTCTCTTCAGAGAGAAATACACACATTTCCTTTTATCATGACCTACCTTTAAGCAGGCGCTGCCTCACTTCTCCTGCCTCATAGCGCAGCCCGGCGCTGTTGGTAAAATTCAGAGGGAGACACGGCTCAGGCAGAGGGTACTCTGTTTCCTTGTCATTCACCACCAGTTTGGTGGGGCAGTGCATGGGGCCAAGAACCTGTACAGTGAAAAGGAAGCAAACTTTTGTTTCAGTCCCTCAATTTGCAAATTCATCAAATACAGTGAGATCTATGTCTGAATATATTGGTTTAATTAAATGTGAAATTAATCATCAGTCAGCACAGTCTTTGCATGTCCCTGTAATTTCTTAATGAACTCAAATGGTCCTGTACAGGACGAGCATAGCATACTTTAATGGACCCTTAGTGCCCGCAATGACAGCGTCATTTGGTAGTCGGGCTGCAATTGAAAAGGCACACAAGGCCATCCTCTTCCTGGAGAATTTCATCGTCACAACCACTGATTCATCCACTCCTGTTAAACATTCAAAAACATGAAATTATTGAAAGCATCAAACAAATTAGCATTAAAATGTTGTTTTAGACCTCTGCAGATGCAAATCTTTTTATTATATATTTAAACTGAGTTTGGAATTAGGTTTATTTATTAGTTTTTTTAAGAAGATAGTATACACAATGAAAGAAACTATTTTTTATTATTCAATAAATTGCCAAATGCCTTCCATGAAAAAAAGAAAATGCTTAATACATATATTATATGATGGTTTTGCACTAAGATATCCTTCAGTGAGACATGCAGTTACATATTCTCCTGCCAGTTTTACCGTATTACTGTATTCTCTGGGGGGATTTGGATTAGTGTGACATTTTAATGATAAGTCTTGGATTTTCTGTGTGAAATTCTGTCCTGGGGTGTTTACATTTTAGACAATTCATTTAAAAGTGATTCCTCTGTATCACACAAAGTGTGCTTCTCTTCCTCTATTTGTTTTTTTATGGCAAGGCTCAAGTGTGCGTTTGTGATTGCTGAAGCACGCCCTGTGGTAAATGATACTAACACACATCCTATTTCTCCCACATGATCTGAATCATACCTGAGTCAAGCAGCACCCCTGTGGCTTGGATGGACTCTGGCCTTTCACCATTGAACACCATCAACACAAACTGCAGGCAGTACATCCAGCAGAGCTCCTCCACCCAGCTCCTTCTGCTCTGAGCGAGGCACTTTGAGCCGAGGGGAGCCAAAGTAGGCTTTTACCAGCTTCACATCCCCAACCGCCTCCTCTGCCAGCAGCCTGCGCACCTCAGCATACACAGGGAAACAGCGGGACCAGATGGCCTATGAGGAAAAGGGCAGATCCAGATATTTTGATCCAGTCTCGCTACAGAACTAAATAGTTGAAACTGAAGTTTCACCTGAGCAGGCATTTATTATAAAGCTCCTCAGTTATATGACTGTTGTGGCAAATCTGTACTGTGAACAATAATTTTTCCTGTCAATAATGTAAAATAATAGGAATGGCAATTTCTTACAATCCATGTATATAATTTGACCATTGGGTTTCTTAGTGGTGTAAGCCAAAAACAAATACACAGTTGCATTTTATGTGGCTAACAGTTAATTTAGAAGAAGCAAGAACAGAAAAACATTGAAAGCTGCAGGTGTATTGTGCACGAAATGGGAATTAAAATGTGATCATCAAGCCAGGTGCAGATGTGTCTGGCTGTGGCCACAGGTTGCAATAGCAACCTGAATCCCATTCCATCTGAGCACAGATAATGTTAACTGCATGCCTGTGAGGCTGATAACCCTCAAATAATAATAAAAACAATAACATTTTCCAAACTGATTATTAACTTTTGCTGTGTTTTGGAAAGGCATTAGTTTAGTGACTTATATTTTCTTATTGCTGTTTTTACAACAGCTGCATGCATGACAATAATTCCTCTTTCAATTCAATTCAATTCAATTTTATTTATCACAACAACACTTGACTCAAAGTGCTTTCAATTGTAAGGCAAAGACCCTACAATAGTAGAGAAAAAAAACCCACCAATCATTTTACCCCCTATGAGCCATCTGCCATGTCCATGTCCAGACCATGTTGATCTGCATATTTGGAATTTTTTGTTGTAAAATTGAAAAATTATTGTACCTTTTTCCACTTTCTTAGTAAATTGTAAAAAAAAAAAAGAGAGATTTAGAAGATTTAAGATAATTGCCTTCGGTTTCCTCCTGAAATGGACAATTCTTTCCTTATTCTGTGGCACTGTAAAAACTGACCCTTAAGTTACCACTACTGTTAGCAAGTGTCCTCAGGGCAAAGCTATAAATGACAGCACTTCATCCCTTCAGCCTTACCACCATCAGGAAGACATGGTTTTTCTTAGCTGTGGCAACGAGGTCTTTAACCTTTCTGGAGTTCATAGCAAAGGGTTTTTCACACAGCACATTTTTCCCAGCCTTGAGGAACAGCATGCCAACTCTCCAGTGTTCTGTATGCAGCATTCCCAGATATACAATGTCTGTGGGAACACAAGTTTTTCATCCAAACAATAAAACCGTCACACCCTTATCTCTAATTGTGCAGTCAGATTATTACCAATTTTTGGGTTATTGGCCAGCTCCTCATAGCTGCCATAGGCCTTAGGAATACAATGTTTCTGGGCAAAATCTTTGGCACGGTCAATACTCCTCGATGCAATGACTGCAATCTATGCATAACATTAGAAAAGGAAAGAAAAAGAACAACAAAACAAACTCAAACAAACGCACACACTGCACACCTGTTCAGTGTATAGGGGACACTCTGTGTGACAATGTTGTACCGAACTTCCTTTAATTGAGTACCCGATGATCTCCCGGAGGCAGAGTCTTAATGGCCACACTAAAATCATGGCTGATCTTTCCAGCTCCACAGAGTCCCCATCGAGTTGCCATGTTGACAAGTGACAAATGAGTAGGCTATAGTGTTGCTTCAGAGAAAAAAAAGCCTGCGCTATGACCTCTTGGAAATCCTGCAAATCGGGAGAAGACACCTACTAAACGAGACTGCCCTGTAAAAATAACTGCCTCTTAGCTTGTTAGCACAAGCCCATTTTTAGAAACAATACATACTTTTTGATATTAAGCGACTTCTAGCGGTGGTGCAAGAAAGGGGGTGGGAATAACGTGGAAAAAACCAAACATGGATTTCGTCTGACCTGTCTTTTTAAAACTCTCGGCCATTACAAAGTATAGTTTTTCTTCACGTAGGAAAGATTCTCGCAATATTCATTAACAGTTTATTTTTGCTTCACATTATTGGGCGTATTGATATTTTTCTTAAAATCTTAAAACTGACGATAGATGTGTACTAAGACAGCAACGGTTACGCAACAGAACTTGCCCAAGATTCCGCTCATTTTTAAGATTTCATCACTATTAATGTAATCCCATGATATATATCAGCATATCACCACAAGAAACTGATATTAATTATTTTAGCGCATTAACCTTTTCAAAAATATATAAACAGTGTAGCTACAGAGTAGCGTGTCTCACTGTATCCATGGTAACATTATACTTACTGTTTCTTGTACGTGACATCTAAATCACGCCCATGAAATTCTAATATTCTTCTAATATTATTCTAATTCAATGTCATATGTCATAAATGAAATCAGGTATTATTATTATTGTTCATTTCCCCCCCAAGTAAAATAGCCTATGGTATATCATACGAGTGACCATAACGTGACCGATTACGCATGCGTAGCTGATGGGAGTTTCGGAACTTTCTTACCATACTTTGCGGATTTCTTGTCGTGTTACTCCAGATATACAACACTGTGTCAATAAAATGATGTAAGAAACTGATTTCAACAGCACGTCTAACCGCTGAATGATGAGGGAAATTTTTATGTTTGAATGACTGGGTAGATTTGTGAACAGTGGTTTGATAAAAGACATATCTGTTGTTCAGCAAATGGAAGTTTTCAGGGCCACCGTAAGGTCATGAGTTTCCCCACCTGGTTGCCATATTGGACACCGCTGATTGCGAGATTAAGTTCAACTCAGCAGCTACTGTACTCGGCCTCAGAGTGGCGACACAGCATACATGTGGACTTTATGACGTAACTTTTTAAGTTTGCCAGTATTTTTGCATCACAGTGGAGATATATGGAGATACGGGCATTGCAGTGTTATATAATATAGCTTTGAATCAATGAAAAGAAACAAAATGCTACAAAAGAAAAAAAAAGAAGGAATAAATAAATAAATATTAAAAACATTCATAAAAACAGTTTAAATGTTTTAGGATTACAAAAATGCAAAATCACCACATGAAGGTATTTAAAATACATTTGAAATAAAGGCAAAAGCTAAAAATGCAACAGCTATCTAAATTTTGAAGCCATATTGTTGCAGTATTGTTGAACGATACAGCGGATTGCTTCTGTTACATTTTTAGCAGCCATCCAGATATTTTCCAGAAAGTGCTGCCAACATTGGAACCAATAATGTGTCTTCTTAAAATTTATTGCATTTGTGGAATAAAAATAACACCATGCAGACGGAGTGGTATTAAAAACCGAATTCTAATATTAGCCATGAAAGGAGAGCATTTAAACCAATGTGCTTTTTTGTTCCAATTTCTTATCTCGTCTTACCCCACTAAGGGGAGCTCTTTGCCTTCAATCGATGTGTAATAACACTACATTGACTTTTATTTCCTTGCTTTATGTTTTGTGCTGACTAATGTTAAAAATTTGTCTTAATCAAGCTGCACTGGCATTTTTATTTTCCTTTGGATTGATAAAGTACCTATGATAATACTTGCAATATTTTTAATTTGTCTGTTATGTGTTTAGTTTGATGTAACTTTATTCTACTACAATTACATCAGTTGTAAATTAGTTGTATATTTTGCAGTCTAAACGTTGGTTCATGGCATAATAACTGCTCTAGTTATATCTTGAGCTACTGTTGATTTTAAAATGGAAAGCATCATTTATTTGTTTGTACGACATAAATCACTTGAGCTCACTTGTTTCTCAAAAAACAGGGGACATGTTAGAGCTGATATTTCTTACTACCTTGTTTAAAGCTGCATGTCACATTTATTTAGCCTATTTTAACTAAGACACACAGCACAGGATGTATAGAGAGATATGTATATAATTATATTATCCATTAATCAAATAATCAAAATCTATCATTTTGAATTTAAGGGGTAAATTTTATATCAGTGAAACATTCTTCAGTTTTTATCAGTCATGTGAGCCTATAAGGTTGAGACGAAGTATTAAATGAGCCATACCCTTCGCTGACTCATAAAAACCTTTCTAAGTCTTAACCTTGAAAATCAGAGAGTGCAACCTATTTTTGAATCTATTTGTACACCGCTGCAAGGGTCAGACATGACAGAACACTTTGATTCAAATGTGCCACTCGAAGTCTCTTCTTCTCTCCAGCGGATGATATTTGAAATGAAACATGGCTTTCACAATCAGCCCTTTATTGGATTCATCAATCACACACCTCACAGTGACAGCTGAGTTTATCTTTAAAGGACTAGGACTTCATTACAGGATGGTGACACACAAGGCAGTTGCTCTATCTGTTTGCGTTGCGATTCATCTGGTTTAAATCATATTTTCAATCTCTCTGCTTAATCTGTGTAATACAAAATTTGGCAATGTTTCTCATGTAGTGTATTTCACGGTATTTACATGGTAGATCTGGGGTAGGATAACTATGTTTTGAGCTATCATGGGTCTATATTGAAGCTAAAAAGACTACACGGAGAGCAAACTGCCTAATAATGCAACCAACATTTACCTATTCCAAAAATTTACTGAGTCCTTCACAGCTGCCATGCTTTGTCACGTGGTGCTCTGATTGATCGGCTCATTCCAGCTGCCTCAAGCAACTCCTTCTGTTACATCTTAGTAGGATTTGGTCAGGTGAAACAGCTCTGCTTGACAGTGGCTTCACTGGCTGTCTTGGTTAAAGACAACTCCCACTTGTTTCCTGATTTCAGCCATGATCTCTGTCAGCAAGACAGAATCTGCCAGAGGCATCCGTGGGCTCTAATTAAGTCCTGCAAATGAAGAGAAGTTTTATCCAAATTCTGGCTCATGGACAGATGTTAAATTATAATAAGTGTAAATTATGTACATATTTAGAATGAACTGTAATTTATGAGAAGGCAGGAATATAAAGATTATGTAAATTATTATTAGAAGTAAAAGTAACAGTACTGTAATATTCTGTGAGCTAAAGGACATTCCAAGCACTCATTACATTCAGTCATAATCTGATGAGTATAATTGGTGTATACTTCTACATTTTCATTTGTCGCCCTGAGAATGCAAGTGATTGTCTAAACCGCAGTGTCCTTCTTACAAACTCAGCTTTCCTTTGAAGCAGTGGTTTAGGCTGTCTCTTCAGAGAGAAATACACACATTTCCTTTTATCATGACCTACCTTTAAGCAGGCGCTGCCTCACTTCTCCTGCCTCATAGCGCAGCCCGGCGCTGTTGGTAAAATTCAGAGGGAGACACGGCTCAGGCAGAGGGTACTCTGTTTCCTTGTCCACCAGTTTGGTGGGGCAGTGCATGGGGCCAAGAACCTGTACAGTGAAAAGGAAGCAAACTTTTGTTTCAGTCCCTCAATTTGCAAATTCATCAAATACAGTGATTCATCAAATACAGTGAGATCTATGTCTGAATATATTGGTTTAATTAAATGTGAAATTAATCATCAGTCAGCACAGTCTTTGCATGTCCCTGTAATTTCTTAATGAACTCAAATGGTCCTGCAAAGGACCAGCATAGCATACTTTAATGGACCCTTAGTGCCCGCAATGACAGCGTCATTTGGTAGTCGGGCTGCAATTGAAAAGGCACACAAGGCCATCCTCTTCCTGGAGAATTTCATCGTCACAACCACTGATTCATCCACTCCTGTTAAACATTCAAAAACATGAAATTATTGAAAGCATCAAACAAATTAGCATTAAAATGTTGTTTTAGACCTCTGCAGCTTATTTACAGTGTCATCTTTATATATTTTATATATATAAGTAAAAAAAAATCATATATTCAAAAAAATTGCTTACATTAAACTAAAAAAAAAAAAGCTTTTTATATTATTATAGATAGCTTTTGGGGAGACATGCAGTTACATATTCTCCTGCCAGTTTTACCGTATTACTGTATTCTCTGGGGGGATTTGGATTAGTGTGACATTTTAATGATAAGTCTTGGATTTTCTGTGTGAAATTCTGTCCTGGGGTGTTTACATTTTAGACAATTCATTTAAAAGTGATTCCTCTGTATCACACAAAGTGTGCTTCTCTTCCTCTATTAGATTTTTTATGACAAGGCTCAAGTGTGCGTTTGTGATCGCTGAAGCACGCCCTGTGGTAAATGATACTAACATACATCCTATTTCTCCCACATGATCTGAATCATACCTGAGTCAAGCAGCACCCCTGTGGCTTGGATGGACTCTGGCCTTTCACCATTGAACACCATCAAAACAAACTGCAGGCAGTACACTCCGATATCCAGCAGAGCTCCTCCACCCAGCTCCTTCTGCACTGATCGGGGAATGTCGAGCTGAGGGGAGCCAAAGTAGGCTTTTACCAGCTTCACATCCCCAACCGCCTCCTCTGCCAGCAGCCTGCGCACCTCAGCATACACATGGAAACAGCGGGACCAGATGGCCTATGAGGAAAAGGGCAGATGATCCAGTCTCGCTACAGAACTAAACATTTGAACCTCAAGTTTCACCATGAAGTACCATGAACCATCATTTTTGCTAGTTTTGCTTCTTATATGAGTCTTGTGAGCATCAAATTTGTATTGTCGTGGCAGTAATATTCAACTAATCTGCAGTGGAGAGTAAATGTAAACTCATTTATTTTTGTGCCACATTAAGCAGAGATTAAATAGTAATATTATATTTATTTATATTTAATACCTGTATTTTTTCACCTTATAGGAAATGTTTAAGATATTGAAAAATATGATTGTCTGCTATTTTCCTTTGAGTTAGATGAGAACATCATGAGCAGTGGTCTGTCTGTTAGGATGCCTAATTATGAAGCTACAGTCAGCAAACTGCTTGCTTTGCATAGACTGGATACAGCTATCCTCAATCTGTCTTAAGATAACAAAACACAATTATTAGCTCCATTAAAGTGTATTAATTTACACTTTGTATCTTGTGTTTTGTTCATCCTTTTTATAATCTGTTTTAGACATTTTATACCCTTCAGAACAATTTGCTATTTCATAAATGGTTTTGCACTGGAGTATTGCACTGACATGCCTACAAGATATAACATAAAGAAAATATAATATCCTGAACTAGCTCACAGTAGATACATTTTCAACTTTTTTACAGATCTAAGGAAGCCATTCCTCTCCATTTATAGTGTTTTTATTGTGCTAAAATAAGCTGCTTTATTTAATTTTTAACCATTCGTACATCAGTATATACTGACACAAGTCCAACTGTATCCTGAAATGTTACATTTTTGCTACATAACATTTAAAATGATTACTTTTATTTTTCATCCTGAAACAAATATTTTCTTTTGTTGTGGTAGCTTCAAAACAGCACCTTCAATTACCCCTACTATTAGCAAGTGACACCAGAGCAAAGCTGTACAGAGACCACTGCATCCCTTCAACCTTACCTCCATCAGGAAGACATGGTTTTTCTTGGCTGTGGCAACGAGGTCTTTCACCTCTCTGGAGTTCATAGCAAAGGGTTTTTCACACAGCACATTTTTCCCAGCCTTGAGGAACAGCATGCCAACTCTCCAGTGTTCTGTATGCAGCATTCCCAGATATACAATGTCTGTGGGAACACAAGTTTTTTTTCCCAAACAATAAAACCGTCACACCCTTATCTCCATTTGTGCAGTCAGATTATTCCCAATTTACCAATTTCTGGGTCATTGGCCAGCTCCTCATACCTTAGCCTTAGGAATACCTTCCTGCGGGGCAAAATCTTTGGCACGATCAATACTCCTTGATGCAATGACTGCAATCTGTGCATAACAAGAAAAAAATGCACACACACCTTGCAGATCTATTTAGTTGAAAGGACATATCCTGTGTGACAGCGCAGCTGCACTGAGCTTGTTTATATTGCGTACCTGATGATCTCCAGGAGGCAGAGTCTTAATGGCCACACTGAAGTCATGGCTGATCTTTCCAGCTCCACAGAGTCCCCATCGAGTTGCCATGTTGAATTATATGGTAAGTGACAAATGAGTAGTGTGTTGCTTCAGTAAAGATCTCAGCTGCTGGCGAGATGTAACCTTGGAAAGTTTGCACGTTCAGAGGAAGGATCCCACTAAACTATTGTGCCTTTGTGATAGCAGATAGAAGGCTCCTGCATTACATGCTGGAGAGGTAGTGACTGTAACACACACATGCACACACACATACACGTATGCACACACACACACACACACACACACATACACGTATGCACACACACGCACGCACGCACGCACGCACACACACGTATGCACACACACGCACGCACACACACACACACACACACACACACACACACACACACCTTGCTGTTTTGCTACATTGTTGCTGATACAGGTCTTTCAATCCAGGTTGAAGTTGTTTGAGCCGGTTGTGTCCAACAATCTGTAACATGGGGATCACCGGGGCCCATCATTAACATGAAGTAGTGCAGAGTTTAATGTGTATAGGCCAGGGTGAGGGATCACCTTGCCCATAGATCAGCAGTCTTCCACAGTACTTCAGGTCAAGTATCGGAACCAGGAGGTGCTTTGTTTTCCACTGGGAGAGAAACTGATTAACCTGAAATGGCTTGACAGCCACAGAGAAGCCAATGATTAAACCAGAGTCTTGTGGGGGTTGCTGGAATAAATAGATATGCTGGCTTCACAGAATGCTCATGGAGCCCAACGCAAGGTAATTTAACTGACCAGTAAGCTGAGCCAGGATGACTATGGAAAAGCATCAGCACACTTGCCCTTGAGCTAATAATTATCTATTTAGCCAGACAGGTGGTTGTGTAAACTTCCTGCAACATGCTGCCAGTAGAGGACACTATGTTGTCAGCAGAGATTACTTTCTTCGTCAAGCTCTGAGGATTTGGCAAGGCTTATCTAAGGAATTATCTACAGGTTTGCAAAATCAGGTGACTCATGCAAATGGACAATTTACTTTCAAAAGTATCTGCCAGGAGTCAATGGAGGTTACTGAGAACATCAAATCAGGTTAGCTGACAACTGTTTCAAATTCAACTTAAAAGTCCATCTTTTCCATTAATTCTTGTCATAAGTATATGATTTATTTTCCTGGAGGTACTGCATGCTGATTGGAATTCAGTGGAAGGCCAATCA
The DNA here is from genome assembly GCF_057382185.1 of Mchenga conophoros. Taxonomy (NCBI): domain Eukaryota; kingdom Metazoa; phylum Chordata; class Actinopteri; order Cichliformes; family Cichlidae; genus Mchenga; species Mchenga conophoros. Next base: position 11,323,364 of record NC_140526.1, read on the forward strand.
TCATGTCTGCAACATCCTCATTATAAAAGAAAAGGGAATTTTATCAATGGCCTCTCACTGGCTGCTTTCTTTTTGTATTTCACTTCCAAATGAATTCTGGGAGCTGTGTGCCGTTGTCATAACAACAAGGTATCAGCTGGGCAATTTGTATGCAAATGGCATTGGGCTTGGCCTGATATCCTTGCCTATACCAAAAGACCTGGTTGCCATGGGAATGCCCAACTCCTCCTTGAGTCACTTTTACATTTTTGGGGTAAAACACACATCCGCATTTCTTTAACGGGGTGATTCTGTGACATCACCACAGGTAATAAGAAAAGAGAGGTAGAAGTGTGATAGAGGAAGTGTAACCAGAATGGGAAAGTGCAAGTAGATTTTGAATTGGTGTGAAGCAATGAATTGGTTCCATGCTGTTTGACTCAGCTGCCAGCAGAAGGGCGCATAACGCAGAGGCTCAGGTGGTCAGAGAATGGTGCTTTGGTTGGGATTTGGACAGGTTCGCCCAACTGTATGGCACTTGGACTTTACCCAGTATCACCCTCAGGATGCATAAATGCCACCTCTTCGAGTAGAAAGTGACAACTAGGTCATAGTGAATCATACTTTTGCTTTTAATGAAGCAAAAGCTAAAAAGTGGCCATCATATACTCTTCAGCCACATAAACTGAAATTGCATTTCTTAACCTGCTGTGGCTGGACTGGAAAGAGGCAGATGGTAAAGACAGCTGATTTGTCAAGTTATTCAGAAAACTGGCGTGCAGGAGGAAACCAGGAAACTCATTAATTCAGCACGGGCATGACGATTGCCTTCCATTCGTATCACTTCTCACTCTCTTTATTTGATTAAGAATTCATGCATCATCTCTTGTCTGCATCGTTATTCCACTGAGACATGGAAGAATGACAGTCGATGGGTCATGTGACCAGTCACAAGTTTCCTTAGAGTGGGTGGAGAAACTTCCCTGTGAAGGTATTTGATCACAGCAGACAGCTTTGTTTCACACTTTGTCATATCATTTCATCTGTGTTGCTGTCAGGAACAACCTCTCCACCACCCAACCTCGCTGTAATACTAACAGCACAGAAGTATTAATTGAGTTTTTCTTGAATGATTGAATTATTTAGGCTTGCACGTGAAATATTTAAAATTTGTAAGACAAGCTGAATGAATCTTATCTGCTTTTTTCTTTTGTTTAACACTTAATTAATTTTAATTTAAGGTAACTTGTGAAAAGAGTAAATGCTACAGTGGGATTCTGCAAACCCGATTACCATTAAACTGCTTGATATTTCATCACCAACTTTAAGTAAAGGGGGGAAAGGAGCACAGAAAGTCACCCTAATCCTGTTTTGATTGAAGTAGATATGCAGAGGGCTTTTTACCCCCTCCTTCCTCCAGCTGGGAAAGTGAGAGCCATCTTGGTGATGCTTTTTTTTTTCTTGTAGGGGAGAGTCGGGGGGTTGTACTGCAGCAGTTATGGGAGCCCCATCACTGCTTCATCTCTCTCTCAAGGTCACTGCAGAGGACGAGTGACAGGCTAGATGAGTGCCAGCCATTTTGAGGGGAGGTTAGGAGTTTGATGAATCTAGGAAGGGAGAGGGAGGTGTGCAACGAGGGGTAATAAGTCATTTTGTCAATGCTACTGCATGTTCTGATGTGTGGGCTAGACTTTTTTTTTTTTACTAGAACAAGTGTGATAGAGGGGGAGTGAGACGAGCAAGCAAAAATGGGAGCCTTTGAGCCACCCAGCATTGTGCTGGCCCTTTGAGAGTCCTATCTTTGTCTGCCGCACAAACACACACAGGGAGTCTGAACTATGGAGCAAACGCCGACTGGACCAGAGCTGACTTACCAGCACATGATTTGGGTGTTAGTGTTGGTGAGGAGGGGAGGATGAAGACTAAATTCACACACACAAAGAGCTATTATCTCAAGTTTTCAATTTCAATCATCTTTCTTTGGGTTTTCATGTTTTTATTCCATTCAAATTCACATTTTCAATGGTGAGGTGCCTTATCTCCATATAAAATGATAATGAATATACTCAGCAGGCAGGTTATTATATGGCTGATAATTTTACATTATAGACTGCTCCAACAAAAATTACAGGAACACTTTTTTTCAGAATTTAGCATTAAATCAATTAGGCCTCAAACCCCAAAGTTGCACTAGTTTTGCATTTGGCAAGGGTCAGTGTCTCTATGGTAGCATGAGGAGAGGTTGCGCAGTTAGGCCAACACCTATGCTTTGCTGTGTCTCCCAGCACAGTGGTACCAGCATGGAGGAGATTTCACGAGACAAGCAGTTACTCTAGGACAGCTGGACAGGACTGTAGAAGGTCATGAAACCATCAGCAGGACCTATATTTGCTTATTTGTGCAAGAGGAACAGGTTGAGCACTGCCAGGGCCCTACATAGGCCCTCCAGTAGGCCACTGGTATGAATCTCTCTCACCAAACAATGAGAAACAGACTTAATTAGGGTGGCCTGAGGACCCGAGATCCCTAAGTGGGCCCTCTGCTTATTGCCCAGCAGCCTGAAGCCTTAATGGCGCTTACCATAGAATACTAGAATTGGCAGTTCCAACATATTATGCTGCCTATAATTAGTTTATCAATGAAGGCATGCACAAACCACTAAAGGCTAGGCAAAGGCACTGCTACCACTGACTAGATGCTACGCTAGCCTGACATAAATCCACTGGAACACCTCTGGGACATTATATTTTGATCCATCCAAAACTATCAGGTTGCACCCCAGACTGTCCAGGAGCTCAGTGATGCCCTGGTCCAGATCTGGAAGGAGAGCCCCAGAACACCATCTGCCCCGAAATTGACAGTGCATACATGGGGGCCATACAAACTACTGAGTGCGATTTTGAGTTTGAAATGAAATTTCATCAAAATGGACCAGCTTGCTGCCTCATTCTTTTACTTTGATTTTGGGGATGTCTTTGAATTCAGCCTCCTGTAGCTGATCATTTTCATTTCCATGAAATATTGTGGAATCCATCTATTCCTAACAAACTGTGCCGTGATGTTAATGAAGCATGATTTTTTTTCCCATTAGGATATGGTATGTTTTCAAAGTGGTCCTTTAATTTTTTTTTTTTTTTGAGCACTGTATATGTAGTCACTGGTGCTTAGTTGTCTATTACACCAAATTTAGCACACTTACTGATATACTGACATAGTACTCAATCATAACCTCTGTCAAATCCTCTAATTTTAAACCCAAATTCAGTCTGAGGTAAATTTATTTTACAGTTGGACTATGCCATTGTTGTATGATATTTATTTAGATAAACAGTTCATCAAAATTTGAACTAAACCTGCAGGCAGACATACAAGGTAATTTTTCATGATTGCCAGTGCACAATTTCTTTTGCCATTTTTCTGCTACATTTGGACTTGAAACAATTGCTCTTGCCAAATAAAGTCCTTCAAGCCCATGATTGGTGAACGTTTATGTCTGTTTGAGTTATCGGTTCTGTTGTTCCAGTGGAGTTGTTACTGTCTCCATTAACTGCATAGTCAATCTAGGAAACATGACACAACACTCACTCACTTTGCTTTTTTTTTTTTTTTGTTACTGTATCTGTTTCCCTCAGACACACGTGCTATAAAGAACCGAAGTTGGGTCTCCACCTTGTATCAGCAAGATTGTGTGAGGTGATATGGACTGCATCACAGAGCCCCTTCTGAGGTGAGAGTGGTAGACATGGCTGGAACTGAGATATGGAGCAGATACTAACCTCTACCAACAAGCTGATAATACCTTAGAGTGTTTGAGGAATGTCCATTGTGGAGTGTGGATCTGTCACCCCCATGATGTTCTGCATGTCCAGTAGGACAGCTACACACACACAAAGCATTCTGCTGAGGTGAAAGTGCATGTGATCTCAGATAGCAAAGCCGTTTCTTATTGTGAAACCTAGTTATCACTATCACCAGGTAGTCATGACAATGCAAAATCTAACTGCTGAACTATTGATAGGTGCACAACAGCATCCTCAGAGACTGTAGTTATTGAGAGCTTTTCTCAGAGGGACTTAAATACAGTGTAGAAATCCAAGTATCCATACCCATAATGACTTCAAAAGTAGCCTATCACTACAAACTATAAAAACTACACTCTTCATTAGTCAGATTTCTGTAAGGCTATAGCACTTTTACAAAAAGCAAATGGTAGAACTGTCTAAAGTATATGGAAATTAAAGTTATTCTCCTAACAAATCTTTAAGGCACTGACAAATGAATTATCAACTATTCATAAACCCATAAGTTACAACTCATTTATAATGTGCTACAAGCTAAAAATACAAAGGTTTTGAAGTCCAGCATGACAGGTTGAGAAATTATTTTTCTCAACCTAACCTTACCATGTGGAATTACCATATTACATTAACTATTTCAAAACAAAAGCAAACTAAGAGTACTCATAGTTACAACTCATTACAAATTAGTACCAACAAATTCTTGCTATTTTTTATGGTTTGCAATTCTTACCCTGAACATAATGGAAATGTACTTTAAGTAAATGATCTCTTTTTTTAAAATATATTTTTCAACATAACTTTACATCTAAATCTCTTTTTTTTTAAAATATAACTTTCTCTCTTTAATCCTCTTCCACCACATGACAGCATAACTGTTGACTGTGACCAATGTAGCTACTTCTCCCACCTTTTGATTTCCTACTCCATCAGTGGTCTGTATCCCCCCTGTTGGCCAGTCACACTGACTTCTCTGCGGGAAGGCCGAAGCCATTAAGCAGCCAACACACTCTGCTGCGTCTCCCTGTTTAATTGCCTGATGGGGCCTGTGATATTTTTATCAGCCACCCTGCGGCGGATGGCTGCCAAGAGGGGAAGTGTGTGTGTGCGCATATGTGTGTGTGCGTGTGTGCATGCATGTGTGTCTTTACGTGTCATGCCTGGGTACACCTCCGACAAGAGAGCTGCCTGCTTGCTGCAGGAAACCCTGTGCTTCTGTGCACCTGCATATCAAAATATGTGACATGGCGCAAAGCATCCACACCGAAATACAACGTTGACTTTGATGCCTCATCATCACTGTGGATCATGATAATGAACCATATCTCCAGGAATTTGGAGCTTTGTTTGTTTTTTTTTACTGATAAATATTTTCCATCATACACTATGCTGTTGTTCCTTCTCAGTATGAAATTGGAGTATGTCTTTATAGCGCTGCAAGGTGAAAAATTGCTCTAGATAAAATGTTAGATGGAGTTATGTCACCAGGCTGCTATCAGTATCTCATATGGTGCTTTCTTGCCAAGCGACTTAATATATAGATATACAAGTTATCCTTGCCCTTGCACTTTCTCTCTGTTTCTCTCTCTCTCCCTCACACACACACACACACACACACACACACAAACACACACACACACACAAACACACACACACACACACGCAGAGGTACTTCCCTGCTGGCTGTTAGGTTTATTAACTGCATGCTTGTTCACAGTAATAGTGATTTAGGGCTTTGGGGGGAGAGAAGGGGGAGGTGGGGGAGTTAGAGAGAGAGAGCAAAAGAGACAGCACATGATCCTTATTGGAGCTTCAGAGCCTAGTAACTACCGACCAACAAAAACCAGGGGAAAACCAATTCTCTCATTTTTCCAGCTGAGTTTTTTGGAGGGTGATTAGGAGGTGGATTTCACCGTGCTGATATCTCTTTGAGCACAAGCTCAACCTTCTGTGGGAATTTTGGAATTCACTCTGCAACTCCCTCCATGTGGTTTTAGACAATTCACTGTGGTCACTGATTGCTTGGAGCTCTTCACTCACACAGTCTCACACAGCAAGCACACTGAAGCCCACTAAAGTCTTGTTGAAACCAGAAATGTATTATTGAAGAAAGTAACACATTTCATTTCAGTTATTTTTTAATTTCTCATCTGACAGCATTAGTAATAAGGTGAAGCAAATTAATTACTGGCAACAAAAGAATTACGGGATTTTAATAATAATGGATCTCATTAATATAGTGCTTTTTGAGACCCTCAAAGCACTTTACAATTCATTCCCTCTCACATTCACACACTGGTGGAGGGAAGCTATAGTTGCAGCCACAGCTGCTTTGGGGCAGACTGACAGAAGTGAGGCTGCCATATCGCGCCATCGGCCCCTCTGGTCATGACCAGTAGGCGGTAGGTGAAGTGTCTTGCCCAAGGACACAACGACCAAGACTGTCCGAGCCGGGGCTCGAACCGGCAACCTTCTGATTACAAGATGAACTGCCAACTCTTGAGCCACGATCGCCGCTTTAATTTATACTTTGCCAAAGACTAAGAACTCTCAAAGAAAAAAATAGAAAATACTGTCCACCCCCAGACAAAGTTATAACTACAAGTTTATGTTAACAAAATGTTTTCCTCACAGAGTTTTGCAGAAACTAGTCTTAAAATCAAAGAAATGAACTACCTATTTGCATTGGTGGGTGGTTCACTTGTATTAAATTAAATCTACAATATAAAACAAGGAAGTAAATACTGCGCTCACAAATTTTTAAAGGTTTACTAAAAGGTAGCAAATAACACTACAGACATTGTTGGGGGACAGCATGCTAATTCAAATCTTTGTGGTGATCTTAAAGTCATGTGACCATTGTTGTCATGATCCTGGGTCCTTTTGACCCAGCATTTTGTGTTTTCTCTTCGATTTTGGTTCTGTTCTTCCTTTGTTTAGTGTTTACCCTGTTCTGCCCGTGTGTTCCTGTTTTATTGTGAAGGTCTGCGTCTTATGTGAGTGTTTTCAGTTTGCCTCCCTAGTCTCGTTATGTTAATCACTCCCAGCTGTGTTTCCCACCTGTGTGTAATCTCCCTGTGTTCTCTGAGTGTATTTAAGTTGTATTTTCTGTCTTAGTAATTGCTGGTTCGTCTGTGTTGTTTCCCCTCGGTCTCCCTGCGTCTCTCCGTATGTATTTCCCCGGACCTCTGCATCTTCGTTTCTGGTTTGTTTTGTTAGTTTTACCCAGTTTAGGTTTTCCTGTTTCACCTTCACCCACGCCATTGCTGTTTGTATTTTCTTTTGTTAAATAAACACTCACCTGCTCCAGAGCTGCTGCCCTTTGGGTCCTTTTCTACATTCCACACGGCTTGCCCCGGCAATCCGTGACAGTTGTGTGGTTCATTTTATCAAGATATGATCCATTTCTTTCAACGTTGGGAAAATTACTTTATTACAGCAGTTAAAAATTAAGTTAAACACAAGAAACATGTAACAAATAGCTTAAAGCAGCAGAATGGTAAAGCAGAATGGTATGTAGCTCAGCAAAACAGAATACAGTTTGACCAAACAAATGTGTGAAATAGGTTAATCAATTTAAATAAAAAATGAAGTAATAATGTGATGTAGAACAAAATAAAGAATTTCAAAATGAAAACAAAAACAAAGTTAAATGGCTTAATAAGTGTTGTAAAAACAGCATTAAAAATATCAGTAGAAAGTGTGGTGCAACAACACGGGTTAGTGTCAAGTGTTGTGAAAATACACTGTTAAAATTAAATAGATGCATAATGGCAGATGTATTGTTGCATGAGGTATAAAACGTTTCTTGCATCTGTCCTTGTCACAGCTTAGCTGAATCAGCCGGTAAAGTGGTGCAAATGTTGAATAACAGTTTGCTCAGTGACCACCGCAGCTTCAAACGTGTTTCATTGCAGATAGTTCTCAAGACTTCATTCTCTGAAAACCAAACTCACTCACAGGCAACAAATCCTGGCCCTATATTAAACAGAATGCCCTTAGCAATCCAATGACATTCACGGGGTTAGGTTAACTGTTGATTCTAAATTATTTGTTGGTATGACTGGCTGTCTGTCTCTATTTTGTTATCTCTGTAACAGATTGGTAAGCTGTCCAGGGTGGACCCTGCCACTTGCCCTGTCATACGGTGCAGGTTCCCCCTGAGCCTGAATTGGATAAGTGGAAGAAAATGGATGGATGGTAACCTATAATCTCAGGGCTTCCCATTTTATTCAGTTGATATTGAATCATAAATGAGGTAATAGCTAGGAAAGAGGAAAACTAGAGGTCAAGAAAGAAAAACATTTAAGACTTGTGACTTTAACAATCATCACTAATTATCTAGATAACTGTCTAGATGTGTTTTGGTTGACGGGTTAAAAAAATTTAAAAAGAGAAGAAAAAATTGGATTAAACAAGGCTGTTCTGTAGTAGACAAAACATTTTTTGTCTCCTTGTCTGTATCATATAAACCTGAAGTAGTCACCCTGGGCGCAGATACACTCCATTGACTCCATTGATCACCCATCGCCTCACCAAGTCTTTTCTTTCCACCTCACGTCCTCCTCCTTCCTGCTCTATCTCTGCTCTGGGTTCTCTCCATCACCCCCTCCTGTAGCCCTCTTATCACCCACAAAGCACACACATTTGCACATACTGGCATATATACAGCCTTTGTGTCCTGGCAGACAAGAATGCACACACTCATAGACACAGCCAGAGAGGCGCAGTCACACATTTAAGCACACACACAAACACACACAAGATAATTTCCCCCACTCCTCCCTCCTGTTATTTGTGCTCTATTTTGCTCTGGGTGAGTTGGCGCCATACTGTAACTGTCGATTGAACCCACTGCTGTGAGCTATGTGGTTACAAACCTACACAGACAAATTCAGGCAATATAAATCTTGCACATTTTGCAAATAAAAATGATTCCCTGTGACACACCTGAGGAGGAAACATCAAAGCTCAGAAGGATCCTTTTCTTTTAATGAAAGTGAGTCATCCTTTACACAGCTGGTATTTGCCTCCTTCATGTCATATAAAGACACCTTATCAAATTGTTTGTGTTGTTAAAACTAACCAATTCATATAAGATCCTAAAAGTGCATATTTACAGCACTTTTTTTGTTTTAAATGAGTGAAAGCTGTTGCGCTTTCCTCAGCGTTTTTGAAGTGTAGCTCTTCTCTGTTGACAACAGACTGACATAAATGGCACAACTTTGCAGTGCTGACAGGCAGAAGGAGAGAATCACCAAATGCCTGAATGATCCTCTCATCTCCTAGAGCGGCATGTGACTTGATTCTTTCTGAAGCCATATTGGCAATAGCACAGAAATCATTTCAAAGTGCCCTTTGCAGACGGCAGCCAAAAGAGGACCAGAGCTGGTCGATAGGAATGTCAATTAATAAGTAGGCATAATAATTTGACTCTGAAGCCATTGTAATAAACTTGGTTAACTTTGTGCACAGAATTTTTACCCACCTCTCATTCTTTTGTCTTGCCTCCGTTGCTTTTTTCTCACCGGCCCATTTTCTTTCGCCATCACGGCCCTCTTTTTGTGAATGTGCCATCAATTGTTCAGCAGTCTTTTAAGTCTCGCAGTGAGATCTATTTCTGATTCTTAAACACACCATGGGTGGCCAGTGACAGAGTTTTTTTTAAAGTTTCATAACAAAAAAGAACTCATTCAACACAAGGCCTTTCAGGCTTCAGTGATACTAAAGGTAGCAATCACAGTTGATTTAGATATCAGAGAGTGCTGGTATATGTAACAGCTCTCCTGGGTTGTATGACATAACAATACAGGCCACTTAACAAAAGGAGGATGATTGCGTTCACCATGTGTGTCCCATCTGTTACCTGACAAATGAGAAACATTTTGTTCATGAATCTGTAGCTTGTCCCTATAACATGGCTACCTCACGAGAGGATAGACCCCCACCACCCCCACCACTACCACCAATAGCCAAGACATTCATTTGCAGGTGAGATGAAGGATGGAGGTCAGTAGGGTCAGTGTGACATTTAGAACATTCACTTGCTTGAAATTGCTCCTCTTCTGTGTTCCTCTCAAGGAGTGATTTGACAAACCGGCTCTTCTGCAAAATTATAATTATGGCTGTCAGTAATGACACTTCAAACTATCATAATTATTCTGAACAATGGCAAGTCATGAACTGGTGTAATTAAGCCTTTCTAAATACATATGGTGGATAATTTGATCCTGGCTTCCCCAACTGTTCTACTTGAGTCTCACATCAAGATGACTTTGAGACACAATATGTTGTTCTGCTAAAATTTATCAGACGACATTTTGGTTTCCATGGTAACAAGAAAATAAACTCTATACGCATACACAAGGGCCACGTTTTTAAGATTTCTCTCAAGGGTGGAATGGGAGCCATTGCACAACACAAACCTACCAAAGCATGCAAGAGTCGAGATGTTCTATTCTGAAGCCTGAAAATGGTTTAGTACCTGGCCATTTACAGTTTCAATTTAAACACATAGCCAATAGTATAGTTACTGTGGTCTTTTTTTTCTCCTTAGTTCAAAGCTTGAACCTGGCAGCGAAATGCTCAAGGGCACAGGCTAATATGATAAACAGGGAACAGTGGTTTGCAGGCTTGGGGGTTGGGCTCTCTGCTTTTTACAGTTTGCCCTTGCCCTATGAAAAGTGAGCAATGGCAAAGCAAGGGATGGTTCGTCTACATAGCCAAGGGGAGGAAGAGGGACGTGAGGAAGGAAGTCCCCCACCCCCATCAAGTTTCACTGGGGTATAAGGAGACAGATGAGGAGGAGGTGGAGGAGGAGGATAGTGTTGCAGAGATCACCAGTCATGGAGGATTATAAATGATAAATATAAGGAAATAGTATTTTCCTCTCTTTCAAATGAGTTCCTCTGGGTTTCTTTTTAAACCATTATTTTTAGAATAGACAGGGGATTTATAAAATATGCAAGAGTCATCCACTGAACAACATTGCATGCTAATATAACCAGATTTCTCTGGTTTCTTTGTTAAATCCTGTGTGTGTTGTCGAGTTGAAATATCAGCTTATTGTTCCACATTTCAAAAACCACTGCTAAGCATCCCTCTCCTTTAAATTGAAAGCCAAAAATATCTACTAAAATATTTTACTGTCATGCGAGCAATCAGTTAAGCGGGGTAGGGGTCATATTTTGGAAATAAGAGATACCACATTTTGGAATTAATCTCTGCAATTCAATCTCAAGGACTGATTCAATAAACAGTATTTAAACAATTTATGAGCATTGCAAGATGGACTTAAGCCCTCGTAGTCAGAAATAGGCAGCTAACTCTGAGAGTGTCTAGAGAGGGGATTGGCTGTGCTTAGAAACAGACATTTAGGACAGACGGTTAGCAGATGGCAGGGTGACAACTTGAGCTAATGGTTCTTGTGTTGACATGGCTCAAGGCAGCACATCATCACATCAAAGTCCAACTCTCTCAGTTTCGATTAACACTCATCAGATGACCTGGAAAATGTTAAAAGCACGTGAATATTATTTTATATATTCCAGTGTAATTTATGCATGGAACATTAAAAGCTAGGAAAAATAAAATTGTGTTTAACACAATACAAGAATACCATTGTTACAAAGTGAAAACTAAAAGTATATCTTTACTTAAAAGTAGCTAATACCCTAATAGAGTCTTGATACTGAAGAATTAATATATTTTAAAGCTATTGTTACCTAACGAGCTTTCTTGCAGCTAATTTAGAAATGCAGTTTACTTTTTTCCATCGTTTGGATAGAAAGTTATCAAAGTCTGTGAGTCAATAATTCATCTCAACATTCACCGTGGTGCTAATTAAGTTTCACATGTCTTCTTCTGATGATGAAAAGCAATAGCTGACATAGAGAGATCATATTATCACCTTTTTATTTTTAATACAAACACACGCAGACTTTTCTCAACACCTTTCTCCACCTTTAAGTAGGGCACATATATCCCATTTCTGACCATAATGATATTGTAGGAGCATAATGAAGGAGTAAGCAGCAGACTGGGGTTTTTTTTAAGTTGGGTGATGGGGGTCAGGGGTTGTGATTGTGGTGGTGGGGGCATAATTGGCAGAACAAGAGGTTGAGAGAGGACATCAGGTTGGCAACCTGTGGCCATCCTTCTGATGTTATCCATGCGTATGCTTTCATGAACCTAATCCCACGAGGCACAAACAAGCACACACACACAGATACACAGAGTCACGCACGTGCATGAGTACACACATCAGCACTGACACAAAAAGAAAACTTTCAGCCATGCGCATCAAAAGCTGGAGCATTGCAAAGTTGGCATTTGGACAGTATTTGCGAACAAACTGGCAGATGTCAAAAGGCTTTGACGGTAGGGTTTTAGCGGGGGGAAAAGCACTAATACGGATATGCTGTAGTTACTGTGTGTGTTTTTGAGTGCTGTGAGTCCTGGGCTGCCAAAAGCTATAGCCCCAAGCCAGCATGCTTGAGCATAATGCCGCAGTTCAGCATGAGTGTGAGAAGATATGGAAAGTAAAACTGTTCTCCTTCTCAGAAACAAACAAAAAAGTTTGTTGGGTTTGGAAAAACTTTAAAAAAGGATCTTTAAATGATAACACAGTTCTTGTGATATAGAAAGTGAGTTTTAGATTAAATGTGGTTGCACAGACTCTAGATGTTCAGGGCGCTCAAGTTTCATCCTTATGACCATCTGATATCGACCCTAATCCCCATGTCTTTCACACATGCCACTATTAAAATGTTTTAATTTATGTAAAAATCAAGATAGGTGTTTTCTCTATTTCAGCACCAATGTCAATTTGAAAAGGGCTATCTGGCAAAAGAGGAAAAGAACTCAAGACAGATTTGTATACATTGCTTTAACCCTCAGGCTTGCAGGGTAATGGTAGGATTAATTACTGTTGAGTTTGACCCAAGGAGAACTAGAGCAGATTATCCCAGATACCGCAGAGGAAGGCTTTAGCGTTGTCTCTTCCCTCCATGATAGCAGAGTGACAGCCACCTCAACCGCTTGGATGCCACTATGCCCTCACTGATTTGGGCCATTGCACAAAATCACACAGCGATAGCATACAGTGGGCTCACGTGGCAACGGCAGCTATGCGGCATTTACACCCAGCAAAAGTGTGCGTTTTTGTCTCCGTTGGATGCCAAGCAGGCAACCATAAGCCAGCTCTTTCCTCTCACCAGGCAGGCATCAGAAGAGGAGAATAATGTGTAATTACAATAGACACTCTAAAACAAAGCCCTTCACTTTCGATGAGTTCCTCTTCTAGAAGGGAAGGTTACCTCAAGGGGGAATTCTAATGAAGCAGATGGCTGAGAGCTCACAGGGGCAGACGCCGACTGCCCTCCTTTTTACAGTCTGCCAACATTTTCAGGATTCTGAGGAGCTTCACCTGTCTCCTGACCGTTCTTTGTGTTCATCCGAGTGAAAGTGTGTGTGTGTGTGTGTGTGTGTGTGTGTGTGTGTGTGTGTGTGTGTGTGTGTGTGTGTGTGTGTGTGTGTGTGAGTGAAAGGCTTTTGCTTATTGACACATCTCACAAGAGGGAGGGAAAAAATAGCTGCTAAGGGATTTTGCGAATTACAATTGGGAGCATGCTGCATGTAATATACAAAAAGAGATATACAGAGAGAAAAAAAACACTCAAAGCAGGTGTTCCTTATATTTTATTCTATACCGTTTTATTTCATCCAGTATATGTGCTTATCAACAGTTCACTCCTTTTACCGCCACACAATCTGCAAGCCACGGCTACTGTACGTGTGCTTGCTGTGTGGGTCAGCGCAATGTCCCGTAGCTACCTTTCACACCATACATTTACAGTTCCCAGTTCCCTTATTGCTTTTTTTCATAGTTCCCATGTTAAATGCAGAACAAAAAAGATATCCCTTGATCAATAGCAAAGCGATCAAAATACTGTCCTCCTCAAAAGGTTGTTAGTCCTCATAAGAAGTGTTGAATCAGTCACTGCCTTCGTGAAACAAAAAGGTTGAGCCTTCAGATAGAAAGACTTCGTCTGCAGCGTCGTGTAACGAAAATGTCCCACTCCTGCGCTGTACCAAAGTGTAGAGCTTATACAATGCAAAATTCCTTAAAAATCATGGACAGGTTATGAACTCTGTACAAACACACAATTTGGTGAACATTGCTTATCATAATCTGGCATGGAGTTGACATTACTTATTAAGTAGTCTAAAATAAATACAGAAATATAAATAGGTCCTATGGAAATAGTTGTATAACTAAGTAACTTGTCAACGTCATGATGCCAACATTAGATTAAATGGAGTTATAGTACTTCCACAAATGAAAGACAGCTTTAAGAGGCAGATTTTTCTTTTCTTTCTTTCTTTCTTAAATCTAAACCCTCGTCTCTCCAAATAGAATATAAATGTGCCCTTTTCTGTTTTGCCCACATTAATCCAGGGAGGAGCAGGCTCACTTTTGGCTTCAACACAGGATTTTCTGATGAGCTGCAACTAACAGAGAAACATATGCGACACATATTTTCCAAATCTAAGCTTCTAATTTGTATATTGTTGCATTACAGAAACAAGTCATATTTTGCAGATGAATCACTTTTAAAACTGCCTGAAAGAGTGTTTTTGTACCGACAGCTACAAAGAAGGTCTCCTGCCACGTCGCTGTACTGCGGCATTACCCTACAGAATCTTTCAGGTAATCTGTAGGTGTGTTAACCTATACGCACCCTGCTGTTCCTAAAATGGTTCATGTACAGGTTATACTGTCTAACAGCCTGCTTTGTGGTCAGAATAACCTTATAGTTCCTTTATTTCTTCTCACTAGAGAAGCAGCAAATGAGGTCAGTTTTATTAGATGCTACAATAAACAACTTTATATATATATATATATATATAAAGCATCATATATAGCCATCTTGTTATCATATCAAATGACTCCGTGCTACCCTGTCCTTTCAAACACCTGATTCTGGTGCTGGTGTGTGCAATATGATGAGCATTTATGGAAAGGTAGAAGGAATCTGCAGTCATGAATGAATAACGAGGGCCTTGGAAAAAAAAAAAAGTTCCTTTCTTTCCCTCGAGAAATTGCAGGTTCAATTCTGCTGCTGCTACATCTAATCCTCAATCACAGCAAATGATTTCATTAGTGTGCATTGCTTATTCACCAACCCATATTCATGGGCAGCACAAAGGGAGAAGGAGGCTGAGATTAACCAGTGGAATTGGAAATCCACCAAACAGAATCTGAGGTTGCTGCTGAACAGAAGCAAATATGAATTGTAAATGGTACAGAGATGCCGTGTGGAACTCCACCAAAGCTGGAGGTAAGAGAGGCGCAACTTACAAATCTGCTGGCCATTTCACAGCACATCTACTGTAAATAAGCAGGCCAAAAGTTATGAACATTTTTGTGTCAATAAAGTATTAAACATGTTTGTGCTATTTTATATTTATTATTGTGTTGACCTGCCCAAATAGTGTAGATGGAAATTAGCTAGTGGTTAAATCTGATGCAATTCCACTCTTCTCCTATGAGACTATTTTTGTGCATTATGCATTTGTACATTATGCTACAGAAAAACATTTTTCATGAAACCCTCCCTATAAAGACCAGGTATCCCTGACCTAGATTTGATTAAGTTATTCAGCATGAAAACAGACATGTCAGGCGCTTTTGTACTGTTTCCTCCATAGCTGGACTGGCCATCGGGCATACCGGGCATTTGCCCGGTGGGCCGCTGGCGATTTTTTGTTGTTATGGGCCGATGGATTTTTTTTTTTTTTTTTTTTTTTTTTAGGAAGGGTATATATAATGAAAGGTGTTGGATTGGCCAATTGGTCATGATCGACTCTGGGCTGGACCAATTACAGCCGAGGAGGCCGGATGGACCCTCCCCCTTGTTTAGCAATCACGTGATTTTTGCGCATTGCATGCCGGGAACTCGTGGCAAAACAATCCAAGTACCGCATCAAATGCAAGCATTTGCAGCACCGCAAAACGTTCATTCTCCGGTTCCAATGCCTTCTTGTTTTTTCTTTGACGCACAAAAAAGGAATGTACAAAACAAAAGGAGAACAATGCCGGTCCGTACAAAGACAGACTCGACGAAAAGACAAAGAAAAGATACGAGGAAAAAATCAAAGGAGTGAAAGGGTCAGACCCTTACGAGCACACAGAGTGGACAAAAGACGTTAGCGTGTTGCCCAACTTTCACCACGCTCAGATTTATAATTATACGGTTCTTGGAGTGAGTGCATACACTCATGAAGTTTAGTAACTTCAGGTCACTGCAACAAGCCCAGGTACAGTTTACCGACGGATGGGTGCAGGACCTTGAAATGCACCGAGTAGAACGAAAGACCATCATACGAACAAAGGTAAGTTTACCAGTCTCACAAATCGTCGTCATAAATACACATTCGTTAACCGTTTATTAATAGGACCTTTGAGCTCAACGGTAATTAATTAGTAGTGGAAATTATTTCTGGTTCATTACAGAAATGTAGCAGTGACAATAATATTGTATGCTGTAATCGCACTGGACAATTAGTGATACAAAACAACTGTTTTATCCTGTGAATAAAAGTATATGTTTTTGTCAATGTACCATGGTAATAACAGAAGCGAAGCGCAATATTGTGTCAGGACAATTCACTATTTATGCACAATAAACAAAGGAGCATAGCGCGACAATTTCTGTTCAGCGCCAGACTTGTTTGTAACCTATATCACCAATTATGTTAAGAAAAATGACGTATTAACTACTAAAAAACACTGACCTTTGTGGGAATGCTTGGAGCAGACTAACATGTGAGCTGGAGTGTTCTGAGATGTTATATTTGGTATATCCAGACCATCCGTGGCTCTTACTTCGGAAACATGGCTTAAAAAATTTCTCTTCAACGACATAATCCGATAAAAAAAAAACGATCTCTTTACCCGTCGGCTTCCCGTGGCTGTCATGCGACCGGCTATTGCAGTTAATAATACAACAGCTTCTTGCCATTTTTTGGGTTTCTTTTTATCGCTGTGTAACTGAGTTCAATTGAAAGCCTGCGTGCGCTAGTACCTCTTGCCACAAGTTCCCAGAACCCTTTGCGGTTTTACCCCTGAATGACGTCACATTTTCAATCTTTATCCTGGTGGGCCGGTCTCCAGTCAAAATGCCCGGGCCGATTTTTTGTCCCAGTCCAGCCTTGGTTTCCTCTATACAGATTTCTGAAAAACTAGCTCCAAGAGTTTGTACAGAAAGATGGCAGATGTTGTGACGCTTCATCTGCCCCTTCATTGCTGTTTTCTCTATTGCTCTCAAACAGCCATTTTCTTCCCATGTTTGGATGGGTGACACAGGGAGACATAATGAAAATAGGTCTCTGCATGAGCGAGTGAGTCACCGTTGTTTTTCTTTATTCGCCTCAAACGACACAAAGTTTCAAAGCCTTCTAATCTAATTCCCAGACGATTCCTCTAAGAAAAAAAAAAACACTGCCTCTATACTACACTATGCTACAGATGCAGCAAAAAGTCTAGCAGGATGGAAACAGAAAATCCCCTTGAAGAATAAACATCGCTGTCAGGTGAAAATCTTGTTACTCTAGTTTTGGCTATTTTCATACCTTTAGTCTGAATGAAGGATTAGATGAATGAAGCTAAACATATTTCGTGACCATAAGGATAATGAACCTCCTCGTCATTTACATTACATAATTCAAGCCAGAAGATGATTAATCAATAGCTAATTTTCTTTTACTTCACAGTAATCAGCAGTTTTCAAACCAACTTTAATAGACTCAGTTAAAAACAAACCCAGACTCTTCTTTAACCAGTTATCTGTGATAATGGAACAGACTGAGTTAGCCAATTTGTCAGTCCCTCCACAGTGTTTACCTCTCCATACAATCTAGGACCCATGTCCCACTCATGTCTGACAGCACCTCTGGCTATCAACTCTGCCTTGTAACTGAGGGGCACACTGTCTTGCATGTGCACTCACTCACACCGCTCAAAACTTTCTCTCATTTTCTCCTAATCAATGTTGAAAAACATCCACTAGCGCTCTACAATCACAAAGTGGGGGCAAGTAACCCATCAACATGAGTACCACATGGGGTGCCTGTCGGACTACTTGTCTTCCCTGTGGCTAAGTGTCCAACTATGTCATTCCTGCAGTGCATCAATGCCACCTCACATCTACACCTTTGTCTTGCAGGCAGGCTTCAAACTATCCTCCAACTCTATACCTTAATAAGGTCATATTGTGAGAAAAAATGGGGAACTTTTTCCTGATGTTGGAGGCACAGTAGCCTGTCTGACTTTATGATGGAAACAGGTACAGAACAATTGTGGTTTTAAATGCCTACACAATCAGATAATCAATATCCCCGATGTGAAACATTTCTGTGTCTTTATTATTGTGATTTTGTTCCAGAGCTCTGTTTCCTTCTCCTTGAGCCATGAAGCCAATATAAATGTTTTAGAGCCATTCAGATAGCTGTTTACTGCTAATGAAAAAAGGTGTTAGATGTGGGAGAGGTGAACAAAGCACTGCTATAACCATTAGTAACCCAGTCTGTCTGTCTAGAGCAAGAAGACTCTTATTTTTAAACATTAAAAAAATTCATTATATTGGTTTAAATACATTGCTGTAATGATTAACGCTACGTTCTCTGTGATGCCCCTCCCCAGTCTGTCTCTATCTAACACAATATCACTCGATTATATTCCACATTTACTAGCCCCAAAGTCCCTTTGGGCTGATGATGGAAAAATATTCATTAGTCATAGTGTTTCCCATAATTCTTAAGAGGTTATAGATAAGTGAAACACATACATACTCAGTGAATGCATACTTGCAAAATAATAAAATAATAATAACAATAACTTGTTCTAATATTGTGAGTCAAACACAAAAAGAAATGTGCTTAATTCCTAATTATAAAAGTGGTTAAAACTGCTGTGGCTGGGCAGGTTGGTCGTAAAATTTGCTCAACATTTTCAACAACATGAAATGTAATTTTTTTTAAATTGGAAATCCAAAATAGTTAATTTTTTTGGAAAATGAGAATACGATCTAATGGACATGAGCATGTCAGTAAATGTGCATTTGTGCAACTGCGTGTCATGCCATGTGTACTGCTATACATTATGAGTATAACTTTACATGACTGTAATGAGGGGAGGGCATGGTAGCTTTGTATGTGAGTGACTCCTGGATAGTATTTGAGGGTCAAGGGATTACAGACATGTCTTGTTAAATTAGACTGCAGTGGCTGACTGCTGTGACTTAGTTAAGGACTCAGCTGTCTCGGTGGAACCTGGGTCTGCCTTTGTGATGAGCTACAGACAAACATGTAGAAACATATCACTGATCCTCCCCTTTGAGAGTTTCATGATACCTTACTCTGCTGTGTATATCGTTTTTTAACCACTTGAAGGCTCCCTTTAGTGCCAACAGATTTTGAAAGCATACTTTTATTCAAACAGACTCTGATACGTGCTTTTTGACTGAACACTAGTAAAAAAAAAATCTAAATTATCTAAACGTTACTTATCATAGATGATCATGTGAAAAGTAACAATATCCCATTATACTTTTTAAAAAAGTTTTCAACAAGCAAAAAACTGTTGCTTTTTGAGACGCTGCTTAATAATAATTCTAGTAAATAAAATAAAATTGAGGCATTTAATTGCCATTTTCTCAGCCATTTCATTTAAATAAAATAAACAAAGAAAAATAAGAATACCAAAATCAAAATTTTGAAAAAAGTAAGTACATCACTTATGTACCCTTCAAATCCATGAAATGGGAATCAGGTGTTCAGGATACTCTGATAATTACAAACTCTTTAGGAAGTGACAGGTTGAAATTGTCTCACTTAAACCTGTGACATAAGATCCGGTCTTCATTTACTTTCCATGTGTGTAGTGTTGTTGTATCAATATCTGAAAAGCTCTCTAAGAGCTCTAAGAAATATTGTAAAAATATTTCCAAAACAATCTGAAATAAATAATTCCACTGTAAGCTAAATTACTTATAAGTAATAATATACTTTAAATGACTACTAATTTGTCTATTAATTGTTCCCCAGAGAATTCAGCCAATCAGCAGATCATTTGATGAGATCTCATCAAAGGATCTGCAGTTAGCTTTGTTATCTGCTGGTGTCTGCTCAACCGGAAGCCACTAAGTAAGATACGAAACCCAAGTTGCTCTCTGATACATCGATCATCTTGCTTGTAAAGTGCTTGTGTGTGAATGGGGGAATGAGACATGTTGTATAAAGCTCAGCTGGAGTAGAAACACTGAATACAAAAAAATTATTTATTTCCCATTTACCATAATTTGTCCTTTGTCAAACTCAGTCAAATCCTCATGCTTGCTGATTTTTTCCTGCTTCTGAACTTTGAGGACAACATTTTCATTTGCTCCCTAATATAGCCCACCCACTAATTCACTTCACCTGTCAGTATGTCACAATGTTATTGTCTGTATATGCAAAGACCAGGCCTTTTGGAACAATGTGCTCAGGAAAAGAGAAATCAAATATTATTCTTTTTGTAATAATATTAATACGCATGTTTGACACAGATCAGAATCAAGTTTTCAGGAGCAAAAAAACCTTATTGTCAGTGAATGAATCACCAAATTGTGTGTTTAGAGGGAATTTGCTGCCTGACTGCAGATTTTACAGTCATTCATCCCACTATGAATTCTGCATTATATTGAAGAGTGCCTAAAGACAATGAAAGGCTGTCTGAAGTTTCACACTAGTAGTATACACATTAGGAGATGCAACAAGGAATGGCTCAAATAAAGAAAAAGGGGTAGTTATGGAATGGCTTAGTCGTAGCTCAGATTTGAATCCTGTTGAAAGATTGGGAGTGAAATAGGAAGCACATAGAAGAAAAACATCAAACATCTTGAAATTAATAGAATTTTATGTTATTTATGCTTAAAATTACTTTAAAAAAGTGCAAAATGGCTTTAGAATTGTAGTTACTTTTTCCACAAGACTATTACATCAACTGACACATTTGTTGAATAAATAATTGCAAACGTACATAAGCATACTTTTGATCCTATTTGATGCACTAAGAGCCAGGTCCTGTTAATCAAATGTATTTGATTAATGCATCATATAAGTATGACCACCTTTACAACAGCACAAGTTTTAGCAGTTTCCTGGTCTTCATTCAGGTGTGTGTTAACACAATGCTACAGTCTTCACAGGAATGGATGTCCTATTAAATTCACCCCAAGGACAGGCCTTGGAATGTTCAGAGAAGCTGACAAAAAATACAAAAATAAAACAAGAGCTGCAGCTCAGACTCTACAGGCCTCAGTTAGCATGTCAAATGTCAAAGTTTATGACAGTACAATTGGAAGGGTTGCCAGGAGAAAGCCTCTTCTCTCTACAAAGAACATGGCAACACAAAACGTAAGACTTCTGGAACAATGTCCTTGAAGAACAAAAAACACCACAGTGGAGATGTTTACCTATAATGCACAGCACCACGTTTGGTGAAAACCAAACACAGCATATCAGCTCAAACATGTCATACCAACTGTCAAGCATAGTAGTGGAGGGGTGACTTGCATTTGTTTTGCTACCTACAGCAGACCTGGGCACCTTGCAGTTATTGAATTGACTATGAACTCCTCTGTGGACCAAAGTATTTTAGAGTCAAATGTGAAACCATCTGTCCAACAGCTAAAACTTGGCTAAAACTGGGTCATGTAACAGGACAATAATCTCAAACACAGCAGCGAATCTACAACAGAATGACCGAAAAACAAAAGAATCAAGGTGTTGCAATGGTGTGGTCAAAATCCATACTTCAACCTGGTTGAAATGCTGTGTCTTAAGATCTTAGGATGAATGCTCACAAACCTTAATGAACTGTAGCAACATTGCAAAGAGGAGTGGGCCAAATTTCCTCTATAACGAAGTGAGAGACCAATAAATTCATGTGGAAAATGATTACTTGAAGTTGCTGATAAAAGCTGCTGATTCCACAAGCTATTAAATCAATGAGTGTACTCGTTTTCACTTATATATGTGTGTGTGTGTGTGTGTGTGTGTGTGTGTGCGTGCGTGCGTGCGTCAAAATCTCTCTTATCTTTACTTGTTAAGTAATCTATGTATTGGAGATTATATTGCAATTGTACAATTTTTCTCAGGTTTACTTTGGCAATGTAGTTATGCATCAATATTTTAAGGAACACATGCAGAGGAGTAATCTGTTTTAGAGAACCTAACTGAGTAACACATCCAATAACCTCACAAACAATTTAGCAAGTACTTATTCTGTGTCTTGGTAAAGGACACTTTGGCAGTAGAAATGGCTGCTGCTGCTGCTGCTGCTGCTGGAAACATCTGTCAAAGATATTGAATCCATGACCTTTTCAGTGGTGGAACAGTCTCTTAACCCCCTGGAGCATTGTGCCTTCAGTTAATCTACAATAGCAAAAGTACTTACTTACATTCAACTTCATCTCCAACTCAGCAGTAGCTTTCAAAAATGTCTTTGTTGACAGCATATAACAACTAAAATAGAAGTAATTAAATATCAAGGTGTATTCTAGTTTCCAGCATTTTTCAAATACTTCAGATTGTGTACTGAATATACTGTTTTTCCTACATGAAAGTCTAGTTTGTGGGATATTAAACATCTGGCTATTTTTTACTTTAAATTGTTTGCGTGCTACACAGTGCATCATACACGCTAATGGAAGTCCTAGTTTTTGTGTAAAAAGGCTCTGATGATCATTCTAGGAAAAAGTTTTGCTTTGCATCTGACTGTTCCACTGATTCACACATATTAGCACTAACACTCACACATTAACAGTTGCTCACAGTCAGGGGAAAAAATATGCTTTCACATGCTTTCTACACACATTAGCAACATGAGCTTGGAAGACAAAGTGAGCTTGTTAGGACATGATTGAGGACTCTGCAGAAAGCCAGTCACTCACATACTGTTACGTCTCAATATTTAGACGGAGGGGAGCTCGCTGAACCCCTGTACCCCTGCTTCAAAAACAGTAGTAATTTGAGAAAGTGGTAGAAAGCAAGGATAATGGGTCAAGAAGTGGTGAAGTATTATCCCACAGGAAAAGTCTTTTTGGTTTCCTAAAATCTCTTCTCCATCCCTCAAGGTTTTGAAAAGATTATACAGAGAATAAATAAGTACAATCTAATAGATACATTTAAGGATCAACAATATGTGATCCTCAATGAGATAATACAAGAGTCAGTCTGTCTCAAAGCATGTTTTTTCGCTAAAAATGTAGATAATTTTTAAACACACACACGCAAAAAAAAGGAAGAAAGACAAAAACATTGATACATGCAGGTGTTAGTGCATAGGTTCCTGCAGAAAACGAGTATTATTGGGTAGTCCATTGAATCACCTAAACATCACAACATGAATTTGGCATAGTTATAGAAATAAATAAAATGACTGTCTTTTAAATGGAGATCATTTTCACACCCTCCTAGTCCCTTGATTAACTTATCATTTAAATATAACTCTATCTATATACACAGTATCAATGAATAATAAAAGGAAAAAGCATAAATCAAACAAAGTGTACTATAGAGCTCTGAGTTGCCCTATGAAGTGTCTTTTAAATCACAGTAAATGTAAAATCTTGGTAAAAATAAAGTGAAAAATAGTCTGAAGACAGAAAAGAATGCCACAAATGGAGATCATTTGTGTTTTAGTTCAAAGGAGCACAGGAGGGTGTGATCAATCCTCACAAATTTGAAGGGAGTTTAGAGCGGACAGACTGAGGTTCTAGATCAGATGAAAAGGCAGCAGAGTCCCTCCGTAAAGACAAGGCTGGTGAGGCCCCGGAGGAATAAGTCTGGTGAGGGTGCCCCGGAGACATCTGGATTGGAGGAGTCATGTGCCCTGGCACTGAGCTACAGGGTTTGGGTACAAGAGTAGGAGAGGAAAATGGAGAAGGGTAATACCCAGTTTCTATTGAAGAGCAAGGAGTTTGGTGGCTTAAGACCTGGGCCACCTCCTGGGGCAGGGATGAATGGGAGCTAGATAAAAGCTTTAGGTCCTCAGAAAAACGTCCCAGAGGGGAATCTCTTCCTGTACTTTGTGGCTGGCTTGGAAGCTGTGAAGGAAAACAAGTTTGAGGCATGAGCAAAGAACTGTGGGATCCTGTGACACTAGAAGGGTCACTGTAGTGGAAAGTCCTGCCTGCCACAGGGCTTTGAACAGTGGGACTGGGTGCGACTGGAGTAAGGCAGGGTGAGGCGTTTGCTGAACCATACTGGGCCAGAGAAGCCAATGCAGACCTTTCCAGTGACATCTGGTGAGGTAAGCAGCCAGACTGGAGGCCTGCCAGGCTAGAATGGCTGAGGGAAGATGGGGAGCCCTCAGCAGGCTGCTGACTGTGCTGTCCTCTACCAGAGGATGGGGAACCTTGTGGAGGGGACTGGAAAAGGTTTAATCCACTGGTAGTCCTGCCTCCTCCAGCAAACTGCTGCAGAGGAGCCACCTGAGGAGGCTTGGCAGGTGGTTGGTTTTGGGGAAGCTGACCAGATAGAGAATTATTAGATATAGGGCTCTGACAGCGAGAGGAACTAATAAGCCCAGAAGTAATTCCTCCAAGAGAACAAGCTGTAGATCCTGCTATATGGCTTCCAATTGTGCCACTTACTGCTCTGCCTATATGTCCTCCAGTCACTCCTCCAACTGTCCCACTTGAACCTCCACCTAAATGGCTAGTTGTTGATCCACCAGAAGTCCTCCCCATTGATCCGCCAGAATTTCCTTGTGTTGAATCACAAGAAAATCCTCCAAATGTTCCCCCTGAGGCTCCACCATAAACCAGTCCCACTGATCCATCAGAAGCCCGTCCCAGGGATCCTCCAGTGGTAGTCACTGCCAGTGATTCTCCAGAAGTTCCACTGACTGACCCCCCGGAAGCTATTACCAGTGATCCTCTGGAAGTCCCCCCAATTGATCTCTTTGCCGTATCAGTTATGGGCCCACATGTATTGGGTACCACCAATCCACCTGATAACCTGCTACAAACAGTTTCCACTGCTCCCTCAGATACTCCTACCTTGGTTTCCCCTGAGATCCCTCCTACTGATCCACCATTAGCTCCTCCCAACCCAGAGTGCCCACCAGAAGTCACTTCTAACAACCCAGTTGTATAGTCCTCTCCCGCCCAGGAAGTGTCCCCACCAGTGGCCCCTTCCACAAAACCTCCAACTGCTCCACCTAAAGTCCATCCCGTAGCACCACCACAAGCTCCAGCTAAACTTCCACTTAGTCCTGACCCTGTGCTTCCACCTATAGATCCTTGGTGAAAGAGGTTTGAGAGAGGTGGTGTACCAGAGCGGAAGGATTTTTGATTTTGTGGTTGAGGGTGCAGCTGGGCCGTACTAGATGAAGGTGAACCAGAAGATGAAAACTGACCAAACGGGAACACGGAGGTTGCTCCTCCACTGGACACAGGCCCAGACCTGCAAGGTCCGCGTTGTATTCCGCTACCTGAAGCATGCTGGCTTGAACTAGTTGCCCCTGAACCTGATGTAATTTGCTGGGCCCGGAAAGACGCCAGCAATGGCATGTCTATCCCAGTTTGCAGCTTAGAAGGTGTGCTAGAAGGAGAGTCCCCAGCAGAGCCAGGTGATGTGGATGAAGGAACAAATGTGTGAAACTTTTTAAGTCGGCTAGGAGGGTCCTTCAGGGAACCGAGGACAGAAACTGGAGGTCTGAAGAGCGTTGATGGGAGGTGGGGATGGTGTGTCAGGGCTATGGCTACAGAGGTGGTGGCAGCTGCTGCCTGGAGAGGTGCTTGGATGAGTGGGGCCCAGATGACAGGGGTAGGTGAGGGCGGTGTCTGTGGTGGAGCGTTCTGCATGAGGTGGGCACAGTGGGCCATGTCCCTGTCATGCTGCACAATCTGCTGGATGATCTCATTCTCCTGGTAGTTGAGTACACCAGAGCTGAGGTCGTGTTGCACCTTGTGCTGCAGGATGGAGTTTTTCTTGCCTTTAAGAGCGCATGTCCATGCACACACAAAGACAGACACACAGAAAACAAGAGTGAAAAGTAAGAGAAGAAAGAATATTCCAAAAACCCTTTCTAAAAGAAGAAGCTAGCATAATAACAGGTATGAACGAAAAGGATAAACATTAGATTAGCTTTTAGTGTGATTCCATAAGTAAAAAGGGGAAATCGTAAAACAACCATTGTGTCATAATATTTTGGTGAACAATATTTTGGTGACATGCTTGATACAAAATAAACACTGTAAAAAAGAAAAAAGAAAAAAAGACAATAAACCTGGAGGTATCCCTCTCAGATGGAGTGTGTAATTGATTCGTTTTTGTTTTTCAGTTTGTTAGCATTCTTGTCCATAGTTTTCAAGATATCATTTTCAAATTTTGTGTGACGGTAGATACCAATAGCAGCTCGAACTGAGTTAACTGTGATGAAAATCAGGTCAAAGTCAAGGTCACACCAAATGTGAAAATTAATAAAAACTTAAAAATTTTTTTTTAATGGATTCCCTTAAAACTTCACAATAACATACTAGGCCTTGGGGGACATGAGTGCCTAGGTTGGCTAAGCATTTGACCTTGACCTTCATTGTTAGAGCCGAGGTCAAAGTTGACCTTGAAACTTTTTCTCCAGAAACCATACCAGGTTATATATCATACAATCCTGATCAAAATTTTAAGACCACTTGAAAAATGGCAAAACATCATATTTTGCATGTTTCAGCCTGTTTCAGTTTAAGCACTGTTTTCAATAAATTGCATGTTTAAAAAAACGTTTTGTCTCACATTTCTTCTTGTTGCATGTTGAAGCTCTACTTGGAACCTTGTTAAGATCCAAACACGCAAAATATGATTTTTTTTGCCATTTTTCAAGTGGTCTTTTGATCGGAACTGTATGAAAGAGCATGAGGAGAACACATATTTTATTTTTTTTAAATATTATGTCCTAAGGCATCACAATGATGCCATAACAGGCTAACTATATAGCCTTTATTAAAGTCCTTGTCCTTCGGAGGGAGTTGTGCTCTCTGAGTGCTCTTGTTCTAAAATGCAACATCTATGCAACAAAAAAATTTATGTGGAAAAAATATTAATACTAAATCTGAAATTCCATTTTAGAATAACAATTATCCTGTGTTCATTTGTTCATTTAACTATTGCTTACTAAAGCTTTTTGTGCTCCGTCACGTTTTCACTCTGGTAATGTATGTACTTTGAAGTACCTGTGAGGTGTGCACAAGGTCAAAGAAATAAGGTGAGCGTCATTATGGCAGGCATATCAACTGCTAAACTACCCTCTTAACAAAATGTGCACAGTCTGGATGCTAGAGTCCATTAGTCATTGTTCAGTGGCTGCGCTAGCAGTGATGGGGTTAATTCACATGACTGCCATTTTCAATTTGGTGTTAACAAAAGGCTGTGAAATCTGATGATACTGCAAACGCTATAAGCCCCAGATCAATCTGTCCAATTTTCTGTTATGACTGGTGTCAGATTACTTGAGCTTTTTCTGTGACGTATTGGAACTATTTTAGCCAGCCTGACCTTGCACCTCTTGACCTTTTATCACCTGCACACTTCAAATCAGATTGTGCCAAGTCCATCAAGAGAGTAATTAATTTGCAGATTTCACCTGTTTCAGTTACTTTATTAGGAAACATGGTGTACATAGGCATCAAGCCCAGGAGAAGGGATGGACACAAGAGACCATTTCACAGAAACATTCCTATCAGCCCACCACATCTTTTTCAAAGCAGCCATTTTCTACAAAGAGACCCCCTAAAGCATTTTCGCTATCTACCATTCTAAACATAGCTGAGGATAAAACAGCATGCAGCGAAGGCTGAGTGATGATACAGGCATGCGTTTCATTGTGAATTTTTCATCTGCCTAGGCTGAGCCTGGGAACAGTGATGGATATGGAGAGAATATCAATTGTATGAGTAAGAGAAGTCACACAGGGATTTTAAAACCGGAGCTCTATCTGCATGTTTATATGCAGATGACTTTGAAAGTAATTTCAGTCACTGAGTATCACTGAGAACAGTTTTAAACCCCCTAAGTTTTGTCTAAGAGCTCCAGTTCTGGTTTGAAAGTGTTTGCTCTCTTGATGGAAAATGCTATCAAAACTCACTAAATGAAAATATGTAGTACTGGTTTGCACTTTGGCTTAAATGGATGAGACTGGATGTGATTTTCTCACCAATACGGTCCAGCCGGTCCAGAGCAACAGTCTCAAAGGCCCTTCTCATCATAGGATATTCCTCCAGTACCTCATTGAAGTTGTCAACAGACAATGAGTACAAGCGGCAGTACGTGTCAGCTCGGACGCTGGCTGTCCTTCTGCCCCGTGTTAGCAAACAAATCTCTGTAAGAAAACACAACAGATAAGACATGAGTGTTTTCTGGTGTTTAAAGCTGGAGGTCACCTGCAATATAGCCAGAATTTTTAAAAAATGTATACCCGTGGAAGTAGTACTTTTTACTAAAGGCTAAACTAGGAACGGTGCCAGATGTTTAATTATTATCAAATTACAAACACAATTTCAACTAAATAAAACCTTTCTGAAGAGATTCTGATCCAGCGTATTTCACAGCTCTCTCCACCACCATCATCAAAATGAGTCAATGTATGTTCAAGTTTAAATATATTTATAGATTTTATCTTTTTTTTTTACAAGCCATCCTCTCTACATAAAATACACGTATTTAAAAAAGTAAACAAAAAGGTATTCTTAGTTTTAAAAAAAAAATAAAAAACAGATATTTATTATTTTCTGAAGTATATAATTTCATGACTTTCATGTTTTTTACCTGATAATACAGCATGTAAACTGTAACATATAATTTAACAGAAAATATTTTCCTGTTTTAGCAAAAATCATTTTGTGCAGCAGTGCAATACTTATTTTTTTCACATGTCTGCCAGCCCTTATCTGCCAGAAGTACTCAGGAAAACGAATGCTTCATTTACTACTGTACAGTTCTAATTCACAGTCCCGTGTGTGGGTACAACTATGTCTCTGCTGCATGCAGATCTTGTTTATTTAAGTGGAATATTGCTGTGGAAGAGTTTGAATTTGCAAATAATCATATATGTGCATCTGGGCTGCACAAACGCATGTTAATATAGCGTGCTATATGTGTGTTTGATCATGACAGTAAGGCAATATATGAAGACAAGATACACTATGTGCATATAAATATGCTTATATAAAAATGATGTATACATAAGTAAAATATAGTATATTCTATAACTTTATATTACATTAACTTTGACTTGTGTACATATATATTAATAATAGTCATTTATACCATGGGATTAATAGTTTATTAATATCCTTTCTGTTTAACATTTATATCATCACATCAAGCTGTCATCTCCCTTCCTGTGGTCTGTATCGCACTGCCTGTTTCTTATAAACCCAGGATCCAGCTCATTCTGACACTTATCTTCTCAATAATGCCACACTATACACTTTCTTTATATGAGATCAAATTGTTTAAAAAATCCCACTAGAATAGTTTGACTCTCAAATGTAAAATCTACTTTTCATGTGCTTTTATTTTATCTATTAATGTGTTAGATTTTCTTTTTGCACATATCAAAAGCCTCTTTCATCAACATGGAGACATGACAGAGAAAAGAAAACAAACAAAAAAACATGTAAATTTCTCTGTTGTGCAAGTTTTCATATGTGGCTCCATTGAAAGTGAGCTGTGTGTGGGCGCATGATGTAAAATGGATGCTGTCAATGATCCAGGGCTTGTTAGAGGCTAGACACAATCAAAGCTAATCACATCAGTTTCTTTCATCCTGTTAAAATTAGTGCTCATATCAAAATATCAACAAAGCTATAATATGTATATTATATATATATATAATATCTAATATTTCTACCAATCACATGAAGACAGACCAAGATAAACCAAATTAGAAAATAAACAAATGTAATGTCGTTATTCATTTAAACTTATCTGCGCTAGGCTCTTTAGGCTACTGTCTGCTGCTGTCTTATAGTTGCATTAGTTTCATCTTCCTGCATCTGCTCACCTTCATGCATTGCTTATGGAGCAGTAAAGACACAGGTAAAGTCAGATAGTGTTAACCATGTTACATTATATATATATATATATATATATATATTTATTTATTTATTTATTTATTTGTTTATTTTAAAGTTACTTGAGGAAGGTTGGGGTGCAGTAGCATGGAGCAAGGGTAGCATGTTGGCTGTTTACCATGATTACACAAACATTATGCAGGAGTAGTAGTAATGGATAGTATATATTAATTTTAAATAACATGAATAACTGAAACTTAAACAGAATGTTAAACTACAGCTTGTTAGGGAGCTCATTCTCTGGACAATACTTTCTTTAAACCTATTTTCTTTAACATATTTTAATAATAATAATCGATTGGATTTATACAGTGCTTTTCAAGGCACCCAAAGCGCTTTACAATGCCACTATTCAACTTAAAAGAAATGCAGCTGTGAAGTGTAAAAGTGAGATCATTGGTCATGGTATTTGAATGCAATCTATAATGTGATATCTAGAATCCCCTATATCAGTATACTTTCCTAAATGTTGCCTGTTCAAACAAGGGCAGTAGAATTTTATCACAATTTTAAAAAGAAAAGATATTTTATGAAAGTATGACCTCGTGTAGCCTTGAAGAACAGGTCAGAAGATCAACATAATTTAGCTTAGAATGCCTATATATTATTCCCTTTATGCTTATATATTGTCAATACAAAAATGGCAGTAAGAAACAGGGTGTTAGATCACCATAGCATTAACACTTTGAACTTCAGTTCATTTTATTGACCATGACCTTGGTGTACATAAGAGCCTAATGTTCTTTGGGGGAGATTTTATTTTCCTTTACCCTGCCCAACCCTCTTATACTGCATACTGCAGATACAAAAACATTATTCTTATCACGATCTGCAAAAGGAACTCATTAACCTAAAATGAAAGTCTTCATGGTGTAGCAGTTGTCAGTGACAGATATTGGTAAGCACATATAGACTATATATAAGACATATAGCACTATAGAGAGAAAAATGTAGCCACTGTGACATTATCCATTTGTTAGCGAAATAAAGAAATAAAAAATATATGAGTGAACAGAGCAATTTTGGCTTTTATATGACAAAAACAAACAAAAAAAACAACGTAAGATGACAATGAGTTTCACAAACTACTGCGCAGAGACTGCCCTGGCTTCCATTAGGCTAAACAAGCCCTTGTATTCTTCTGGTCACTGAGTGTGAAGTGGCTATGATTGTGTGCAGTGGTTTGAAAATTGAGACAAGGGAACTGATGAAGAGAGAATGCATGATTTGGCAGCGAAGCAAGTAAGAAATACACTGTGTACTAGGGCTGCTCGATTATGGCAAAAATGATAATCACGATTATTTTCACTGAAATTGAGATCTCGATTATTTGACGATATTTATTTAACCCTTTAAGACCTACTATAGAACCAAGTCCGCCAGAGCTTATATTATATTTTTACATGTTGTAGAGCCATTTGTGGGAGCATTTCAATTTGCTATGCAACTGTTATAGCCCATATTTTAATAATATGTATGCATTAAGTCCATAGTAACTACATTAATTGCAAAAAAATGCAATAAACTACAAAAAAAAAAATTGAAAATCGTTTTTGTTTTTTTTTTTAACATATATTACTACTTGGAGAAATTTAAGAGGTTTATCCTTCAAAACTTTAAATACAAAAAAAGTTGCAAAAAATAGTTTACAACAACAGGAAATTTATTTTGAGTGTCTTCATAGTTTTATTTTGGAGATACACCAATTTTTATATACTGCAGGAAAAGCGAAAAAAAACAATCCTATGATGCAAATTTGCAAAGAAAACAGCAGGTGCATCAAAATAAACTATTTCCAGCAGTGCAATTCGAGTTCTAAGCATCCCAGCAACTATTCAGAAAAGTCAAACATGACCAGTATAGGTTTTTAAGGCCTACAAGTAAAAAAAACTACAATTTCCGCGAAATGACCTCACTTCCGGTTTCGACCAGCAAATGGCGGACATGTGACAGTTCGTCTGACGTCTGTTTCGCTGTGGGAAGTGTTACGAACAGCTGATCGGATCGGCAAAGCGTGTTTCTGGAATATTATGTTTTTGTTGCTGCAAGCTCTTTTTATGCAGTTTTTGCAAAGCTTTATGTGGAAGGAAACCGTGACCGAGGACAAGCTGATGGCATCAGATGTAAGTACAACTCCTCCGGTTTAATATGCAAAACAAATTATTGCGCTAGCTTACACGGTTCCGGTTCTACAGGGATTTAAAAATAGTTACACAAAACGGAGCGTGCTGCTCTGATCGGCTTTAAAGGGTTAACAATGACTTTAAAAAATAATATAAAATAGTGTGCAACACCACTGAAGTTTTTTTTACCTCTCTTTTCAACCAACAGCAGTCACTCTCCTCTCCAAATAACTTCTGCTTAGCTTTCCGAGCTTCCCTCGGGTCCTCTTAATCAGCGGTCTCCAACCTTTTTTGCGCCACGGACGGTTTATGCCCGACAATATTTTCACGGACCGGCCTTTAAGGTGTCGCGGATAAATGAGGGAGGGGCTAATAATCGGCTCAGTCATTTTTAATGATCGTTGAAAGCCCAGATCGTAATCGTGATTAAAATTCGATTAATTGAGCAGCCCTACTGTGTACTATATATGAAACGTAAAAATAACCTCATATGCAGTGTTTTACTGTTTGTGTGTGAGAGCCTGAATGGACAATACCTAAGTTAGCAAGAGAGGTGAGTGGATGTGAACGACTGAGTAAAACAACAGTCTATATACAAATTTGCAATGCTTGTTTGCAGATGTGTTGCGAGTGTGTGCTGGCAGGGTAGCCCTGGCTATAGCTGTGCTGGGGAAGGGGGGTCCATTTCTCACAGCACTGCTCCAGTAATCCCCTTTGGAGAGGAGTGTCACAGCTCTGTATTAAATCCTCTTGTTCTGTGGGTTTCTGCAGGAAGTCAGGTATTGAGGCACAGTTAGCTATCAGGCCTGTAACTGAGTTTGCCGAAAGAAAGGGAAGCCAAACACAGGTTCATCTGAACTCCAAGTGTTATAAAAATAACTCAATAAATATATACATGTAATAGCCACAAAATTAGTATGCTAAAAGCATATACGGTACCTTGATGGTCAGTATTAAATATTTATATGTTAGAAGCGTCTTGGGCCACTGAGGAGCTGTTTTTTGAGATATGACTTTATCAAAGTCATGGACTAATATATATCTAATTGTGATCTATTGTTAATGGTGGTAGCAACTTGATTGCAAAAGAACTCCACGAAGAGCAAAAGAATAGCCAACATAGCCTAACAGTTCGGCCATATGACTTCTCTGTGATGACAAGTCAGAAATTTCACATTAAATACAAACTTGAATAATTCTGCATTATAGTATTGCTGTATTTATGTTTTGTTCTCTATGCATATATTTTGTATTCATTTTATATAATTTGAATGCTTTGGGTCTCTATTGGAGCCTACTCTAAAATGTAAAACACAAACTATGCTACACTGATGAGCACTTCTGCACTCCATTTCAAATTGAGGCTGCTTTTGTTGATGGTTCATAAGTTACATTCAATTTATTTATGAATGTTCTATTCCCATTGCTTACTCACATCTCTGACTCATCGCAGTGCTCCCCAAATCCTGCATGAAAGCATAGAACAAGCTTAGATGGTGTCGCTCTGCCTGTGTTCTCTGAGGGGTGTGCGTTTTCTCCTCAAACTGACTTCTGCTTCTACAATTACCCTTTACTGTTTGGTCTTTACTAACACTGAGACAGTTCTTTATCGGTTCAATTTCTGGGCTTTGTTATTCATAATGAACAAAGCTATAATATTATCAACATACAAAACAGCTGACTGGTTGTGATCAATATATGACATGGTGATAGTATTCTTTTGTCATTCTTGTTTCCAGTACTGTATTTGGGCATGCCAGTGCTGAAGACACAACATTTTACCATTACCATGATACACTCCTTTTTCACACTTAACTGACAATGCATTCATTAAAAAAGAATGAGCCTAATTAAAATTGGATGTTTCTCTGCTAAAAGAGGATGAAGACATCACCCAGTGGAAGCCCATGTGTGTTCACCAAGGTCAGGATACATATAGCCTTCTGTTGGATGATGCAGCCCATGTGTCCCAGGCTCTTAGTACAGGAACGATGGCTCCCCTGAGCCCCTCCACCAGCTCTCAAAGAGGCAAAGAGGAGAGTAAATTGTGTGTGTGGGAAAAATAATAAGAAAGGAAGAATCTAGAAAAAAATGCACCTGGAAAGCATTTTTTTTTTTTTATATTTGCTAAAATCTTCTTTACGACAACGTTTGCAATTCTCATATGTTGGATTTTATGTGTGCGAATGAAAACTGGCTGAATGTTGTGCAGTAAAGCTTACCTAAATTGACCTTCCTTTAGTCTACTTGCCAAAATATTCTGGATACTGTAATATTATTTAAAAGCATGTATCAAAACCTGAATCATCACTGAATGGCACACATCAAATGAGAATACAGCAGAGCTGAATGCCAGTAGAAGAAATGACAAGTTCCAGCTGTCTTTTGACATTTTACAGGACAGCTGTTGTATAAAAATGTTGGCAAAACTAGAAAGGGAATATATTTTTTCTCTAAAGACAAGTCTTGTTTTTGGAATCATTAATGATGTTTTTAATATACCCGGCATGCTTGTCATAATGATTGCTACACAACTAGAGAAAAAAAACACCAACCTGGACAACATATGTCCCTGTGATTTCCAACAAATATCCAACCCCTTTTATCTTGACTCCTGCAGCTCCCTGTCTGTCTATGTGCATGTTTTTTTTTCTTTCTTGGGCGTAGCTGCTCCTTTCAGCTGCTGACACGCATGCTCATTGTTATTTTATAAACTTCTGTATTATATCAAACCAAACTTTCCTGCTGGTCTTTGCCAGAATGTTCTGTAACCCACAGGTGTACGGTCAGGTTGGTACATTAGACTGTGCCTTGTGTACCAGCCAGCCTTCTTTGCTCCCAGTCACCTATTTGCCAGGCTTCACCACCTCCAGCCACATTTCTCATTAAGTTCCACTCCATTCTGCTCACTGCTCACTTCATCACCAAAATGCCAAGCTGCCTGGTCACTTCCTGCTGCCAATGCAAGCTCCCTTCTCCTCCTGCTCACCTATTGGCTCATTAACTTCCTGCAGCTTCTCCTCCCACTCTGCATGCCTCTGATTTTAGAGCTCTCTGATCTTTAGAGCTCTTCAATCTTCCCTACTTTTGCTGGCTGCGTATTAAAATTCTTAAAATGTTGTCTAAGTTAGCCCTCTAATGCTGACACTTTTAAAAGTATTTAATTTTTTATTTATTAACTAAAGGAATTCTATGATTATGCTTTTTGTTCTCACAAATGCTTTCAAAACACTGGACCACAGTGTCCTTATCCTTTGTCTGAAGCATGGTGTTGGCAATAAAGGCATTCCTGTGGAGCGGTTCAGGTTTTACTCATGTGGCAGTTTGTGAGGTTTTTGTCAGCGTATCGTCCTTTTTTCTTTTTTTTTTATCTCAAATTTATTTGAAACCAGGCTTCTCATCATCTCCAGCTTAATTAAAAAAAATTGTTATAAGAAAAATATTCCATGGTCCATAACATGTATACACATTGTAGAGGTCCACTAATTATGTTCTCTGTGAGATTTTATAATTTTCCCATCCTTACAGGGATGCAGGAAGCTGGATAAAATGCAGTCAATTAGGGGGAAAAAACCTTTTAGATAAGACTGATACAAGTCAAGACAATAACATGTTCAGATGAGATTAAAAAAAATAGTCAATGCATGTAAGTGAATAGGTTTCATATTTAAACTAACAAAGGTTTATTTTAACATGAAATTTGTTCTGTGTTTATTTGTTAAGCTGCTTAACCTCAAATCACTTAAGCATAAAAATCATTTAAGGGATGAACCAGTGTAATACATGAGGTACAGGAAAGCTACTTAATGAATGTAGGTGAATACAAATGCTGCCCTTTGAATGTGTTTGTCTTAGTATGCATCTATCTGCATGATGTTTACATGTGTGTGGTTGTACCCATCTTTCTCTGTGGTTACAAGTGTGTGTGTGAGTACGTGTGTATGAGTGTGAATTAATAAATATGAGCAGGCCGCCTTGGTCTGCGATAAAGAATTTGTGTCCTGCAGCCTGGTGTGGCAAAGCTCACCTGGACTCTGAGTCCTGCTGTCAGGTCCCATCTCCCTTCCCGACAGAGCCCCCAGCCTACAGAGCGGACACTCTCTAACCTTTGGAACATCCACAACGGGCTCACTGATTCCCAGTGACATGCAATGTTCGCTCCCTCACAGCATTAGCATAGCCACACGAACACCTTCTGTTTGCTAGCAACCACAGACAGGTAAAACATTTCTGGAATTTTTTCTTTTCAGTATCGTGGCTGATGCCGAGGTCCTGTCACATCTCATCATCTCTTTTTCACCATCTTGAACTTCAGCTGCATGATTTTTACAACACTGTGCAAAAGTCTTGAGCCACCCCTCTTTCCTTTTGATTATAGTTCTAAGGAACCAGACTTGTTGTAATGATAGTCCTCCAGGCTTTCTAAAGGTCTTTTTCTGTGGACACTGGCTGACTGTTAACTTATTTTCAGTCCAGTTATTGTGCCTGTTGTTGGCCATTTTTAGAAGAATGTTGTTGTTTTTTTTGTTTGCTTGCTTGTTTGTATTATTTTGTTTGTTTTAGACTAAACACTAAACCATTTAAGCATAAAAAAGACCACCTAATTAGGGGATGAACAGTTAGTGTGTTTACACATAACATACAACTTAAGAAATTGTATCTTTAGGCACTTTGTTAGTAGGAACCTTATGCAAGTCGTATAATTTGTTCCCATTTCGTTAGAAGAATCTACAAGATATGCTGAAGATAATGCACTTTGGCAGGCAAAGAAGAATGTTTTGCACCTATTTGCAATAAGTCAACTTGACATATTTCTATATGCAGGCAATGTCCTTAAGAAATCAGAAGAAACTGGACAAATGGAGGACAAAAGAAGTGGCAGACCTACAAAAGATCTACAGCAGATGAATAATATCTGAAAGTCATGTTCTTTAGAAACAGGGAAAAACCTGAGAGAGTTTAAACTGTGTTGAAAAACAAAAGTGGTCCTACAAAGTACTGACTTTCAAGCTCCTTAGAATTGTGCAAAATCCTTTTTTGCCTTATATACAATGTATTCCCATGCATGTCTGCACGCATCAGTAAATGAATTTACATATTTTCCATTTTACAAGTAAAATATAAAGAAATGAGGACTGTCTCAAGGCTTTTTGTACAGTACTGTAGAAAATATTCAAATCTACAGCTGTTTTGGCTCAAAAAAGCCTGGTAAATAAAGTACTAAATACAAATCCTTTAAAGAAATCTAGTGCAGGAACTGCTGAAAGCAATGACATATCGTTTGCTACTGACCAGGAAATAATACAATTGGATTAATAATGCATATATTTTACTCTGCAAGCACTACTTAGTGTATACAGTGTATACTCCTTAACCACAATATAACAAAATCATTAAAAAAAACACTTTGATCCATAATGTGCGAGTGCAAGAACTGATAAGCAGGATTGATAGGCAGGCAAACTAACATTTCCATTCTACTGAGAATTTCTACAAGAATCGGTTCTCAATTCCCATCCCCAAACAGAGGACCTCTTTGGTTGTTCTGCAGTGCCAGACACAACAGGGCAACCTAGTGATGTTGGCAGTAGATCTTTTGGATCCTGTGGGTTGGCATATCTGGCATCTCTTTTGAATGCTCTATTAGATTGGGATCGGGGGACTTAGAACGCTGGGTCAGTGCCTTGGATTCTTTGTTGCAGTCCTCAAGCCTTTCCAGGGTAATCTTTGTAATGTGGTGGGGCATATTGTCCCACTAGGTGAGGCCAATGCTGTTGGGGGTGGTGTTGCTATGGCTTTTTTTCTGCTTGGTCTGGTATCACAGTAATGTGAATGCGAATTTTGGGATCCATGGTTTCCCAGCGAAACACTGCATTATAATGAGTTAATCAGTGTTACACACCTCACCTGTCAGTGGTGTAAATGTTGTGACTGATCAGTTGTACACATAACATTGCAGCATTACATCATATTCACAGCTGACAGCATGGCACCTTTAGTGTTTGGACGATGCAGCCCAACCATGTGTCACAACATATTATGTTGTATCAAATCTTCCACTGTGTGAAAACACAGAAATATATCATCCTATCCAACCTGTTATTCTATATATAATATCAACCATTCTGTCATTCAGTCAAATAACTTCTCCAGCAGAAGAGCTGCAGAGGTGTTAGCTGGGTTATGGACTGAAGGATTACCTGGGCCTTTGCTCCTGCAAGCCCCTTGCACTGACTCACTCGGTCGAGGTGGCCATTTGGCAGCTATATAGCACAGCCACTCTGAACACTGATAGTGGGATTGGGGGTGAGGGAAAGAATTGAGAGTGAGAATAAATGGGAGAAGTATTAGTTCCTTAACCTAGGATTTCACAAGACTAGGGATTTAGAGAGCACAATTTACAGAGAACCACTCAGAGTGAGTACAGCCAAAAGATGACACAGGAGATTGAAAAGTGTGCAGTCAACTCATCTCTCTTCTTCAGTCCCCTCCCTCCCTCTGACTCTGTCTTTTTTTCTTTCTTTTTTTCAACCAACTTAGAGATACTACAAGCCACTCACTGAGAGTCAAAGTGAGCCATCTTAGAGGCACAATCAAAGGCAGTTTTTGATAAGCACCTCTGACTGGCATGCACAGCCACCACAAGGTTACTGATCTTTACTCTAACCAAGTGAGACCACAGTCTGCACTGCCAACACTGCAGGCAACAAAGGATGAACTATAACAACACAATAACCTCCTCAGTCTGGTCGCTAAGTGGGTAGCAGAGATGCTATTTGGATACTAAGCGATTCAATATTGTACTATAAGGAGAGAAATAGGCAAGTGGAGGATTGTGGTGCTGGGCGCATGTTTTCTTTTTGAGCCCAGCGCAGCGTCCAGAGAGCAGCCTTGGCACCGATCCATGTGTCCCTTGGCGTTAGTACTGCAGTCACATTACATTTCCCCTCTCATCTGGATCGCTGTGTGCCCAGCAGACGCTCCCATCCAGGGCATGTCGTGTCCACTTTAGACTTTAGGCTCTCTGGCTTGAGCTAATCCAACAGCTAACAAATTGGAGTAGACTGCTGAGTAAATAATTGTGTAAATAATTCAGATTGTCCATAAGTGAATGAGTTAGGGTATGTAATTTTGTTGAGATGCAGAAGAGCAAATACATACACAATTAACTGAATTGCAAACTGGGATCCACTGATAATGACACAGTTTGACAATAAGAAGACAGACAGAAGACTGGACGGTTTCTGTTTCTCATTCATTTGCTCACACAGTCACAAAACATTACAATCTATGCAGGGTGGATCTCCATATTTTTGTTCAGAAAAAAAACACTCACTGCTTTCAGACTTCTGCTTGCTGATACTGACAGCCACACTGAAATCCACATGTGCCGCACACTCTCTGTGCTG
This sequence comes from Mchenga conophoros, assembly GCF_057382185.1. Taxonomy (NCBI): domain Eukaryota; kingdom Metazoa; phylum Chordata; class Actinopteri; order Cichliformes; family Cichlidae; genus Mchenga; species Mchenga conophoros. Next base: position 11,362,852 of record NC_140526.1, read on the forward strand.
ATCCTGCACCAATTAATTTCATGAATGACTAACTCATGTTTGGTAACAAACTCCCAGTAGCTCTAGGCTTACCTCACTAGCCCCCACCCTTACACCCCAGGAGAAGTGGCACTGCCAGCAATACTCACAGGATAATGGAGTCAAAAGCCTTGTGCCTATATTACACGAAAGGGAAAATAATTACGGATCCAAGGCTTAAGATTAAAGCAAGCAAGCCAATTTTGGTTTCAGAATCAGTGCTTTCGCACTTTTGTGTGTTGTGATACTTATGTCTGTGAAGGTTCTCAATCATCCAGGTCATCGTAGTCTAAGAAGCTTGGAAAGAAAAGCGTCTGGACTTCTTTGAGTTGCTTGAAGATGTTTCACCTCTCAGCCGAGAAGCTTCTTCAGTTCTAAGCTCAAAAGGTGGAGAGTCTCAGATTTAAACCCAGTGGGAGTTTCCCCCCAAAGAGGGACAAAAGGACCCCCTGATAGTCCTCTACCTAATCACATGAGCCAAGGTGTGAATGCGGGTGTGGGTCCCAATCAGCCAGGGTTTCGGGTGAGCTCATTGTGAAACCTGGCCCCACCCTATCATGTGATTTCCTGAGGTCAGATGGCCCAGGATGTGAGTGGGCGTTAAGGTGTCTGGGAAGGGAACTGAAAACTGGATTATAGATGGCAGACAGTTGGTGTCGTAAACCACCGCCTCTGTTCAAAGATGGGCGCTCACAGTGGACATAGATGGCTTCTTTCACTCCTCTTTCAAAACATCTGTGCTCTCTGTCCAAAATGTGAACATTGGCATCCTCGAAAGAGTGAACTTTGTTCTTTAGATGCAGATGAACTGTTGAGTCTTGTCCCGTGGAGGTGGCTCTTCTATGTTGTGCCATGCGCTTGTGAAGTGGCTGTTTGGTCTCTCCGATGTAGAAGTCTGGGCATTCCATGCTGTACTGTACAGCATACACCACATTGTTAAGTTTGTGTTTAGGAGTTTTGTCTTTCGGGTGAACCAGTTTTTGTCTGAGTGTGTTGCTGGGTCTGAAGTAAACTGGGATGTTGTGCTTGGAAAAAATTCTCCTAAGTTTCTCTGATACACCGGTTACATAGGGGATGACAATGTTGTTGCGTCTGTCCTTCTTATCCTCCCTCGCTGGTGTCTGATCTTCTTTTCTGTGCATCTTTGCTGACTTTAAGAACGCCCATTTAGGATAACCGCATGTTTTAAGTGCTTCCTTTACATGTGTGTGTGTTCCTTCTTTTTCCCTTCAGGCTTAGAGGGAACATGTTCTGCCCGGTGGTGTAGGGTCCTGATTACCCCAAGTTTGTGTTCCAGAGGGTGATGGGAGTCAAAGAGGAGATACTGGTCCGTGTGTGTGGGCTTCCGGTAAACTTCAATGTTGAGGTTGCCATTCTCTTCAATGTGCACAGCGCAGTCCAGGAAAGGCAAACAGTTATCCTTTGTGTCTTCCCTGGTGAACTTGATGTTTTTATCCACGGCGTTAATGTGTGCAGTGAAAGATTCCACTTCTTGTCTTTTGATTTTGACCCAGGTGTCGTCTACATATCTGTACCAGTGGCTGGGTACTCTCCCTTTAAAAGAGCCAAGAGCCTTGCTTTCCACTTCCTCCATGTAAAGGTTGGCTACAATAGGCACAGCCATGTTTTTGTCTGTAGAAACCCTCGTTGTATTTGAAATATGTAGTGGTGAGGCAGAGGTCTAACAGTGTGCAAATCTGATCGGGTGTGAAGTTGGTCCTGTCTTCCAAGGAGCCGTCTTCTTGTAGTTGTTTTCTGACAGTCTCCACTGCCTCCGTGGTGGGTATGCAACTGAAGAGGGAGACTACATCAAAGGACACCATGGTTTCATCTGGGTCCAGGGTAAGTTTCTGGACCTTGTCGGTGAAGTCGGTGGAGTTCTTGATGTGATGTGGGGTGTTCCCCACAAGAGGTGCTAGGATGGTAGCAAGGTGTTTCGAGATGTCGTAAGTGGCTGAGTTTATGCTACTGACAATGGGTCTGAGTGGGACACCTTCCTTGTGGATCTTAGGAAGTCAGTAAATGCAGGGTATGGCATCCACTGGGTAAAGGCGGTCAATGATTTTGTCCCTTTCAAGGTCTTGAAGAGAGAGAGAGTAGAGAGTAGTGATCTTTGTGTGGTAATCCGTTGTGTTTAGGACCATGGTGCACCTTCCCTTATCAGCTGGTAATATAGTGATGTTGTGGTCTTTGCTCAGGGAAGCAACGGCCTTCTTTTCTTGTAATGTGAGGTTAGACGGGGGGACTTATGCACTGGAGAGGGTGGCTGAGACTTTCATCCTGATTTGTTCTGCTTCTGTCTGTGATAATTTGTTAATCCGTATGGCAGTTTCTGTGGCTGTGATGAGGTCCACTATGGGCAACTGTTGCGGAACAATGGCAAAATTGAGTCCTTTGGCTAATACTTTCTTTTCAGGTTCAGTAAGATTCCGGTCTGAAAAGTTCTTCACCCATTTTTCTTGACTGTCCTCAGGTGTGTGTTCTTCTCTGAGTTGTGTAGATTCAGACTGAGGAGTGAGTGTTTTTGAAAGCAAGGTGTGGAATTTCCTGCATTGTCTTTCTTTTCCTTTAGAGTGTTGGGCCCGCTGAGCCTTGTCCACAAACTTGTTCTAAAATTGGAGAGGGTAGAAGGGTTTCCAGTTCCTGCAGAGTCTGGCTAATCTTGCTCTGGAGGGCATCTATACTGAAATGGACCTGTCTTATCCTTTCACTTAGAAGCTGATTTTGTGCTCTCCGTAGAATCAAGTCTGCTCTGTATCCCCTGACAGTGGATCCAAGTTGCAGGCTCTTAGGAACAACTCTGCTTTGTCTGCATCTCAGGTTGAAACGGAGATGGTTCCTATAATCTGCTATTTTTCTTGATTCCCTTTCATACTCCCGCATCAGTTGAAGGGTGTTCCTCCCAAAATGTACGGCAATATGTCTGTGAAGGTTCTCAGTCATCCACGTCATTGTAGTCTAAGGAGCTTGGAAAGAAAAGCGTCTGGACTTCTTTGAGTTGCTTGAAGACGTTTCCCCTCTCATCCGAGAAGCTGATACCTCTACCTAATCACATGAGGCTCATGTGATTAGGTAGAGGATCATCAGGGGGTCCTTTGTCCCTCTTTGGGGGGAAACTCCCACTGGGTTTAAATCTGGGACTCTCCACCTTTTGAGCTTAGAACTGAAGAAGCTTCTCGGCTGAGAGGTGAAACATCTTCAAGCAACTTAAAGAAGTCCAGACGCTTTTCTTTCCAAGCTCCTTAGACTTGTGATACTTATGTTTACTTAAGGACGAAAGAACCTAAATGTAGATGCATTTACTCTAATGCATTTCAGTGAAATTGTCCTCTTGTGTAGCTTTGACTCAGCATCTTCAAGTGGCCAAGCTTTCGCCCAAACTGTGCCATTACTGGGATACATGTGCTGGGAAAAAAGCCTTTAAGCAGACTGAACATTTCTCTGAATCTGAGTCTCGCTGAAGAGGGCCCAAAGGCTGGAACATTTTGGACAACATTTGAGACAAAATGGCCCTGGAGAGAGCTGGGGCCATGTTGTTAAAAATGTTGATTAGTTTTGGCATGTGCAGAGACAGATTGCCTGCCATCTTTTCATTATTTCTGTAGAACCCCCTGGAGAGAGGGCATGGAGATGGACTTGAGCAGGCAAGGCATAATTAAACTTCCACAGGCAGGTCATGTGCTGTTAATGCTTTGCCACCACTTCTAATTACTTAACAGTATAGTCTAAATGATATGCTGTCACTGGGCAAATTAATTGGTATTTGGTGAGGGCAGTATGGCAGCATTGTCTCCTACATGTGTCATAGGCTCTTTGGGACCAAGAGAAGGCTAAGCATTATCTGACCCTGATTAAGAACATAACACTGAGTTAAGTGCATAACAACTATGGGTTATAGCAGCCCTAAGCATTCGGCGTTGATAGTGTGTAATTTCACAGTTTCCTGACCTCTTTGACGTTAGGGTGCATATTTTTTAAGTTGCACTACAGCAAGCACGGTTTTTATAATTTGGATATGCCCTAAATTTAAGAGGCAGCTCATGATGTGAATTAAGGGAAAGGTCCTGCATAAACCATGAAGCTGAATATTCAAGTTAGGTGTCAAGTGGTGCATAATATACTACTTCAAGCTCACAATGTGCTAGCATTAGACCCAGAATAGCTCTATTCAAATGCTACTGCATCACAAATAAAAATTAAATCCCAGGCCAACCTCTTAAAGTGCTTAAGGATATCATTATTATTATCATCAAAACAAAGTAGACTTAAGCTCCACAGAAAGGTGTGCATTAAGGCAGGTGACCTTTGATTTTGGTTGGCTGTACCAGAAGCAGCTTATCTTACCCCCGAAGTAGGAGCCATCTGAAAGCTTGGTTTCTTTGTTGCCTTTTGTTAGAACACTGACAACCCCATGTTGTATGAAGTACATTTTCTTTCCGATGGTGCCTTCTCTTATGATGTAATCCCCAGGTTGGAACACCTCAAACCTCAATTTGGTGAGCATAGAGGTGACAAAGTTTGGGTCAGCATTGGCAAATAGCGGCATAGATGCCACCAGCTTTCGACAGTTAAAGTTGATAATTTCCTGTTTGAAAAGAAAGACATTAAAAACAGTGGTTAGTGACAGCAGCACAGCAGAGCCGTGGCTTTACAAAATGCAGTGACTTTTTAAAGTATTGGACATGAGGGATATTAGAGTAACAACAGGAAAAATGCCAACTGTGTAGACATCATTTACTGTTTTCTTCTTTCTCTAAGCCCCCCCCCCACCAGTTTTCTTTTTCTAAGAAAAAAAAAGAGATTATTTAGTCACACTGTGCTCTTGTGTAAGGCTAAAATGTCAGTGAATGTGAATTGAAATGAAGGGAATGTCGAAAAGTGCATAAGCTGTCGAATGCATCAGAGCTGCATGTGCAGCTGTTTTAAAGCAAGACAGAAACACTTGTCCCACCTCTCGGAGCGGCTCATTCAGCTCTCCCAGGATGCTCTCCTCGTCAAACATCTTGCCCTGGTAGCGGTGCTCATAGTAGTCGTGGATTCTCTGCCTCATATCTGCAGGCAGCTTGTGGAAGGACATGTACTGTTCCACTTGTTTGTACTGCAGGGACATAGAGACACACAACAATCAGGTTATCTAAAGGCCATAGGGCTGTAGCACAAAAACACTGCTACAGGGAGTAGCTGGTACTAGGGCTGCTCGATTATGGCAAAAATGATAATCACGATTATTTTCACTGAAATTGAGATCACGATTATTTGACGATATTTATTTAACCCTTTAAGACCTACTATAGAACCAAGTCCACCAGAGCTTATATTATTTTTTTTACATGCTGTAGTGCCATTTGTGGGAGCATTTCAAGTTGCTATACATCAATACAACTGTTATAGCCCATATTTTAATAATATGTATGCATTAAGTCCATAGTAATTACATAAATTGCAAAAAAGTGCAATAAACTACAAAAAAAATTGAAAATCGCTTTTGTTTTGTTTACATATATTTCTACTTGGAGAAATTTAAGAGGTTTATCCCTCAAAACTTTAAATACAATAAAGTTGCAAAAAATAGTTTCCCACCACAGGAAATTTATTTTGAGTGTCTTCATAGTTTTATTTTGGAGATACACCAATTTTTATATACTGCAGGAAAAACAAAAAACAATCCTATGATGCAAATTTGCAAAGAAAACAGCAGGTGCATCATTTCACTGTGGGAAGTGTTACGAACAGCTGATAGGAACGGCAAAGCGTGTTTCTGGAATATTATGTTTTTGTTCCTGCAAGCGCTTTTTATGCAGTTTTTGCAAAGCTATATGTGGAACGAAACCGTGACCGAGGACAAGCTGATGGCATAAGATGTAAGTACAACTCCTCCGGTTTCATATGCAAAACAAATTATTGCGCTAGCTTACACGGTTCAGGTTCTACAGGGATTTAAAAATAGTTACACAAAACGGAGCGTGCTGCTCTGACCGGCTTTAAAGGGTTAACAATGACTTTAAAAAATAATATAAAATAGTGTGCAACACCACTGAAGTTTTTTTTTTTTAAACTCTCTTTTCAACCAACGGCAGTCACTCTCCAAATAACTTCTGCTTAGCTTTCCGAGCTTCCCTCGGGTCCTCTTAATCAGCGGTCTCCAACCTTTTTTGCGCCACGGACCGGTTTATGCCCGACAATATTTTCACGGACCGGCCTTTAAGGTGTCGCGGATAAATGAGGGAGGGGCTAATAATCGGCTCAGTCATTTTTAATGATCGTTGAAAGCCCAGATCGTAATCGTGATTAAAATTCGATTAATTGAGCAGCCCTAGCTGGTACTGAGGTCAGACACACAAGGAAATGGAGACAGATTCAGGATGGCTATCCGTGCCCTTTCAAATTTCACCCAAAAAGAGAGCACTTTTCCAGTCTTTGATCAGGTCTCTTAAAGTCTCTCTTTCTCTCTCGGAAGTCACACTGTCCTGAATATTTGTTCACTGAATGTACTAACTTCTAAAAGATAAGGGTGAGAGAAAGGAACGCTACAGTCATGAAGTACAAAGTCAAACTGACCTTTAAAAGTGCGCTACAGCAGCTAATGTGAATATGAAGTAAATGTAGATCTTAAATTATTAAATACATATTCATTTTGTTCATGCAGAGAAGAATAGATTAGAGTGTATGTTGTTCAGTTGAAACAATCAAAGTGTTTCTGTTTTTACAGTACAGACTTGTGGATTAATATCCTCTGTTGTTGAAAGAAATAACTATTTAAGTGTGTGTGTCAAAAAGCCTTTGACTGATTCTGTAGCAGTAGCAGCAGAGATGTAGATCAAAGCACACTGGGAGCACCTTGGAGATAATAATGGGATGAATCCTTAACCCGCTGTGAAGGAAAATAAGGAAAAAGAAAAAAAGAAGAAATTAACCATTCAGAGGGTGACGCTGGTGGTGCTCTTTGATCACAATGACTAAGCTGCCAGAAGACTTACCGCTGACTAACACAGCTGACCTCAGAAGCCTTCTTCTTTGTTTTCTCACAATACTACTACTCTTGTTGGCGCTAATCTTAAAGGAATTCATCAAAGCTCCTGCTTTGTTAAAATAAATAAGAACTGTTTTCTACAATTTACAAGAAACACATACAGGTGAAACAAATCGAGTTTCGCAGTATAGAATATCGAGCAAGACAAAATATGGTGCACGAGGCTTGACCATGGGACAAAATGTGCCTACTAGTAACATCCAGGGCTCCTGCACTATTTTAAAAATAAACTAAATTTTTAAGAGCTCTTTTAAACCTTCATTGAGTCCTTTACAAATAAAACCTAAGAAAAAAAATCACAGTTAAATTATATTCAGGTTTTCATAAACAAGCAGGTATACAAGTATTGAACTGTTTAGTAATCCATACAATAAAGAACTTGATGCTTTTCTTTACCACACACAGTAGTAAAATGATTATATTTGTACAGGAAAACAAGTGCAACAATTTTAAAAGAGTGCTATAAAAATCCAAAACTTAATTAAACTAAAATTTATGTTATTCAATAATATTTCTGCCCACATAAAATGTGCAGGATATTTTAAGACCTTAGTTTGCTTGATTTTAATTTCTGACTGTGACATCTTTTATCTCTGCACTGGCTTTTGACACCTACATTCCTCACTTTCTACCACTTTCTTTCCTCCTATTGCCATATTTAGAAGAGTTATTTGACCAGGCCCTTGAATCCCTCACAGACGGAGAAGCAATCTAGAATGACCCTGTGAATATTGATGATAAGGCTCCTTTGACTGTGAACAGCTAGTTATGAACTATTACATGGCTCCACTCTCAATCCTGGACAAAAAACTGATTACAGATTAGGTAAACTGCTTGAAATATGTTTTACACCAGTTCCATCATATTAAATAGTTTATAGTTTATTCTATTTAACAACTTTTGTAGGAATGTCAAACAAAGTAATTTTTTTTTTTTTTTGTGTAGCAACACTGTGTAATTTGATGTGGAAGGTCAAATACTTGAAAAAGCATAAACAAGATTTGGAGCTTATATTAATCCAGTCTCTCTGTCAATGACAGGGTATGAATATGAATAAGAAATGTTGTGGGTGACAGTAAGAGTTTGAATCTTTATCCACACTATCCTTTTAGCATAAAATTAAGAAATGTACTGATCCAATGATAATACTTATTTCACAGAAATGCTGTAGGTGATGATCAAGATGTTTCCAACGTAGACATCTTTAGGTGCAGTAGCAGTCGCTGCTGAGTATTGCACCAAAGGTGGCATTTCTATATGTGATGCAGGGTGAAGATGAGAGGTATCTCAAATTATGAATTAGTCTAACACTGTTGTCTTCTGCTTTAGACATGTTTCAGTACAGTGTATTTCTTTAATTAGTTTTTTTGTGCATGAAGTATTAACACTTTGAGAAACTTATTTGAACTTTCAACATCTAATTTATGTACAGCTTTGTAGCATATTGCAGTCTGGTTCTCCCAGCACAAAAGAGTATTAGTCAAGTGAACAAATGCAAGATAATGTCTTATTGCTTCTGCAGTTTTGATGAATAACTGTATTACACGGAGTAACTCGGCATCACACTTGAAAGCATTTCAAATTTACTAATCACTGTGCTGGATGCAAAGACACTGATCATCAGGGGCGCAGGGGGGCATTGAGGGATAGGGCAGGGAAGGCATTCTTTTCCCGATGATATGATGGGCTGGTAAAATCCCCTCTGGGAGGGAAATTATTCTATTGCTCAAAGATCCCTGCTCTCCTGATCTACTTGAACAAATCAAATCAGTCTGCATTTAGGTGGTAATTATTTCACCATCAGATTTCCTTGCTTCTATCTGAACGCTAGAAAGATTCTGGCTGTAATATGGATCTCTTATAATGTCTATAATGATTATTTCATGTTTCTTAGCTTTCCTCCCACCTTCCTTTACTCTGGTAAGTCCAGGATGATGACAAAAGTCTAAGGTGATGTGGCCCAAATAAAATATGTTTTAACTGTGGTACAGGTATAGTGGATTAATTAGTGATTATTTGTGGTGTTGTTTCTATGTTGACCTTTAATAAAGATTGCTACCTTTTTTGTTCTGGCAAGCTCCTTATGTTTTTGGTTGTTTATAGTAACTCTTTATTGAGAATTAAAGAAAAGAGTATCCATGTCCTGATCTAACTTGTTTCTTTTGACAATTTTACTCAGCTTTAGTTGTTTTAAAGATGCAGTGACTGTAGCGTTTGTCTCTTCTTGTTTTACAGGAAAAGAAATTCCAGACGTTTGGCACCTAATTAGTCCTGCACTGTTTGTTGAAGAAACACTGAGACGAGCAGCTCATTTGCTGCGTGTTATTACTCTTCTTGGATGTACACGTTACAGTTTCTGAAATATATGAAGATTTATTGCAAAAAAACAAACAAACAAACCAAAACGTTTCATTTTGGGGTTGAATGTTCAGAGTTAACTGTCAGAGTGGAAGAAGCAGAAAATTCTTTGGAAATATTTATCTCTAACCTGCAGCTGAGCTTACTTTATTTACTCTATAGTCTTCAATTTATCACCAAAAAAGTAGAAATTATGTCATTTTCAGAGTCAGCAAATTTACGTGCTTGATCTATAGGTAGCTGAGTGAGAGGAGTAGCGTCTAAAAGACCTACTGAGATCTAATATAAATTAACAAGTGTTTGTAAAAACAGAAATTTGCTTTTATGACATTTTATCACTAGAAACCGACACATAGACACACACAAAAAACACAGATCTGTAAATCAACTGTTTAGGGCGCTTGCAGTTTTCAAACCACGTTGTGGTTTAAAAACTGTGGTTTTGACTTCCTCCTCAGATTCCTCTGTTTTTCACATTGCAACACATCATCATAGCAGCTTTAACAGCTGCTTTACTGACACAGGAGTGAACAACTGACAGTTGATGTGCTAGCTTTCATTGATGGATTTAAAACACTTTTTATCTTTTCCTGGTTGGTGCATACTTTTGATGTATTTTCTATTTCACCCAAATAAATGAATACATCGACTGAATAAAAGATGAATGATCTGAGTATTTTTTCCTTACCACTGTAAAAAAGTGAAGCCACAATTCTAACATAGGGAAGTTGAGCTTCCATTTTTGGAGCCACAGTCAGTGTTTTAGTGATTTGGGATGTATCCACACACACTGTATCCACACACCACCTCAGCTTGACCGCAAGTGCAACTGCCTGCACTTATGTAGCCTGATTGCTATAATTGTAACAATCTCTGCTTTTAATAGGCTTGTTCAAATAAGTTTAACTACTAACCACATACAGTAGCACACAGCTGTATCTAAAAAGGCACACACAGTATGAACATACTACATTTCAATGTATAAATGCCATTCTGTAGCTTCTATTCTCACTGTATTAGCTATTAGAAGCTAATTAGAAGCTAGCATAAACCATCTAACATGTCAACATCTTGTAGTAAACAATTCTACAGACATGTTTTTTTATAGAGTCATTAAGCTTATGCTTAATAGTTGTGTGTTTTCTTCCATCACTGGTTGAATCTAATTGAAAGAGACTTACACTGATTTTCAGTTCTGTTTTAATTGAGCTATTTGTATACAGCTTTTATCTGTCTGTCTCCCTGATTGTCTGTGTTTTTGATTGTGGACATGTAGTATGGGAGACATATTTTTGAGGTTTTCTAATTCCTGCAGTTTAAAACCAAAAGTTTAAAGCTGCCTATATTGTTAAATATCTCGATGCAGACAAAATAATGTGGTTATTATTTCTTCTAGGTCCCATTCAAAATATTCTTTTTCTCTCTGTGCCTTTTCTCTGATATAAACATTCAAATTATTTTCCAGAGTCCTTTCTCTCTCATGTAGCTAAGCAGATGCAAATTCTTACCAAAGAAATCATGAATAATTTATTCCCCCAAAGAGATATTGGTTACTTAATTATACTTTTTAAAAATGTATTTATTTCCACTGTGCTCTCCTGCCTTCTTCCTAACCTAGAGTTGTGTAGTCAAAAGATATCTGCCACACATTTAGGCAAAAATGTTCACTGACTAATATAATGATGAAAAACGGGTAACAGAGAAATTAGAGATTAATGCTACAGGAATGCTCTAAAATCACTATTTTATTTAAGAGATAACTAACATAGAAATTCAAAATCTGGAGGATTGGGTAATTATATTTTATGATCAATATACCTTTGAATTCCATGATAATGATTAAGAAATTTCAATTTTTCTTTTCTGTGAATAAGAGCTATCACACAAAAAGGAACCAAGAGGCCAGTAACACCTCTGATAGGGACATAGTCAGGAGAGTATGATTTCTTAATAGTTATTTATATTAGGAATACATAGTGATTAAGAGTGGTGCATCAAGATAAATGACAGCCTTGACAACACAATCCGAAAGCAGAAAGCATACATTTCATGTGACATAAAATATATAGTAAATTGACACTGGTTGGAGTTTTGATTTTGGTTATGCAATAAAAAAATAAATAAAAAATAAAAATTAGAGCGCCTCTGAGGCATGTCAACACTCCTTGACTCAGCAGTAAAGGCTGTGTGGCAGACAGAGGAAAAGGAATGTAACAGAGTTCAGATTAATGCCATCAGTCAGGTCCCAACTAATGGGAACAGCTCTTACTGTAAGGCAGAATTAGACTTAAGCCCCCCATCCTTTTGGCAGTTTTGTCCTTGATTGAGCTGTATGGGAAACTCATGACTTAACCTATACAGGACAAGACCACGTTAATGCTAGGATGATAGCTTAAATATAAAAAATCTGTAAAACTGTCATTTTTTTTAACTACTTCTCTGATGCTATTGCTCTCGTTCCTCCTTCCTCCCAAGGAATTGGACAACTCTATCAAGTACAGACACAGTCTACCACTGATGACTGTTTTCTGTATTTCCAATGGTCTTGACTGGGGGGGATCTCTAGAGCCTCTATACACACAAATAATCAGCTTTGGGTCTCTTATTAACTATTCCCCAAAGAGCTATGTTTATTTGCCAAGTGTTAATTAGAGATTTAAAAAAGGAGGGGCTGAAATACCCCATTGCCATTTGCTTCTAAAGCCATTTGGGACTGGCATGCCACAACATGCTATCTCCTGGGCATCCCTAATTTCATCACCAACTGCCAACAGCAAACAGAGCATCAGTCAGTCAGTTAATATTTAAAAAAAAACAAACAAACAAACAAAAACTTTTCGTATAAAGACTCACAAGGATGAGAACATCAGAAAGTTTACGTATGGTAAGTGAGACAACAAAGATCACAAGCCACCTACAAATGAACACGATTATCTCTTTTGTTTGCTGTCTCCATCTCCGTCTCTGTGTACTATATAATTTACCACAGTAGAGAGCCAAAGTGACAGATAAGCAGCAGCTTACAGAGAGCTGGAGTGGCAGGCATACCCTGTATGCACAGTCACATGTGCAGCCATCTTGTGCCCCAAATCTGGAGAGATGTAATTCTCTTTGTGTGATAATGATTCTCAACATGCCTGAGACACGAGAGGAGAGTTCTTGTGGGATTCTGGTTGATGCTTAACCCCTCCGATTCCAACATCCTCTTAACACTGATGTTTAATGCAGTTTGTTTTATTTGATTAAAAATATAAACTTGCAGTTTATTTTTTGCCATGAATTTTCTTTAAGTGTAAAATGTAATGTGATTACACTGCATGGTGATACTGCACTTTAAAAAAAAAATGAACTGGCTGGTTGATTCCAGCGCATGTTGTTTTACAGTGTGGTATAACATAGCTGGTCAATGTATAAAATAACAAGTACAGTTAGATATACAGTTGTGGAGCACTCTCCTTCTTTATAACCCACTGAGTAAACAACAGTTAGGTTAATGACATAAAATTGCTGGTAAAAAAAATATTAAAAAGCTGTCCCATTTATTATTATTATTATTATTATTATTATTATTATTAATAATAATAATAATAATAATAATAATAATAATAATTTTGTAAAACTTAACATAAAGCAAATTATTCATGTTTTGATCTGAAAAACAAGCAATATTGAAACTCACTGTTGTACCAGGGAGGGTAGAGTTCAAATAAAGACACCACAGAATGCATATCCAGAAGAAACCACTCAGTGACCATCCTTCAGGTGCTGACTTGAAATGATAAAGATTGTCCCAATTTCAGCTCCAGTTGGCTGCAATCTATCTCTTTTCCACTGACATGTGATATATGGTGTGTCTGCTGAGTAGCAAACACATAATGAATGTAAACTACTTAATCTGTTTATACACAGTTAACAGCTGGCGACAAGAATATATTTTATTTTATTTATTTATTTATTTATTTATTTATTTATTCATTTTTGTCTCAGTTGAAACTACAATTCAGCTCCCCCAACTCCCAGAATATGTAGTGTAATTGCTGTGCTCTCTACTTGGTGTAACAGTTAACATGCTGCCTGCTTCATAAGAGCTCATTTGAGTCTGCTTGCTAGCATCTGACAGCCCAGCCATTTATCACATGGTGCCACATTTAATAGAATTCTATTCAGAAAAGATTATACCCCAGCTTTCTGATGGCAATTTTCACCATCTTTGCAAGCAGAGCTCCCCTCATCATCCTTTCCTCTTTCCCATGTGTACACTTCTGAGAATCCTGCATAAAGTATTTTTTTTTAATCATTGTCCATCTGACCAGTTACTTGGATATCATGCCTGCATGCCAACTGGACAGGTGGCCTCTCATCTTGGACATATAGCTATATGAACAAGAGTCTGATTTTTATTTTATTTATTTTTTTGGTTTTGGTTGTTTTTTTGTTGTTTTTTTGTTGTTGTTTTTTTTTTTACAACTGATTAGCAGCTGATAAATAGAGCACATGTGGTAAATGTGGTATCAGTGCTGCTCAGCTCGACACTGATCCATTATTGCATTTCTTTCAATCATTAAACAGTGGTCAGTATCTATCTACTTCGGCCCCACTGTGAGAGCAATATTTGTGCTGTTGCCATGTGGTTGTTTGCTGGATGGCTCAGGTCCAGTGTCATCTGCAGCACAATCACAATAGCTATATAGTACAATATATCTGCTTACTAGAGCATGTATCCAGCTTTTCGTGATAGTACAACTGCATAATAGGAAGCATAAAGCACATTATGATTAATGGGACTGCATAGTGTCTGCATTAGAGATAAGTCATAATTCAAAGTACTTTGCACTGTTGGTGCATGTAAATTATGCAGTTTTGCAGTGTAGTTTACAACATCGCTGGTATATTGGTGTCAGGCTTCCAAGCAATAAAAAGAAAAGAAAAATACTAGAGGGCCTTTTCAGCTTTCAAACAATCAACACAAGTTACTGGCAACATTTTCTACTGAATCCAAATGTATTATCTTTTAGTTTTTAGGTCCAAAATCAGCTATCCAACGCTTAAATCAGCACACCAAACTAGGTATAGAACAGTGTGATTTTTACAAGAGACCAACAATACATACCTACATATCTGTAACAGAGTTTGTTTTTCAGCCCTCTTAAATGTGTTATACTCAAAGGCTTTAGAAATCCCATTCCATAAATAGATATGTAGATAGAGATTTCATAAAACAACAGAAATGGCTTCTGTAAAAATTGGCAAAGCCTGTGAATCAGACTGAAGGAAAGATTTTTGTAAACTATCATAAATCATAACAGAAGACTGTAAAGTGTCACTTTACTTTACACCAATTCAAGGTCACAGTTGGGCTGGAGTCTATCCCAGCTCTGGGCGAGAGGCAGGATACACCCTGCACAGGTCGCCAATCTCTCACAGAGATAACATTGAGAGATAGACTCAATGTTATGGCCACTTTAGGATCATCATTTAATATAATCTCATCTCAGGCCACAGCTAGCACACCACCACGCTGCCAGTTTTTGAATAAACTGAGTGATAAAAAAATGTGTTTCAATTACGTTTTCGAAACACTTGAGTAAAAGAGGTCCTTTTTTTGATTTCTGATGAGTTAACAAAGATGTGCATGCATGGCAATATATTTTATACCTATGATGTCCAATTTTTTTATTCAGGTTATAATTACAGAATATGTGATTAAAACAAATTCAAATTAGAACATGAATGTTATGATTATTGTGTTGACGTTTTTGTAGATCTTGCCTCATATATATTACAGCTGCATATTTCCAAGCTTCCATTATATTTTCTAATTTATGTTGCCTATTTCTTTCTTTCCCTTAATTCCTCTTATTTATCATGTCATACCTAACACCTGAACAACCACTTTTTATTTTATATTGCCATGTCATATGCAAATATGTAGGGCTAACACTATTTGTAATTATTAAGTTGAACCTCATCTTTGTCATATTCAAAGCCTCACACTGTGAACAGTTTTTAAAGGTCAACTAATTTTACTGAAAATGCAAATACCTTTCATCACACCCTGACCTGATTATTTAAAGGGATGCAACCAAGCTTATGGGACAGCACTGACTCACCCAGTCAAACCAAAATGTTTAGAATAACTTCCTGTATGATGGCAGGCTGGCAGTTGGCTTTGGTGATGGCAGCTCTGCTAGGAGATTTATATGAAGTCTGAGTCCCCACAGACAAGAACAGCTGTCCCTGTCATGGCAGCCCAACAGCCACCAGACTTCTCAAACCTCTATGGATTGCCAATGGATTTCCAGCTTCTTGAGCGTGTGGATTATGGTATTAAAGGGAAAAGGAAAATCTGCAGCAAGCAGATCCCATTGTCACACAATTGATGCAACAGGATATGAGAAAAAGGTTTATGTCTTTGAATGAACTAACTCTGATAAGAAGAAATGAGAAATGGGTCCAGTGCTGTGTAGTAGAAATCACTACTATCTTGCTCCCAGAGCCAAATGAGCACACAGTGACAGTGTACTCTGAGCATGCGTTATCACTGAGCCTTGTGGAAAGATAAAATGAGAGAATCTGGACTCTTAAAAATTAATTGCAGTTGGCAGTAATAACGCTTCTGCACACAGGCACTGTGGGAACCGGTGGGAACACAGGGGAAACTTTTCAAGTGGCTGGGGGATTCTTAAGGCGCCTTAGGGGGCGATCCTAGAAATGGCAGCCAAGGGCTTCTGTAGCACATGCTGACTGGTGCTGAGGCAGACCAGCTGTTCAGTCTACTTGGCGGCATGGCATCTCAAAAACAGAGGAGCAGACATGTCGTGGTGGGAGCTGGTTTGCCCCCGTTTCATTAAACAGCTTCTCAGATCAGTATTAGTCATGAACTTACAAGCTGAACTTTTTTGGATTTTTCAACTTTTTAACTGGGAAATTAATCTATTCGTTACTCATTCCCTAGAATCACAAAGTGTTAATTTATCCAGTGCAGTTTCTCTCCTTTTGAAGAAGTCCTGCTCACACATTACATTAGCTAAGCTGTTCCTCTGCCTGTGTGCCTGGTCCTGTTTTCTCTGAAATCTTTCACTTTCATTTTCCCTCTTCCATTTAGGTGCGATCTCTCGAACCTGTGCCTCCATTCCCTGGAGGTCGTTCTCTCCTGTCTCTTACTCGCTACAGACGGTGGGTAATGTGGCAGGCGAGCAGTTCAGCTCATTATCGCCCACGCTGGGCCCACAGAGGGCATGGCAGTGTGGAACATGTCTCGGGCTTCATAGGCAGCCATCAGGGCTTTCCTTTCCCTAAACCAGGGAAATCTGGGTTTCTGTGTCTATACATTATGTAGAAAATGAGGACAAATTTTTAACCAATTTGCTTTTTGCACTTTTGCTGGCAAAGAAAAAAAACACAATATATATCTAGTGCCTTTCTAAAATATACTTATTTAGGGTGATAAATGATTTAAAACCCCATTAAAGCTCACCTGAATAAAAGGCTGTTTCTGTAATGAAAAGATGATGAGACGACGCTCATTATCACTGATCTATGACATATTAGTATTGAGAGTAAAGCCTTGTCATATGTTCCAATAAAATTTGAATTATGTTTCATCAGAGTTGTTAAAAATAGGTTTTTGACTAGGGTGCACACTTCCACACAGTGAGAGAAAGAGCAGACAAGAAAGCAGAAAGACAAACATATATACTTTAGATCTGATGTAAATTCATACTTTTCAGTATCTATATTTTTTTATATTAACTATGAAGGGTTGTGGCCCACAGTGTTAGACTGTTAAACCCCCAGTTCAGCAGAACCATACTGTCATACTGTATTTGTCTGTGAGTCAGTTTAGGGCCATATGTAAATATCAATCAAATTAAACTTGCTACATTAAAAGCTAAAAACGAGTATTAAACTGAGCACAAGCCAGCATCCTGCATCCACACCACTGTCCTCTCTTTGAAGTAAATCAAGACAACACAACCATCAATAGCATGTCATCTTGACTCACCTTCTCCTGGTACTGCCGTCGAGATGAGTCCAGAGATTGGATTAGCGCAGTGGCGTGGCCCACAAACATGGCGTAGCAAGTAGCACCCACAATCATGCTGAGGATGGTCAGCCACACGTCTGTCATGCCCACTGGGGGGTACATGCCATACCCAATACACAACATGTGGCTCATAGCTTTGAAAAGTGCGTAGGAGTACTGCTGTCCCCATGTGTCATTCTAGATGAAACAGAGGAGACAGGGTGAGTTAGGGTGAGAACATCTGAACACTTCCTCGCTTGCTCTCTTGCAATCTCAACACGGCTGCTGATGGCACATTTCAGGTCAAAGAACACCCTGGCAGCCCATGAACATTCACAGACACATGCAATTACTTAAGACAAAACTAATGGCAGATGTCCATTTCAAACTCTCTCTGTCCAGTACAGAGCAGCTGGCAGGGTAAAATATACTTTTCAGTATGCAAACATTTGGAGCAAGCAGACATTTGGGTAGCTGCCTAAAACAGAGCCCTGGGAATCAGCAGAAAGAGCATGAGACACTGGAGGCTTGCATGACATAAAGTAGGTCAGCTATTTAGAAAAATGTGATTTCTCTGTGAGTTTTCTAATTTGTAGATAAATTGCCCCTTTTCCTTTAGTTCCCGGTGGTGGTTCATGGCAAATCAATATCAACTCTCTCCTGGGGGTGACATGTCCAAATTGCTTTCAAACTCATTTCCACAGTGGAAAAGCCGGGACTGATAGCAATTTTATTAGTGCCCTCGGGGAAAGGTAAGGAGTGATAACCTAGCAAGATAATAGGACAGCTACTGTAAAAAACAAAAAAAGGAAAAAAAAAAATCTGTAATCATTCGAATGAGAGTCAAACCAACCACGACTGAATCACAGTTATCAATACTAACAACCTCTTCTTCTACCAGGTAATGTGAGCAAAAACACGAGGTGCTTTCCAACAGAGAAATGCCTGCCCTGAGGCTTAAATTAATTCAGAAAAAAATATATTTGTTATTCTGTCACATTGAAAACCGTTGTACATAATGCAATTAATTAGACAGTGTTTACTGTGTGAAACAAAACAAACTCCATTTTGATGTTAATAAGAGGCTACATCCCTCACACAGGGATTTAAAGTAAGTACATTATGAATCTTTTTCCTTCACATCTCCGGGCCTCTTTACACTGGATGCATTTGGGAGCATCCAGTGTAATGCTCTTGATGCTCCCAGAGCAACTGGCTGCTTCTTAGGAAGCAGCCAGTTGAAGTTATGGATACAGAACTCTGAGCTGTAACAACATGACAAAGAGTAAATGCCCAAAAATAATCTAGTCAGAACTGCATCAAATCAACTAGCGACAAGGAATTTGGCAGGTCATATGCTAGAGTCACTGAGATGGAGAGATAATGGTACTACTACATTTGAAAATCATTTGACTTACATCTAAATTAGATTTGGGTAAAAGTAAGCTTTGGTATTAAGTATAATAAATAACATTTATCTAAAAATACTCACACATAGCAGGAAAATTTGATTGGTTTGTTTTACATGACTTTTAAATCTGCTTTGCTTTGTTGCGTTTTTATGTAGCCTGTGATGTTATATCGGATTTTTCTATGTATACACAGTTCAAATATGTTTTTCAGAACAAAACAAAGAGATTAGCACAGCAATCATATCCTAGTTTTCTGTGCCGCAAAGCAAGACATTAAATTGTATCTTAATGCATGCATTCTTTTTGAACCTTAATCACAAGCCACAGTTTACATTATGTATCCTGACAGCTCAGCCTTATGTAACTTAAAATAATCCGCTTGCACATTTGCTTAATGTATCAAATATCAAAGTGGGGGTGAAATGTATTTATAATTGTAGCAAAGAGGGGCTAAAAAAACTATAGAACTGGAAGAGAACAATGCAACAGAAATCTCAATCTTTTCTCGAAAAGATAATTAAACACAGAGTTTGATTAGATTGGGAGCTTGATTAAAGGTTTTTTTTCACACTGTCCACGAAATGGAGCCACTGTTTTGAGTGTGCATCTCTGCAATGAGACACATGTAGAAAACGAGCTAAAATTATCTTAAGCGTGAAACATCTCAAGGGACAGTAGTTTTCAACATCTGCTGTTTCTTATGCTTAAATATAAGTGAGGCAGATTCAGTGAAACAAGTGAGCATGTCAGGGAGGCAGCGAGGCATGCTTAACCAAATAGATCATACCTTGAGCAATGCAACTATGTGACATTTGTTCCGGCATAGAGAGCTGAACTTACAGTTGAACTGAAGCAGCTTTATATATATATTTCAAACTGAGATTTTGTGTATGATTTTTTTTGTTAGTCCTTAAATGTATGATTATTCAATATTTCCTTTTTTGTTTACTTTATTAGTAACTATTGAAGTAAATAAATAAGTAGTAAATATTTATCAAATTCTGCTGAAAATAATATATATGTCAAACCAATTTAACTTATTCTGTCTAGAAAACATATATTTCCTTACACATTAAACTTTAGCCTGCTGAAACTTGAAATCAGTTTAAACTCTCACTATTGATTCATTACTGGGGCTGTTTGGTAAGAGTGTAAGCCAACGATAGGTAGATGCTGCAATTTATTATAATTGTAATACTAAAAAAATTGTAAATGCTGAAAAGACAGACAATTGGTTTAAAAAGACACCCAGGATTAGCTCACTGACTGAACATACAGTATATCTGATAGTACTAAAAACCACAAAACACTTCAATGAGCCAGGGGAACAGAGCTAATGCTAACTGCTAAATAATCAAATGGTATGTCACGCAGTATTACTCACTTGCTTTGTTCAGCAAGTGAGTCGTAAGTGCTGCAGTAAAAACCTTTGTGTCTAAATTTCACTGCAGTCTCACAGTCTGAGAATTTAGTGAGTACATAATCTACTAGAATTCACTAGTGTACCTATATGGGGTAGGTGGTATTGCTAATTGTGAAATCAGATTCCTTAGTTAGGTGCTGTAGAAGACTTGAGCGCACTAATTGTGAATTTTTGGAGTCAGTATTGATGTTGCCGTAGGCTAATACCAAGCAATTATATCAGCTGATTGAGATATTGGTCAAGCTCCAGTGTGGTAATGAATATTCACTGAAATCAGACCACTTCTCACCCCCAAAATCTGACAATATCTGAATGACTTTATAACGTCACAAGTTGACATGAGACCATCAGTTTTGGGTGAACAGAATATCCACGGTGATGCAGCCCCCTCCCTTGAGCTAATAAAAAAGAGATCTCCGGTGACCCACTATTCTGGCAGCTGTTTCAGCAAAACAACAAAATTAAAGCTCAGCATGTGTGCTCACTGGAAACTGTCAATATCCAGCCAATATTGGATAAGGGATAGCTGTCTCCCTCAGAAAGTCAATGTTCCATGCACATCCTCCTTTCACAATAATGACAAATGTCAAGAGCTCCAAATAAATAAAAATGATCAGTAAATTGAATAAATGTGGACAAATGTAGCAGATAAACATATTTGACTTAGGGTTTAAAATGACAGATATGGAAGGCAGTCTTACCCAGGAAGCTGAAGAGTTTTAGAACAGTAATTACTGAGGCTGACAGACAAGATAAGACAGAGCATAATCTGATTTGAACAGGCAGGAGGACTGTGTGCAGGAGAAGCACTTACCACCATCTTATTTTTGGACACCCAGCAGTCAGCAGGGAAGTCCTGGAGCATGGGCACCAGGAACTGCAGGCAGCCATCCCAGTGACAGAGCAGCAGCATCATGCCGATTAGATTGACTATTCGTACCATGGCGCTGGCTAGGTCATAGGTCATGTGGAAGATCTGAGGAGTTGAAGAGGAAGGAAGCAGGAAATGAGTTAGTGAATGATGACTCAACATGCTGATGGTCAAATCCCTGAAATCTCTCTAGAACGCAAAGCACACACACATGCACAAAGAAGATTTTCTTCCTCCACAAGCATTTCAAAGATTTCTGGCTCTATTCTTCGCTCATGCCATGCAATGTGTTTGCAGTATTAGATTTAAAGGCCATTGTACTCAGCCTATAGAAACCATAGCTTTTTATTTTACACAGATGAGTTGGTGGATGCAGATCTTGCTGTTGTCACATTTCACTGGGGATGGCCAGTGAAATGAAAGCTTAAACAGATAAACTGGGACCAGAGCTTTATCGTGTGCTGCTGAATCACTCTTATCAGGCACTCAGCCAAACACAATAATGGTGCAAGGGTAGAGGTGGCTATGCTCCTGGGGTGAGAGCTTTCACAGGCTGGGTTTGTTAATCCTAATGATACTCATAAGGCGCTCCAGGACTTCTGGGCTGGTGTAGATTTTAATGGCCTCAACCATTCAAAGCCTCTTAATCCCACTGAAGACTATGTGCATTGCTAACCACTTGGCTCCTTATTAAAATACACTTGGTGCCTTTAAAGGGGTTGTGTTTAAGAGGGGATATTTCATTTTTACTTTCTTGTTTAGCAATAGGTAAAAATGTGAAATGAAGCTAAGACATGTCATGTCAGCGAAAGTTTAATCTGAGTCATTCGATCCTAAAGCACTTTGTTTGTTTATTTTTCTGTTTTCATTCGAAGGCATACGAAATGTAAGTGTATCTGGGTATTTTATCTCTGCTTTGTTAAGGAAGAAACTGGCAGGGAGTGGTGTTATGTTTGTCAGTGTGGGTGCTGCTGCACCATCAAATCACATCAATTTAGTTCTGTCAACAAGATAGCATGAAGCCAGAGGTATGCCCAGAAAATTGTACCTCTCAAAGTGGATGGAGACATCCTCACTCACGCACTCTGTCTGTCCACATGCAGATACACAGTGAAACTCCTCTCCTCTCAAACCCTGTCTCATCTTTGTTTTTGTTCTGCTTTGGATTTCTTAAGCTCATGCACTTATACATGAGTAAAGCCAAATCATTTACCTAGCTCCGGAGCCGCATGCGGCTCTTTAGTCCTTATAGTGCGGTCCTCGTGGTTTGGGAAAATAAATTAGAAGTATTTAGCTGAAGTGTGTTTTATTTATGTTAGTTCTTCTTTCTTTTTAAACTTGCACTTCTAAATTGGAAGATTATTGTGATATTGAAATATAAAAATAAAATTATATTTTATTATTTTTTCATCGCTCAAAATAAGCGTCACACTCGTGGAAGCCGGTATACCCGCCGAAACGTGCATTTATCGAGACTTTCAACCCCAGGTAGGCCAATTATGGATCTTCGGATCCACATTATGTCAGCGGCTATTCTCCACTGTGTCACAAACAAACACCGCTCACGCCTCACAGATGACAGCTTATAGTCCTGCGTAAAGATGAAAGTGACTTCATACAGCCCCGATTTGCAGACGCTGTGCTCATATGGGATATGCGCAGAGGTTCAGGAGCAGAAGTCCCATTGTAAACATCACGGCAGACCCGACGATGTTTGCATGAACATGCTTTTCAGATTCTCTTTATTGACCACGTTTCACACACGGTTGTTGTACGCACACAGCCGGCTGTAGCTTTTCAGCTCACAGCCCGACACACACCAACACAACAGCACAGATAGCACAGGCGGCAAGGCGGCGAGGCGTGATTGCGGGTGCCGCTCAGGTGCGTTCGCCTCCCCTGCAGCAGCGCTGCAGACCACGCCCCGCCACTCACCTTAACCTGGTAAAATACATATTTAGACAGAATTTTGCAAATATCTATTTTTCCCTTTTTTAGCAGCATAGTGCTTTTTTTCCAATTATTTTTTAAAAGTCAGGTCAAGGCTCCAAAAGCCCAAAGGCGATATAAGGGTGGCGGCTCACAACTGTTTTTGTTTGCTACATGGATCATTTTAGTTCAGCTGGGTGTCTTTCCTTTTGTTATATTTCTTTAAGAGTTCAAAATGTGTTAATTACATAAATAAAATGTAACTTTCTCTGTAGCACTTCATGGATTTCATAAGCAACACACCTTAGTTGTTCACAAAAAGCATAAAGGTAAAAAACAATATATACAGTGTTATCTTCATTTTAGATGTCAAAAAGTATTTGCGGCTCCCAGTGTTTTCTTTTGCATGGAAACCGGGTCCAAATGGCTCTTTCGGTGTTAAAGGTTGCTGACAGCCATAAATAAGTTACGTTAGTTAATATGCTGTGTTGTGTGATGTCAAATTTCCTGCTGGAGCTGTAATGGCTTTCCGTAACATTAAAAGTGTTAAATTCACTCTGTGTGAATGAATAAATCATGAGGAGCCCTTTCCATCTTCTGCATTGAGTCTGATATATTTTTCATTTGTGAAATGGTATTCCAGACAGGAAAAGGATGATTCATAAAACACAGGATGCTTTTAAATCTATAAAAACTCGCAAAGTCATATGCAAATTCAAACACGGAGCATGCTATTCCTAGGACATGAAGGACTGACAGAGATATGAAGCTTACAAGCATATGAACTGCTTAGACTTAGACTAGAATTGTCATGTCTGATATGATCAGGCTTCTTTACCTTCAGAGTAATTGTGAAAGAAAAGCACATTTTGGTCAAATGACACATTTTGGAAAAAAAAATACACTATAGTAGCAGATATTTAGAATGAAGGGAAACTAGATTGTCATATGAAAGATTTTCCACCATATTTGAACTGTACTGAAGTTGAACTGAAATACTATAGAGACATAACATTTACAATGTAATCATTTTCATAATTTTACATTGAAAATATACAGTACAGCCAGTTCTCTATGTATAGTTTGTGTTGCCCTCAGGTTATCCAAGCCTCAACACATTTCTACCTCTTCTAAGTCCCCAATTCTGATGACCAATAATGCCACATTTTTATGGTGTTCCCTTTAAAAACTACATGTAAATGCATCATTATAACCTTGATAAGCAGCTGTTACTGCAAGCATCTAAATTGGTGCACAATACCACTTCCTCTTGGGACAAATCTCTTATTATTATACAGGCTGTCCTTGAACCTGTCAATATACTGAATACTATCAAACTCAGCAATGTCAGCATGTTTCTAAAGCATGACAGATTCCCTTCAGTATCTTGTGCCACAGCCTGAATGACTTATTACTGTTCAACAATAACTCCTGCTACTTTCCTACTGTAGATATGTCCTCAAAAGACCCCTGGCACTTTAACAGAATAAAGCCTATGGAAACTGTGACGGATAATGCAATGCAAATCTCCGGTTTGTAACCCAAACTGTACTGTCAGTGGAGGAAGGTGATTCCCCTATCTCCCTCCACAGCTGTAATCAATTCAAATATACCCCTGCCAAGCACGGAATAGACTTTCCAGTTATGACAAAAATTATTCCCAAGATTGGTTCTGTTAGAAGGTGGTTAAAAAATCATTATTCTCAGGCGCGAGAGGGAGGTCTGTGTATATATCCTCTCTTTACTTCTAATGGTTTTTCTAGATTAAAACAGCACATAGTTAAGCAAGTCTACTCTGTGTTTTGCGTAATTGTACAAAATAAATCATGTACATTTTCAGGATTTAAAGCAAACACAAATCTGCACGCACACACTCTGCATACAGAGCATTACACAACATGGCATGTTACATGGAGGATGATGAATTGCTGACCACTTCCTTTTAATTGATAGGAACACAGAGTGAGCCTGGCACCATTAGCATCAGCATCATCTGCATAAGCAAGAGTGCTTTGATTGATTAGGGCAAAAAAATACAACCCAACAGTTTCATCCCATTCTTTTTTCAGTTTTCACAATCCTAATTAGAATACTCTAAATTCATATTTTTTTGTATTTTTTTTAGCTAATGCAATACATAACCTATAGAAGGTCAACCTGAACACCTTCAAAAATACAGGAAAATGAACTGACAACACCACCCCCCCCCCCCCCCCCCCAAATAAATAAATAAATAAATAAAAATGTAGGTTTCCTGACAGTGAGATAAGATTTGCAAATTAGAAAGATAGTACTGCATGGCCCAACAGCTGGTGCTACAGGCACTCATCAATATGGCAGGTACAGTGGGTGAAACAATTATTTGAGCCCCTGCTGATTTAGTAAGTTTGCTCACTTATAAAGATATAAACACTCTCTAATTTTAGTGGTAGTTTCATTTTGGAGACACAGGATATCAACCAAAAATCCACAACATGTCATTGGGTGAAAAAAGTATGTGATACTCAAGCAAAATATGACTTGGTGGATAAACCCTTGTTGCAAAGGACAGCTGTAAGATGTTTCTTGTAGCTAGTTAAGAGAAGAAGTTTGTCATCCAAGATTTTACAGTACACAGTTCGGTCCACTGGCCTCTCAATGTGATGAAGTTGTCCTGTACCAGAAAAGCATCACCTAAGAATAATCTTTCCACTTCCATACCGACTATGAGGATGGTGATCTTTGGGTCATCCTCACAATTTCCCTTCCTCCAAACATAACTACTATTACTGAATTCCAAAAAGTCTAAATAGTATCAACAAAAATAAAAAACTGAATCATTTTTCATCCAACAAAACAAATACACACAGCAACTGAAATATAGCTACAAGTCCAGCATAGCCTAGGACTGCATAGTACTCCCTGGGTTGAGGTAAAGTGCTCTAAGGTTTAATGAACATTTTGAATTATAATTCCTAAAACTTGCAACTAGACATTGAGGGTCCTTGGGCCTTGCCATTGTAAGAAGCCTTCATTTTTCAGTGTGTGAGTCATTTGGGTCCTCACGATTAGTAGTCGGTGGATTACGCATCAGGCTGACATCCTCTGGAGCATAAAAAAAATGCTATGGTGAGCTACCAGTTCCCCTGCATGCAAAGCTGTCAAACAGAGTTGAATGTGGAACAGTATTTTCTTACTAGCTTAAGTGGCATATCATGAAACACTGAGTTCAAGGTCCAATCAGAGTTATGAGAATAGTCGAGGCTGGTAGTCATGAATTCAGTTAAATGACAGTTAACAATGGCCGCCAGACTGTTTAAGCTTTCGTTGTTTATACTCCTGCTGCTTTGGTGGATTGAACAACAGCTTAAGGCCCCTGCGGGGAGCATTCAAAGCATTAGTGGTGTAGTTTCAAACTTTAAGAACATTAGTTTTTAGAATCTCTCAGTGTACAGTGTCATTTATTCAATTTCTTTTTCTTCAGCTGCATCCATCCCATTCATCAAATTTGTCATATTCCCCAAAAAGGTTAATAGAAATGACGAAGCCACTCATTTTTCGTATTTAATTAGTAGTTAGCTTAATGTGTTGCAATAAATTGTAAACAGAGGCTTTCAGTACTCCGTGGTTTCTTTGGTTAACTACTTTCGATACAGGCTATGTAAGTAAATTGATTTAGAATGATAAAAACATCGTTTCACTGGAACTACTTAGAAGGTATCCTTTATCAGGAATTAATGTCCACCCTGCAGCCAGATATAATTGACTATTCATCTAGATCTTGGTATAAAAGGTTGTAAGTACTCTGAAATGGAGGCTGTAATTGTCTGGGAAAAGCCACTTTAACCAAAGCCAGTGTTTCAAGGCACAAAATGAACAAGTTAAATACTCACAATAGAAACAATACTAACACCGTTAGTCAATTATAACCAATTATTTTTTTTGATTGCTGAAATCCATAATCCTGCTGAAGACCACCACTGTCAAGTACAAACTATCAGCACATTTTATCGCTACAGAAAATGGCACTTATTTACTGAGCACATATGCTTGTATACGTACAAATATAACAAGTAATAAACACAAGGATCAAATATGGCACTACAGTCACAAACAGCATCAGGCCCAGACAGGCAGGGAGAAAATGAAGGCAGCTGCAGAGTCATCTCAAACAGATGGAGTGAGAGGAGTGTGATCCAGGTGAGAGAATAGATGCATTTGTCCCATGGTGCTGATGGTAGCTGTCCAGACACAGTCATTGTAGCACTATACTGAAGCATCTGTTGTTCGCTGCTCATACTGCTAATGATGATGAATGTTTGGCATGATTGTATCTTGACACACGAGAAAAAACACAATCCTTCACTCATATTGTTTTTCGGAAGCCATGTTGCAGACATGGCATCAGAAAAACATGCCTTGTATGCCATAGACCAGGGGTGCCCAATCCCGGTCCTCGAGAGCTACCGTCCTGCAGCTTTTAGATGCATCCTTGTTCCCACACACCCGAATCAAATGAATGGCTTGTTATCAGGCCTTTGCCAAACACGATGGCATGCTGAAGAGGTAATCAAACCATTTGATTCAGCTGTGTTGGAGTAGGGATGCATCTAAAAGCTGCAGGATAGTAGCTCTCGAGGACTGGGATTGGGCAGCCCTGCCATAGACCAATTGAAAGGCACACAGTTTTAGCTACACATAAAAAAAATGCTCTATAGATAGCAGATATTTGGTGAAAACACACTGTTTTAGTGCAATCTGTCTTGTCCCTGCAAATTGTTCTAATTGTGTCCAAATAGCCTACTGGATGTTAACAGTAGCACAGTTTATGAACTAGATCAACCCCTGCACTCCTGTATTATTTTTAATCATCCAGCATGATGGCAGATTCGGGGGAACAGGCTGTGTGCAGGGGTTAGATTTCTCACTGTAAATGCCTCGACCAAAATGTCATGCTCATGCATACTGTCATGGTGGACAAAGAGCATGAGGAGAATGCAAAGTAGGCCTGGTAGTGGACCACAGGGAACACCCTTCCATCATCTGTCTAAACAGGCCTGGAGGGCTCAGATCACAAAAAACACCCTGACTATGCTCTGTACCAAGGTGCGCCTTTGGGTTTGCGCTGAATTACACATTTCACTGTAATAGTTTTTTAAGCAAACCCACTGTGGGTATTCATATCGCAAAAGACTCATTCAGAGTGTTGAGGACCTGTCACTGTTGCTGGCAAGCCTCATTGTGCACTCAATAATAGCCCATTAAATCTATTCTTCCTGCTTTTCTTATCTCTGAAAGACCAGTCCTTGGCTAAGGTAATGGGTCAGTGAGCAGGGAGCTGATTAGTTGATTTCACTTATTTAAATATTTTTGTATAGATCTACTGAGTGGAAATGAAAGGTGCTTCGTTCCATCACCAGACCCATGGGAAAGCCACACAACTGACTTCCATCACAATGCCTGACGTATTGCTTTGTTTCTTGGAAACTGCAGCACAAAGCCACCACAGGGCTGTAAATCTTAATAATCCAAGCAGTAAATAGTAAAAGAAACTCAATTTCTGACACTTTTTGACCTTTTTTAAAAAGTCGGTCCCTCTTTCTCTCTCTCTCTAAATAGACACACACACACACACACACATTTCACACAAACCTACACATTTAGCAAAGCTCTACCATATACCAACAATTTATCTTGCATTTGATGCAACTGATAAACTTCACTTCCCACACTCTATTACTTTAAATTATTTTTTGCTTTCCACTCGGATGACTAAATAAATAAATAAATGATCAATTAAAAAAACCCTCTTTGACAAACAATTGTATCTTGATCCACACTGAAAGCAACATTTGCTGGGTTGCCCTATTGAAACGGTTTTGCTGTAGGCATCAGGCATCGTGAGAGGAAGCCCGTGGAGCTTTATCATTAGTGCGCTGCCTTGAATCTGATTTAACAGGATGACTAATCTCATCCAAGTCAGTGGTTCGTCAACAGGAGACAACTCCAATGAAGAGAATATCCGGTCACAGTCTTATTTTTATCCCAATGAAAAGTGACGAGAGGAAGCTGACCAGATGAGGACAGGAGAGACGAATAATGACACTCTGCTCTGTCTGTGTCTGTGTAAGTCTGATGAATATCTGCATACTGTATTGAATATTGAACACCGGCATGTAGCCACCTTTTTGTTTGTAAAATGTATTCTGTCAACATGGTAATTGTAATATCACCTTTACAGTATGATGAAAGTGTAATAATACAGAATCAGACAGCATCCTGTGAGCAAGCGTTTGTTGGCACTGAGAAGGAAAAAGACCCGTTGGGGATGAGGAGAGAGAGTTTAATAACTGATAATAACAACTATTGCTTAAATGCAAAGTGGTGCATGAACACCACTGAAAAGACTCAGGGTCACCTGATCCAGCCCTAACTACAAGCATTTCCAAAGAGAAAAAAAATACAAACTGGGAACTGGTTACAGAGAAGAGGGGGCTGAAAACTGAAGGCTCTGCCTCCCATTCTACTTTTTAATACCCTTTAAACCACAAGTAAGCCTGTAGTCCGAGAGCGAAGCGCTCTACTGGGGTACTGTGAGATCTTTAACATCAGATCGGGCCTCATTATTCAAGATCTTTTATGTGAAAAGAATAATTTTAAATTGGATTCTGGATTTAACAGGGAAGCAATGAAGCGCAGCTAATTTACAAGAAATATGCTCTTTCTATCTAGTCCCTGTTAGTAATCATGCTGCAGAATTCTGAAGAAGATGATGGGAAGCCAATCAGATGAAAGTGGACTTACGGTGATGGACAAATAGTTTAAATGGCTTTTTCAGGACAGTGGATGAAGTTTTGCACAACCATGCAACATAAATGTTCCAGGAATACGACCACAATAATGGAGGAAATTAGTATAGCAGGTTCCTTCACAGTTTAATTATTCCATTGATGAGTGCAAAGCATGTATTTCACATTATTTCAAAGAACAACAGGAAAATCTACATACAAACCAGCAACTGTGTGAAATACATCATTTCACACAGTCATGGTTTATTGTCAATATTATATCGATCCATGGTTTATTACTTATATATATAATGTGACTTATTGACAAATAATTTAAATCCCTTTAAAAATAAAATCAACTAAAACAAACAAAGAAGCCTAAAGCAAAGCCTTTTTTCTCTCTATGTGGGGTAGTTTAGGAGTTCACAATAGACAGATTATGTATACTGACTGCACCATACTAAACCAAATATGTATTTGCACATGCATGCATGAATGTGCAAGTTAGAACTATTTCCCTGAATTGTCAAGAATTTAATTAAACCAAAGCTAAGATGACTTTACAAATTACATTTTTTCCCACATAAGAACCGTCAGTTAGATTTGGTCTCTTTAAATCTCTGAGTTGAAACCATGTCACCTATAAAATGATGATTCTGTGACAAATGATATTGAGCCATATATAGTTAACTGTCCCCAAAGGATTATGAAACAAACTTATGACGTTTATTCTATTGCTGAGAATGTGTAGGTCACAATAAAGCAAATCGGTTTTTCTAAAGGGGTGATGTGAAGCAATAAATGACTTAGTTAAGTTAGTCCCTTTATGCAATTTGTCTGGAAGTAATCTGATAGCTCTGGGAATAAGATTTTATCCATTTATTTTTTATGTCTTAAAAACACCTTACTTTTAATACACTTAAAAAAAAAATTTTTGCTGCACCCTGAACCATACCTCTGTTTATGTCCTTTGGTATGATTATATTCCTTTGTCTTCTTCTGATTCCTAAAAAAGCATCATCCACTGCAATTCAGTACATGGAAAAAAGATTCTAATTTTAAAAACTTGTTCCCCACAGTATCACTCTTCAAGGCATTAAACCATGCAGTAGAGTTCACTGAGCTGTATCCAGCACTTCCCAGAAGAAATGTCCTCTGCGTGACTTCTTACAGAAGAGGAAATGAAACTCAAACAATAACAAACCAAATGAATTTGTGCGGAACTATTTCTAGCTTGCAGACACTTGTGAAATATGAGTGAAATAAATCAGCTTTGCCTTTCGGAGGACATTGGGGCATCACAGGTCTGCAGCTTCTGCTATGTTACTACACATCTCATCGTGCCACATTTAGAGTGCCGAGCAATGCTGAATTGCATTTATTGCACTTATTGGCAAAAATTGCACATTTTCATGGATCAAAAGGATTCTGCCTCGATTCTGTAAACAAGGACAAATATTACCTTTTTTGTGGTTGTTTTGTTAGTGTTTGAGTGTGCTTCTTTCCACTTTTATAGTCTTTCAAAGTTCAATATGTAGGTAAATAGACAAAGGGGGAATAAGGTCAGTGCGATGTTTACCAAAATATTCAAATGGTGATAAAATACATACACCTTGTTTGGAATGTAGCTGCCAATAGGAAAAGTCAAAAAGTCAGTTGGGTGGTGAGATCTCGGCGACAAGTTATTCTGCAGTGACAGATGACATTTCAGTGAGATTTCATCTGGAGTACTCTGGCGCTGAGGCAAAGCTGGCCTTTCACTCTGTCTGCCTAACTAGCATTCATCAGCAAACGCTCACACACAATATCCACACACATACACCACCTACACAGGAACAGAAAATCTAAATGGCAACTGGCTCTGTGAGTGTAATGCCCCCTTTTGTTGTTGTATTGTTTCAATGGTTTTAGATTCTGCAGTCATCAGTAACTTGCAGTGTCCTTGTAAGTTTTTCCCATTCACATCATTATGGATATTTTTTCTCCCATTAGTCTGTTTTCCAATACTTCCAGTAATGCAAAATTCCTAGATTGAGATTGTGGTGCATTACATCAGTGGCCCATGGCTAAAAGCAAGTTCTGCAGGTAGAAGGATGTTTTATTCAATCCTCCTTTATTCCTTATTCTTTTCCCTCTTCCCTCCCTTTCTTACCCCATGTTTTCTCTGTTATCTCATTGCATAGGCTGAACATGTAACAGCCCACTGTCCGAGCTATTCAAATCAAGGTTAGCTTGTAATACATGTATTCCTGCCTTCATTTTAAGTTCAGAAGCACAGCAGTAGGCATGCATAGAGACACAGGGTGACAAAGGAATCCTCCCCCAGTGATTTATTTGAACTTTTCCTCCCTTTGAAATGGCATCACAGAGGCTCTGCATGATTAATGTCATCACACTTATATACACTGTTCTATCCAGCTGCTCTATCCAGCTAAATATTTGAAAACCAGGAACTTCCCAATTCATGGTGAAAGGTCTGGATATAGATTGATGTGAGCATTTTCAGCGTTTCCAATTGCTACACAGTCAGCTGAACATACCCAACAAGTAACACTCCAGTGGTGAATTTTACAATCTATGCAAATAAGCTAATAGTGTTTATTTGTAATATTGTATTGGATAAAGTTGAATATGAAAAAAAGATGCACAATAAAACAAAAAGCGATAAACAAAAATAAAAATTATGATCTCAAGATTTTATCTTGGATAAGAAGGTGATTTCTGAAACATTCTTTGATTTACTAGTTAGTTCACTAGTTAGTTGATTATGATTATTATTCTCGTTGTTGTTGTTTATTGATTTATATTGAAGCCCAAATGCAGATATTTCTGAATGAATTCGAGCTAAACAGAGTACTAGTGGAGTTGGTCCCATACATAGAGCACAAGCGGTTGCTGAATGTTTTGATGAATATGAAAATTATAGTAATCACAAGCTACAGTATTTCCTCCAGCTCTAGAAACTTGGAGAAGTGACGCCACAACTTGCCAAGCTGCTCCGATGGCACGCTGTAGCCCTAACTAAAACACTATGCTGGGATTTCCCTTTTATTCAAACTCTTAAAGATAAGATGTTCTTTTATTAACTTTTCTCGAGCAGATTTATTTTAATTATTTTAAAGTTTTGGCATTAATTTTTATGTATATGTAAAAAGAATGTTCCCAGTAACTTGCGTATATATATTCATCACGGGCATGGTTGTCGTGGTAACAGCAAAATATTTAAAAGATCCAAAATAAATTCAAACTTGTGATTCTTGTTATTAAAGATACATGCTGTACACTCATTCCATCCTGGATAAAGAATAGTTCAAAGAAACCATTAAACGACTTAATTTAATTAACAACTTAATTAAATTACCATGACAATGATGCAGATGATGAGTAGATGTAAACTTCTCACAGCAATTGTACTTTTAAAACCTAAACATAACAAGCTAAATTTAGAGTTTAAATCAGTGAAAATGCCTTATCAACTTTTCTTTACTTTAAATTAAAAAAATAAATAAATAATAATAATTCTTTGATCAAGTGGAAAGTACCTGGACACAAAAGTAATTTCCCCAAACTAAACAAAGAGACACACTTCAGTACTGTGGAGATAATTTCATTTAGACGACACATCTGTTAAGTGTTGTTGTTCCTAGAATTTCTGACTTGTAGCTGAAATATTCCTTTGCATGGCTAATTCCTCAATGATGCAGAGCAGCAGCATAGAGTGTCTTCCTGTTGACTCCATGCTGAGATTCTGATGCTTCACTTTGCACCTTTTACCTATGAGACTAAACAAGAAGATTCATCCAGTGAGAGTAATTGGAACTTTTCTAATTATTGCCACAATCATAATCATGCTTGTACTGCAGCACTGCCTCTTTGGACTCTGGGGTTCCACTGCTAGGACGGGCACACAGTGGGAAAATGCTAATCAACATCCTGCCTTCATCAACTTATTGGTGACTGGTACACAGCAAAGAGTCTCTTTTCTCTTTTCAAGGGTGGATGCAATCAGACGCAGCACCCATCCATATTTCTTTCCTGAAAGAAAAGGGGAAGCAAACATCTTTGCAGTGGCTCCCCAGGACAGAAATAGAATCTGAATTGCAATCGGACTTAGGGAAATGAATCCCTGTCTGTTTAACTATCTTCATGAACTAATATGCTTGTATGATGATCACTGCAAATGATGTAGTATGCTAAAAATTTTTTACTCCATGAAGAATACTGTTTTCTCAGTAACAATATAAAGCAGTTCACAAGATACACATTATAAACTAAACTTTCTTCAGACCTGTTCACATACAGTTTAACAGCCTGAAAATGATTTCTTACCTCCTCCCACTGGTGGATGTAGCGAATGAGTCTAGAGAGGCGCAGGAGGCGCAGCAAGCTTAGTATCTTGGTAAAACGGACAATGCGTAAGGCGCGTGCCGTCTTGTAGAAATCCGAGTCAATGCGCGTCTCCACAATGAGGAAGATGTAGTCTACGGGGATGGAGGATATGAAGTCGACCACAAACCAGCTCCGCAAGTACTTGATCTTGATCTGTTGCGGATCTAAGATGATTTCTGTGTTATCTTCCTTGACGATACCCGTCCTGAAATTAAGAACCAGGTCCATGAGGAAGAAGGTGTCGGAGACAACGTTGAACACAATCCACGGGGGGGTGTGCTCATCCTTGAAAAAGGTGATGCCCACAGGGATGATGATGAGGTTTCCAACCATCAGCAGCAGCATGGTCAAATCCCAGTAAAACCTTGTTGGTGAGAGACATGGAGAAATGCAGAAATATAATGAATAACAAAGTCAGAATATAAAAATATGAGGTAACTTTGTTGTGTTTGTCTTTCACAGAGTGAATGTTCTATAAACTGCACAATTTAACTGCCTGCAAACAAAATAAAAGACGACAACATTTTGTACATATCGATAGTGTCATTTTCTTTTAACTTATAGTGTGAGTATTAAAGTGGGCTGACATATACATATACAGCAAAAGGCATAGTCAAATAAAATATGCATGTTTGATGAACTGAGGAGACCAACATTTGTTCTGTGTTAGATAAAACTTTAAGAAAAGGAATGTGTGGCCTCTTTTTCTTCCATCTGGCAGCTCCATATTTCATTCCATATTTATTGTTCAGTGTATCCACTATCAATATATCTCTACGTCTTGGATCTCCTCTATTGTACCAATTTCCCTCTTATTTACAAAATCTCTTGCTTCTACTGACTTTCATTCCTTTCCTCTCCAGAGCATACCTCCACCTCTCCGGGCTCTCTGTTCCACCTGCTTCCTACTCTGACTAAAGATCACAATGTCATCTGCAAACATCATTGTCCATGCAAACTCCTGCCTGACCTCATCAGTCAACCGGTCCATCACCAGTTCAAACAAGAAGGCGATCAGAGTTGATCGCTGACATAATACCACCACGTCTTGAACCCATCTGTTACACCTAGCACATCTCACCATTGTCTTGCTGCCCTGATACCTGTCCTATAACAACCATACATACTTCTCCGTCACTCCCCTTAAACCTCTGCACTTTCTGATTCACTAACTGTTCACAAACAGCCAGCATCTCCTCACCTCTGTTTCCTTAACCTACATGTGAAAGGAAACTGAATGGTCCAATCACCATTCTCTCTCCCTTTGGAACACTCAACTGCTTCATCCAACTTACTTATTAGAATTCCTCTTTCTGATATTAAACCTGTGGGGCATACACACTGACAGCATTTAACATCACCCAGTTCCCTTTACCTGTCAGAGTCCCTGCCTTTCCTTCTCTCTCATCACTGACCTATTTTAAGCTTTTATTACTATGTATGTAGTGTTTAGCAAGCTTACATGAACATGGTGTAATAATGGTTTAATAAACTCTGCACTTATGAACGTAGCCAATATGTATCCATGACAAAAAGGGGGCCTGATATGAAAACATGTGTGTAGGCATGCCTCTAAATCACACCTCAAAGGTCAGCGGAGGTTAACTGTTAATTAAAAACTGTACTGTGACCTCGTCAATCTTCCAAACCAGAGAGTTTGGATATAAATTGCGCACTCTGCTGGCTCAGTAATTGAATCATTGTGCATTGGTGCAGTGATTGGTGATTTACCCACCCACTTCTAACTGGGCCATAAAAATTTGTCTTTGGACAAAACTTACACCAAGAGCAAGGCTATAAAAATGAAGAAGAATGGATGCTACATATATAAACAAGATAGGATAGAGATTTTTACTGAAAGCTCGCTAAATTACAACAATAAATTACTGCTGTTTGACTTCTTTGTTGGAGCTAAAATCGGTAGATTTCATGATTTATTCTCAGTATGTTTCAGTAAATATATCCAGTGTTTACAGTGAATTG
This sequence comes from Mchenga conophoros, assembly GCF_057382185.1. Taxonomy (NCBI): domain Eukaryota; kingdom Metazoa; phylum Chordata; class Actinopteri; order Cichliformes; family Cichlidae; genus Mchenga; species Mchenga conophoros. The sequence continues at coordinate 11,399,058 of NC_140526.1, forward strand.
CTGCTCCACAGAATCACACAGTCACATCCAAAAAACATCCCTTGTCCAAATCATGTTAAGTTAGATATACCAATATCAAAAATGTAAGATTTGTCCTGTTATTTGTTTCTGTATTTCTTTTGATAAACAGTTACAACTAAAACAACAATTTCTCTAAGAAATATGAGACATATGTGTGATTAAGCACATATTGTCATTACACACCTGTAATATATTCACTGATCTTTCACATTGCAGCAGTTTGAGTCCTTTTAACTGTACACAAGTCAAAAAACTTTTATTGATGCAGCAGAAAAGCAAACATTGGAAATCACTGCTGTTTGCAATATAGTATCCCTATTTCTTATTCTCATTGTTATGTCTGAGCCCACAATCTCTGATGCACACATCTATGGATAGAATTTACATCAGTCTGGGTGAAAATGTTAAAATGTTTCTTCAAAAATAGCACAAGCAGTTATGAGGTTTGTAATGTGTTTAGACAGTTCTACGCCATGCAGATATGTACACTACATCTCAGTTTTATGTGCATTGCGCACACAGACACATTCACTGAGGAAACAGTGACAGTAATTGGAATTCTTCAAAGTAAAAGGGTATCTACTTTTCCAGATTGTTGTCAAGTGGAGTTATATTTAGACCGACCCTGCCACCACTGTGTGCTCACATTAAGACTGAAACCCAGAAGGACAAGTAAAACTTTGAAGGAAGAAATGCAAACATTGGTAAAGGCATTTGTGCTTCATACTGCCATGTTTCCCCAATATCAAACAATTTAAATATTATTTACATGAAATAAAGTTTTCCTTTTGTCTTACAGTATTTGTAACTTTCATTTTACTACTTATATTTGTCATGAAGGTGCAGCAAGACACACAAATTTTTCTTAAAATTCAAGATTGAGTTCATTTCCTCGACAAAGGCAAGACTGTTTTTATTATAACTGATCAAACATTATAATTTTGAGGAAAAAATAAAAATCAATGAATGAAAGCTTAAAGGAAATGTTAAGTTTGTTTGTAAAACATGCATGAAAACTGGTTTTCATGCCATAATAACAACATTTACGACAACTTTCTGAATTAGTACCATCTAACAAATAAATTCAGTGAACACCTCTGTTTAAAATGTTTAAGGCCTTGGACTAAGATTAGTCCATGTCTGGGAAACTGAGCCTAAAGGTCTATAGCCATACTAATAAGTCTGTGAAGCTGGATTCAGCCAGAGTGGTGCTTTGCCTGTACAATGTCAATAATAACATGCTTAAGCAGATTTAAGAGCAAATATTGCTGCACAATAAATAAATCTAAATATGAGGCAAATGGACAATGGACTTTGACCAGACAAAGCAGGCGCTTTGTAAATGCACTCAGAATTTTAACTGGGTATCTTTTAGCTACAGAGAAAAGGAGAAAGCAAGCTATAGAGATATAGACTTGATAATTGTCCAAGTACTGCTGACACCTGTCTGATCAAACCTCACTTATCACTATTGATACAATCATTGATTAAAGAAAATACAAATAAAAAGCAAATCTTGACTCTGATAATTATTGATTTTGCCCCAATACAATATTTTGGGATAAGCAGTTACTTTTAAAGAGCAGTGTAAAAATCTCCATGATCTCAGTGTGTCTCTATCAATAGACTATGTTTATGTGCATGTTTGTTCATGCATGCATGAATGAATGCTCATGATTTCTCTTTTTCAGTCTTGTAGCTGCCTTCTAATGGAGGTCAGGCCACCTAAACATAGCAAGGATCCATTTACTGTGTTTTATTATGCACTAGGACCCTGACATAGGAGACATTGTTCTATAAATATAGTTGGGTGAGCCTGGGATGTTAGACGGACATTTCAAAGGCATTAAACAATCTCATATCTGTATGTGCACAGAAAATCAGAATTTTCACCTGTGTGATGGGATACCACCTGTTTTAAAATAAAAGCAAAAGGAAGTCAGCTAGTATTGCTAGGTTAGCAGTGCTTTTATTTTGTTACATGATTGTTAAGGTGCTCCCGATTGATGCTGCGGCTATTATGGACACGTAAGCACAAACAAAAATGTAAAACTAGCAAGGTGTGAAATCCATTCTAAATGTCAAAAAATTAAAAGTTTTATTCAGTAAAGAAATACTACTTCTATGTCTGGATCTGAGTCCATTACATCAGTTCTACATGAATTAGTCTTTTGTAAAACACAAAGAATAAAACAGTGACAAAGTGCCTTATAAGTTTATAGCAAATTATGGAAATATGTGGCCAGCGATCACATTTTATGAGCAATTACATGACCGCTGAGGAGTATCAGAGATTGCATGACAAAAAATGTAAATAACAGGAAGGCAGGTCTGATGGGTGTGTGTAAAACATATATGTATATTTTTTATTAATTAGTCTAGAAAAGCATTTTTTTAAAAACTAAAAAATATAGCCGTGGGATAGCTCACACCTAGCTTGTTATGATGCTCAGAGTTCACTGTACCGATGAAGGGAGCCCTGACATTTTGCTGTCTGCAGGGACAGAGTCACAGACCACTATGCTCTCCGGTGGGGTGACCAGGGACAGCAGGAACATGTTGTCACCCTTAGAGTGCATCTGACTACACGATAAGCCTTTCTCATTCTCCTCACCCTGCCAGCCAGGCTACCTGAAAGGGACTATGAGAGCCACCACAAACAGCCTTACAGTACACACGCTTACCTTTCAGAGTAGCTTATATCTAAATTGAGGAGGCACAAGGCTAGGATACGAAAATGGAGTATATACAGTATGGGATTGAATATACAGGGAGCAAATGTTCATAATTTTGTATGTGTGCACGTCTGCGCACCTGTTTACATTTTGATTGTAGAAATATCTATCTGCTGGCTACCATGCTGAGAAAATGATGGATCCCATACAATCGGATTGACTGTCGTGTCAGAATCGGAAGGCTTTTGATCCCCAGCTACTCCAGTGAGAGTGAGTGTGATAGATAAATGGCTCTACAGTTTGTGAATGTGAATGTGGCTTGTGCTGTAAAGCACTTTGAGTGGTCAGTAAAGACAAGACAAGTGCTGGTAAAGGAACTAGCTTTAAATGTCAGTCCCTATATCAGTCCAATCTGATTACTGCAGAGCTATACACTCTTTCAATACAAACTTCAGGTGTGTAAGACAACATGAAGATTTTTCTTCCATGTGGAAATGTCAGTTTGTATGTTTTCATATACAGTATGAGTTATTTCACTGAAGCTGTTAATCTGTCATTAGCTAAGCAGTTTAAACCCACTAATCCCACAGTATATATATTAAAACTGGTTTGTTGACCCATATAACCATTAAGATTACTTGGCTAAGGTGAGAGATTATCACTGTGTTGGTGAGAAGCGTTGAATGTATGTAAGAAGGAGAATTTAATCACGGTGTTCATCATCTAATCCTCACCACTTAACCACCAAACCACCCACTCTAACCTATTTTTCTGACTGTAAAAATTGTCCTTCTGGAGGTCATGAAAAACATTATTATTTAAATGACCATGAGTCTGAACATTCATTACTGCCATGATTTTGTTGAGGGAAAGCTTATTTCTGTATAGTTAGTCTGAAACAAGACTTGCTATCTAAAAACCTTTTCTCAATTTCTACAGACTAGACATTGGAGCACTTTTTTTTCTATCCACTTACTTAATGTTTAATTTATAATTTTGTAGGGCACATACCAAAATAAATTGTGTTTGTGCTACAGTGTCGTCTGATAAAGGAAGCATTTGAGGTGTAGTGTGAAGGATTTAATTACAGATTGTAACACACTGAAAGTCTTTCATTCACTTCTCCCTTTTCCAGAAATACAGAAAAATGACTGTCGCTTAAACATGAAAAAAGCCTTTGTGGACCAATATTTGATATGGCAGTTCTGAGTAACTGTAGAAACCTGGGACCTTAGTTATAGAAAACTCTTCAAATAAATTTCTGGAAATAGATCACCCTAAATCCTATGGTCCTTAATGTGTTTTAATCTTGGTAAATGTAAACGTAATGCAGTGTACTATGACAGATTTTTTTTTTCTGGTTTTGAAAATAATGAAAAACAATATATATATTTCTCTCCTGAACAAAAGAAATGCAGGTGTTTCATAGCAGGGGAGCTGTATTTTAGGTGTGATTAAATGTCATAGGACCAACTTAACAGAACAGTTATATATTAAACTTAAACTCACATGATAACTGACAGAGCAACAGCTTCTCTTAGTCCACTGCCAGTTGTGAATTAGTGAACACGGAGTGTGAATGGAAATTAAGCATGAAAAGCTCTTGTGAAACAGAAAAAAATCATAAGCTATGCTTAGCCAAAGGGAAATGCAATCTATGGTAAAGCCTTTCACAAATAACAGGAGAACAACATCAGCAACAAAAAAGGCCTGTTTACTGCCCATAAAGGCATAGTCCACTGGTCTTAAACAAGCCAGTTGGCAAACACAGCAAGATTTAAGTGTTTAGGAGAAAAAAAATCAGGTTAAAAGGGTTAAACCTATTTTTTGTTGTCACCCGCTACAATGAACTGTCATAACGGTGCTGTCTTTGCTAAGCACAGCCAGTAGGCATACTGCAAGCACATCATTGACACTGGGGCTGTGCAGTTAAAAGAGGCTATATTTAGGTGAGGTACGCAGTTTTATCAGACCTATGCTAAGAAGATTCCATCAGAGGTAGAAGCAAATCTCCCCAAACTTAGGCTAAGAGAAAACAGGGATTTACTAAATGCCTACAAAGGGTAGAGGAGAAGTAAAATCAACTAAAAGGGGTCAGCATTACGCCACTAAAAGAGATCCATAAATAAGATTGCTAGTAGTGTTTCTGGTGGGACATCAAGCTAAGGGTACAGGGGGTGATTTTTTCATTCAGCTCTAAAACTATCTGGGACTGTTACTGAACACACATAAGAAAGATTATGCTTTAGACAATGTCATAACTGCTGCAGTAAACAACTCTTAAAAGAGAAGAACTATAGCCCTTTACGAGTAGACACAGGCAAATGTAACCTCGACTTCCCAAATTCTAATCAATGGAATATAGCCTGCTCTCAGAAATTGATAAACACTTTCAATAGCACTTCACAACACTTGGATATCATTTATTAGCTTTATATGAGGAAACGCACCCTGTATTGATCAACATTACCAGCAATCATCAGCTCCCAAACTCGGTGCGGACTTTTTCATTTATAGGTCAAACTCTGTTTAGGTATGTTAAGATATTTCATTTGCTCAGTTTATTATCTTAAAGTATGCAATGCATTATTTGGGAGATAATTAAAAGAGGCACTATAATAATGTAGGTTACCTCAGTCAAAAACAGCATATATATCGATCATTCTCTGTAAATAGCTCAAAAGGAATTTAAACACTTCAGTAATGCAATAATTCCTGTTTCGTTTCACTTCTTCTCCATTCAAATTCCAAAGCCCCTAACCTGGCTAAGCATCTTAGGGAAACTTTATAAATGCTGCAGTGTCAGTTCCAGACATTTAAGAATATGCCCCAGAGCCACTCACTGAGATATGTCCAGCCTAAATTTGCTGTGATGTTTCAATAGCTCTAAAGTATACTCTTGAAAGCTCTGACTAAATCACAGAATCACCAGATCCACTTTGCAAACTGACCAGATGTAATCAGATAGCCCACTGAGAAAAATGCTCAGTCAAGATATTTCATACATCTGCTCTGATTTAGCCAAGTCTGTCTTTTATACTATCTTTCGGTGTCACTGGGATCAGAGTCTTCCCAAGCTCAAAAAGTGCAACCTGTTCTCTGAAAGAAGAAGAACTATACATGGGTGTGCCACTATCTCCTTTGTAGACTGTCATCCTGCCACTAATTGCGTCTGTGTTTTATCATGATGCCTTGTTATCTCCCATAGGGTCCTTAATGTCATGTCAAAGGAGTCTCCTGACAGCCAGACACAGAGTAAACATTGGCCAGTGTCCCCTTAAATGAATTCAAAACCTCTTTTCACTACAAGCAAGAACCTAACATCAATAAAGAAGTGGGACTTGGAGAGAGATGGAGCAATGGGTTTTCTCTCACCACAGATGAGATGCTACGATAATCGAGTGACTATAATACCTGTAACTGGTCACTGTGTACACCATTACTTCATGACCTTACTGCAGGATTGCACCAGTGCTGGGCCAAAGTTTTCATCACTTTGCAAGCTGCTACTCAAACATGGCGTAAGAAAAACTCGCACAAAAAATCAAAACAAAAAAACATTAGTATCTAACTCCATTCGGAGGTCAAAGGGTGAGAGGATAGGAGCATGAAACCCCCCCAAAAAAAACCACAGTAGAGATAAGATGTAAAAACAGTGACAGAAAATAAGCAGTTGGACAACCAACAAGATAGATTAACCAGGGAATGGAGCAGTTTTAGGAAACATCCAAGTCTTCAGGACATAATATAGATGCAAATTGATCACCTTATCTTTATTTTTTAAAGCTCTTGTTTCTGGAAACATAAAAAGTAGAGGTAAATAAGACCAAAGTCAATAAAGCTTTAAAGCTGTTGGAAACTCCTCAGCATGAAATGAAACTAAATCTCAGAGGCTACATTGTATCTGATTTTCACTGGTTTGCGTGAGTAAGCAAAGGCTTATGTGCAGGATTTATCCTTTTTTTGTTGTTGTTTTTTTGTTTTTTTCTTAGCTCTGTAATTTCTAGATGCCAGACATGGTCAGGACTTAGCTTTATACCTGCTAACTTTGCTGGAGCCTCTGTGCGATTGAAAACTGAGTAACTTGTTATGGCCAAAACTGGTGTGGAGAAAAAGGGGATGTGATATCTTCTGTGAGATGGTGCAGATAAATCACCCTATAGCAGAGCGGAGTGAGCAATCTGTCTCTCACCAGTGCCTGTCTCATAATCCAGCCATTTGTCAAAGTCTTTGAGACACCCAGCATGTGGCAGGGCCAGGCCAAGCACATTGATCCAGGTAAGTATTTCCTCTCTACTGTTTCATAAGCACTTTAGCCTTCTATACATTTGTGAAGCTTCAACTATATAGTGGTAACTTGAAGTGAATGAGTTATGTTAGCAATGGGATAATGCCAATCGCAGGTGATCTCGATATTTGATCTTGTAAGACACAAACCCTCATCTTCTGTGACATAAAACGTATTGAATGTCCCTATAATATGTTGTATTACCTTTACATGGTCATTCTCCTGATCCACCTAAACCTACTGTTTTATTTTGCATATTCTACTAATTAAGTCTGAAGTTAACAGAATTTATCTGTGTAGTTGATTCTCTAATGACTAGCATCTCTGATTAAATTATTAATCATTATTTTTATTGCGTCCATCCCCCAGAGTACTGCATTGATGACTGTTTCAATTCAATTTCAGAAGGATGGCGAGGGGTGGATCCACCTGGGACGCAGGCAGGGCTTAAAAGGTCAATCCGTATGTACTACAAATAACAGAATCTCTGTGAGGAGAAATGAGAGGGTTGGTGCTTCAACATGAATACACTGTTCATGTTTTAGTTGCCATTATATGTAAAATGATAAATAAAGTCTTTGGGTAATTTCAGGGATAAAATAAAACACCAGGAAGTCATTGAGCTTGGGGTACAAAAGGATGGCTTTCTTTTCCCCTTGAAACCTCATTGCATTGTAAAATTAATGAATCCGAAACACATGGCACTTAAATAGAAAAGCACAGACTAAGAAATGCAGTTGCAAACAGTATTTTACTCAGGTCTGTATAAAAAGTGTCCCTGAATGCTCAATAGGAGACATCAGAGAGAAGTGATAGCCTACAGGAAGTGTTTAAATCCAAGAAGTCTTAATTAGCAATTCCAAACATGCTGACATTTCCCATAAAATACACTGTGCTGTGTCTGCTTGATTGCTAGAAACCAAGTGATTTCTTGTTTTTAGAGTTTTCATTTTTCAAGGCTGTGTCACTGCATTACCTATAATCAAAGTAAAGAATGCCCTGTTGGGTTTCCTTTGAAGATTACACCTACAGTACCTAATGTGTTTTTTTTTGGTGACTGCTTTTTTGAACAGCACTGATTGCATCATGAGCACAACTGTTTGAATAATAACTGTCAATCTGCCACGTTCAAAACAAAGAATGATAAAAATAATGAAGACTATAGTAAACTGTCACTGTAAATCATCAGAGTTACTATCACTTCCTAAATATTGACTTTCACCCCTTGAACATAATTCATACGTTACATAGAAGGTAGGCATTTGGAAAGCTTGTGTAAAACACCCATTTAAGAACATATTCTCTCTATGGTGAAAAGCAAAAATGTTTTACATTCACCTGACACTTTATTAGGTTTTTATTTGTTACCCCTTGCTAGCACCAGGTTGAACTCTTCTTTGCCTTTAGAACTTCCTCAATTCGTCAAATATTCCTCCGAGATTTTGGTCCATCTTGATATGATAGCATCATCCAGTTGCTCCAGATTTGTTGGCATCCATGATGCCAATCTCCTGTTTGACTACATCCCAAAGGTGCTCTATTGTATTGAGAATTGGTGACTGTGAAGGCATTCTGAGTTAAGTGAACTCACTGTCATATTCAAGATGCTAGGTGGAGACTATTTGAACTTTGTGATCTGATGAATTATCCTGCTGGAAGCCGTGTTCAGATGGATACACCGTGTTCACAAAAGGATGGACATGGTCAACAACAACAACACTCAGATAGGCTGTGTGGTCAAGTGTTAAAGGGACCCAAAGTGTTCCAAGAAAATATCCCCCACAGTATTACACCACCACCACTTGCTAATACATAGCAAGATGTAGCCTCGCTTTCATGTTATTTATGCCAATTTTTGATTTTACCATCTAAATGTTGCAGCAGAAATCAAGACTCATCAGACCAGGTGCAAATTGGAGCCTTGGCTTCCTGTTTTTAGCAGAGAGGCGTGTCACCCAGTGTGGTCTTCTGCTGGTATAGCCGACTTGCTTCAAGATTCAACGTGTTGTGCATTCAGAGAAGCTCTTATATAGAAGTTCTTATGAATATAGCATATGATTATTTGAGTCACTTTTGCTGTCTTATCAGCTCAAAGCAGTGTGGCCATTTTCCTCTGACATGCCACACACTGGATATTTTCTCTTTTTCAGACCATTCTCTGTAAACCCTAGAGATGGTTATGTAGGAAAATCCCAGTAGATCTGCAGTTTCTGAAGTACTCAGACCAGCCCATCTGGCACAAAGAACCATGCTTTGTTCACAGTCACTTAAATCACCTTCCTTTCCCATTCTGATGCTTAATTTGAACTTTAGCAAAATGCACTTATAGGTCAGTGACACTACATATGTTTATTATTTTCCAAACATTTCTATTAACAACCAGTAGAATAGGTGCGCTTAATATGGCGGTCGGGGACTGTATTTACCTCTGGTCAGTAGGACAACAATCACAATTGTCAAGTCAAGAAAAACAACACTGAAATGTTAAAAGAGAAAAGTGTGCCTTGGCTGGCTAGATTTGTGCATCCACCTGGAGAGATTATAAACTGATGCTGCATTGAAGGATGGTGAACCAGGAAGGGCCCACGTCAAGCATACCAGCTGGGTCACATGTGGTACTAAGCAAATACTATTTCCAACAGGCTTTCCCATTTTCAAAATGCACGTGATGTCCAGACAATCGATATAATCTCACCTCAACAACAATACCATCACTTTGCCAAGGTTAAACTCTGACTAATACATAAAGCTGAATTAAATGCCATATCAGGTGCAGAAAAAATGCAATGCGAAAAAAAAGGGCCATTCTTCCACAGTTGTGGTCATGTGTCCTGATTAAACACTCCCACACAAGTGTGCCTGGCGAGGTCATGCAGCACCGTTCAATCATTCTGCCACTATGACAGGCAACCTTCCACCCACCGGCCACGCACATCCTCCCTGGGCTCCCTCCATTAAATAAATTGTGCTGTAATAATCTCTTGGCTCCCAATATTGGTGGCTGAGCACAGAAGCCTATTTTGATTACCCCACTTTCAGGCCAAGCCAGAACCATCTGTAATCCCCATGTTTTACCATCACTACATTAAAGAAGGAATTATTTAATGGAGACTGAAAGAGAAATGGTGTCATTATCCTATGCTTTCTGAAGCAGACATTTCCCCCCACCTTTCTATGTAGATTACCACTATAAGAAAATAAGAAATGGTTGGTGACATATTATGCTTACACTTTGCTCTCTGAATGTCAAAAACATATTAAACTGGGCTACAAAAATGCAGGCCTTAGGCAACTGGCACCAAGAGTGTGACTCCCGCTCACCACAAGGAGGAGAGTCATCGTTGTTCCAATCATGTACTGTATGTTGCTCCATCTCATTTTTCAATACATCCAATGATGGAAAGCTGAAGGTCCCATGAGACCCAAACAAATCAATGGCAAAATGTAGTCTCAAATTAACTGTAGTGAACCTGACTGAAATAGAGAATGCTGTTATTCAATCAGATCCCTTACGCTCAACACACAAACATAGTACACACAGAAATGCATGTGAGCACTCAGACTGGTACAGTAAGCATGCTGTATCCTCAACAGAAAGCCAGCAGCTGTTAGTGGCTGCTAGTGCTTGATAAGGCTGCTAATTCTTGATAAGACCTGTAAAGCTAAACTGCACAACGTTTAAAAATATCTCTGAATTCATGAAGTGAACAGTGATGAAAATACTTATTCCATTGATATCTTGCAAAGTGTAAAGACAGTTTCTGTAGAGGCAGCACAGCTACCAGCTTTACTCATATCAAGTACACTGAGTTCTTAGTTGCCAGTTTAACTGTAGCTATGATGATAATATGCGAAATTTTCTACTGTCATCAGTTTGAGGTATTGGGTGGCAATAAATTCTCACTCAAGCATTGAATCCAAAACCAGTTAACAAATAGCAAATGGTAAGATACAGCAAATGCCTTCAGCAACAACGAGTATAATTTTATCTAGGCTGTAAATTGCCTAAAAGTTGACTCCTTTACCTTTATTTCTGCATTAATATGCACGGTGGTTACTCTCTCTTATATGTTCTTTGCAAAAGAATATCAGAAGCAAAGTTGTAAAACATGTCAGTTCAGATTTATTATTCCTGCTGTCTACAACACAACTGAATGCACATGAGGAATAAAAGGCTGTTGCAAAAGTGGACCTTGCAGAAGAGATTTGCCTTACTGTTCCAAAGGGATTTAACTGATTGACAGAAACTGCAGGACAGCCGACCTGATTCTGAGGATGCGATGGCGGTAAAGTTCCAAAGCTTAATAATAATAATAGAAATAAAGTTTGAATGCATGACATCTTCTTTTCGATTTCTCCAGGGAATTGTAGAAGAGTTTCCAACAGATGTGTCCTGTGGGCCCTGAATTGCTAGATAATTAAAAGGCTCTTCTTGATCAGAAGGTTGCATACTAATATTGCACCTCATCAGTTGTGTAGAAGTCTCCACAATGCTGTTCCATTGACAGACTCTTTTCAAAAGGCTCTATGCAAACAGGTAAGAAAATAATAATCATCTGGTTTCCATCATAAGAAGAAGACAGAAGAGCCATTCTGTGAGAGGGATGTCGTTCTGTCAGTCAAGCACCAAAATATCCTGTCTATAATATTCTATGACTTTTATTGCTCTTTATTTCAAGGACATGCTGTATTGATAGGTGTCAGCTCTATCGCTTTTTCATGATTGAGACAAGAAAAAAACTTGCAGAAGGGATATCTAAAAAAAAATCCAGTCTGAACTGGAACATAAAAGGCAATAATCTCAGCACCAATCATGTGTATTGTTCAAATAACCTATAAAACTCCCACATATATTTTACAGCCATCACAACATTAATATTTTTCCTTATATAAAAGGTACATTGATAAACCAGTCTTATTTTTTTCGGTCACCCTCTGGGAAACTGACTGCATCTGCTCACTGTGAGTTGCTTGCTCAGAATCGAAGGAGGCTGTTCAGCTTTGGATCTGGAAATTAGGCTGTAGATTGGATTATGATGCCATTTTTAATCTGCCTTTTTCCCTTGCAGGATATTGCTCCTCCCCTGCTTCTTAGTGTTATACAAAACTTGACAAGAGGAGATTTTGCTGAATTCCGCTACAGTGATGACTGTGATTCCTTGTGACACTCTAATTTGAGCTTATACAGCCAAAGCTTTGATGCAGACATGGGAATAAAACTTTTAGTCACAGAGACCCTTCTCCTCTCCAGGCCCATTAAAAGGTCCCAGATATCTCCTTGTGTACTTTAATTACAGTCATCTTGCACTGTCCTTTTTCCTGATTTTGAGGTTGTAGGCATTCATGTGTCTTCTTTCAGCTTCACTTTGTCAAAAATTAAATACTAGCTCTGACTCAGTGGCAACAGACTTTCTGGCCTAATGTGCTATGTTTTCCCATATTGCTTCCAAATTGGTCTGAAATGCTTTTTGAGAAATGTGACTACTGGTTTTAAAAAAACAAACAAAAGGTTCTCTTGATATTGACTCCATTAAACAATTTAGCAAAATGAAATGAAAGAAATGAAATGTGTCCTTTGTCTTTTTCATGTTAGTCACAGCAAAATATGCAACACTCCATGCAGAGTTAAATAAAGCATAGCCTTAGCTTTTCCCTGTCCTGATTGCGTGCCACATCTGTGGTTTTAATTGTACAGTTGAGTGATTGCAAAATCATAGTGCTGAGTGCTCGTGGCACAAGCAAATGGTTCTCAGATCACCAAAATGTTTAATTATGATAATATACAGTATCCATCATCACAGCCCAAACAAGTGGGTGGCGACCTCTTTTTTTTTTTTTAATTACTTCTCTCTCAGTGCATCTGTTTATTTTGACAGATCTCAATGACAGAGTCAAACAAGTACTTGTTTTATAAGTACTTGTAATCTTGTTTTAGGATCTTGCTCAAAGACACTTCAGAACCAGTGGCTGGTGCCAAATCTCTGACCTTTCAGTATCAGGACAGTCTCCCCAAGCACTAAATCACCCTTCACCTGACATTTAACATGGTGAGTAAGAGAGCAGAGGGGTCAGAGAAAACACAACCAGCTGGGAGGAGCATAACAAAAATGGCAAACTGTCTAATACATATCTCACATCATCCTGATGGCATGTCCTAAGTGTGTTTGGATTTACACAAAGTCATCAACAGTGTAGAGTATACCTGCAAATAAATATATATATATATATATATATATATATATATATATATATATATATATATATATATATATATATATATATATATATATGTGTGTGTGTGTGTGTGTGTGTGTGTGTGTGTGCGTGCACACATGTGTGCGCACGTGTGTGACTGAACACATTACCAAGCCCACCCAATACTCACATACACACCTGTACGCTACAGTATCATTTAGTATACATGAATGTAGTTTGGTTTAAAAGGCTATTGAAGCCAGTCTTACTTGTTAGTTAACAGCCTCTGTGTAGCCATAAATCAGGGATACTTGGCTAATAAAAAAAAATGAAAATAAAAATGGCAATAAAACCACAGAGTAAACTGCAGGCCTGAAAGAGAGTGCTGTCTCCCTCCATTCATGTTTGCTGTCACTGAAGGAGGAATCAAACATGATCATTTCTAAACTACTCTTGAAATATGATTTACATTAACTGTAAATAAAATAAAATAACCCTATTTTTAAATTAAAGTACAAAGAAAAGTGCATTACAATAATTTAGAAATTATTTAAATGAAGACCTAATCATGAATTTTAAGCAAAAATGTCCTCCATGCTGAGATTTTCTCTAACTGCTGAAGAAACCTCCAAAAAGAATGAATATTTCATACTATATAGAATTTATTATATAAGAAGGGTTTAATCCTAATTGGGACTGGGTTGTGTCATGTGATGGGTTTTTCTGTAAGAACTAAATGTGTCGGCAGGCCTCTGTAGCAATATCGATACACTAAAACTAATGAATGCGGAAAAAAAAAATCTGATTTACTCTGTGAAATTGGTTCATTCTAAGAATTCTATTTTTTAAAAGTGAATGTTTTGGACTGGAGATACAGTCTTTAAATGTGAAAGAGTAAGGTGGAAAGGTGGTTAGTAGAAAATTTAGCAAAAAGGAAAAAAAAATGGGCTTCTGAGCTGAGGAATGCCCCAGTAAATGAGACATACCATGAAAAACATCTGGGCCTAGTCACAGTAACATCATGTTTTTGTGAACCGTTTCCCTTTTGAAATAAGCAAGTGTGATGTGACTAAATTTACCTGAAATCACTGTAGGGGTGAATTATCCAAAATCCGGCGGATTTAACCCGCTCTTGTTCTCGTTCAACCGCCTTCTCACTTCCAAACATCCTCAGGGAGAACTTGTTGACCCCTGGTTGAAGCATTGCTCCTAACTGTCTGTGTATGAACCCAGCCTGATATAATCTCTCGTCGTCCGGCAGAATTTGATCAATGCCATCCAACTTTATAAACCCTGACTGCTGGTCTGGAGAATCATTTTGGGCACCACCGCCAGCGCCACTGCTGGCCTCCTGCGCACCTTGATCCGGCTGCCCGTCACCGATTGCTCCAGGGGGGCTCTCTTCGCTCGGGGTAACATCCCCTTCAGTGATGAGGCGTCTCTCCTCCGCAGAGTCTGAGTCGTGCACATGTCGACTTGTGATGGACGAAAGGCTGCCTCGAAATCTCCGACAATCTCCATTTGAGCTGGTCTTCATAGGTCTCCCTATGTCCGTCTCCATAATCACAGATTCCCCACTTTTGGTCTCGCCGATGCCTTTGCAGCTTCCTCCAGAGGTCGGCGACGGTGACGGTAAAGGCTTCATCCTAATGCTCTTCCTCCGGGTGTCCTTGTCTGCGTCTTCTCCTTCACCCATTATAGATGCTTTCTGTCCAATGTGCTGTGGCAAACTGTAGAGCCTTTTACGCATGGAGGAGTGCAACCTGTCCATTATGACATTGAAACACGCAGGAAATATTAAATAAATCCAGATTGTTAGCCTGTATTGTACTGGTTATTGCCACAAGCCCCGCGCTCCCTATCTGTTTGTGAGAGCGATCAGTCTGGAGCTAATCTGAATCCCTGAAAGCCTGCTACACATGACACGGACCGCCGTGGCTCTGCTGAAACAGATGAGGGATATTCTTTTTCATAATCAGACTACCTGACAGTTTGCATATGTCCTCACACACAGCCTGGGCGGTCCGCTTGGCCACTGCGTCCTCGATGTACATCTTTGTGCCGTTCCGACATTGTGCGCAAAAGTGGAAAAACTGCCTGAAAGTCACCTTAGCGTGGCATGTGAGAGACGTGCCGACGGACGGTGATACAGAGACCAGAGAAAGGTCATGCACGACGAAGGATGCTCTTTTCACAAGACGTCTTGTCAGCTTTCATAAAACAACGCAACACAATCGTGCAAAAATACAGTAAAGCATTCCAGGGACCGCTGACATCACTGTTCCATAGTCAGGGTGCGTTTTGGTGAATTGTGAATATTCATGATGCTGATCTATTGGGTTGCCATAGGAGCGAGAACTGCAAATAAGCTCAGCCCACCTTGTTTAAAGGGGAAAGCTCTCTCCATTCTTAAAATGTTCTCCCGTTCTTTTAAGTTAAGGCTACAGGTAGCCAACATGCCCATTGTTAAAACATGATGTTGTCTTCTGTTGGAAGAGACCAAGGACCCTGCTTGCCATCGCTGTAATCAGTCTGATCTACTGCGTAATTTGCGCACACTAATACAAACGAAGCTAGAATAGACTCGTCTATAATTTGGTAAGAAGCTCTTGTATAAAATTATTGGTATACGGGTGGATTCTCAGATGGAAATAAACAAATCTGTGATCTCCTAATTCAAGATTATTTTTCCAATTCCGTGTATTTATAACACGTAGGATGTCACACCCTTTTGTGCTTATTGTTCTTTTTATTTTCAGCCTAGGATGATAAAGAAAGAAAAATAGTCTAAGGGATTTTGTCTTGTGAACGAAGCCTTATGATTCTTTAATTTCATCAGTGCCTTCATTATGAATGTCCTTTTGTTTTTGTGTTCCGTTTTGTGTGTGTTTTCCTTTTTTCTGTCTCATTTCATTCATTTTCAGTGCCTGCAGCACAAGTATGACAGTTTCATTGCAAGGACATCTTTCGCTCATGTCTTCGGTACAGCTTTACAAAAGCTACATTGTTACTGTAATAGCTTAAACAAACCCAGGATAGCTGTGTGCAGCATCCTTACAAAAGCCTTTTAAAGCTAAAGCAAATTTTATCAGCAATATTTTGTAGATGATTAAAACATTAATTAAACAAGCCTTTTTTCACTATTAACAAATTATCTTATCTTGTGTCACTTCCCCAATGTCTAAACTGAGAAACATCAATGCCAGCAGTTTCTGAAGAAAGGTTATATATTCAAATTTAGACAAAAAACTTTTATCAACTATTCTAGTGGATATTGCAGAACTGCAGACACTGAAAAATAGAAGGCAATTTGCTAATGCAAAACAGCCACATTATAATTTAGGGAATCTCTTTTACTATGCTGGATTTACATAATGTAACTTCCAATACCCAAAATAAATAAATAAATAAAATGAAATGAAATGAATCCTAGCCACAAATACCTACAGCATTTGGTGAAAGCCCCCTAATTGACACACTAATACAAAGCAGTGCCTTTCTGCAATTCTATTAACAAGACCATTTACTAGGTCACTATTTTTAAGAACTTTAACTTTCAAAAATCATCCATATTGGAACAATTATGTCCTTTGAATAATAATGGCTGTGAGTTATATGGGTTGCAAATTAATTACCCAACTTAACTAAAAATGCAAGAAAATGCAAAGATGAATAATACAATTTGTAGCAAACAAAAGAATAAATTATCAATTTGTAAAGTGTGTAAGAAACGCTTCCCTCTACACCTGTGATGTCAAACTTCCCGCCGACCCAATGGGTGGGTTTGCAAACTGAAAATTACAGAGCAGGTACAATTCTGGACTTTTCACTGCTTTTTGTCCTTAAGAATAAATCACATCATGAAAGACTGAACTGATGATTTCATCTGAGTCATTTCATCTGAAATAGTTTTACAGCTTCCTGACTGATAAAGACAAAGACGACAAACACAAACCATTAAATAAAAGAAAAGGATTTCCATTAAATGACAGAAAAGTTCTTTTTATTATTATTGATGAACAACGACTTCCTTTTTGATTTTCTGTGAAGTAACATTAGAACAAAGTCCAAGTTTGTTGTCACTTTCTTTACAAATTTTACAGTTTTATTTCTTAAAAGCTGGGCAGTGCAGTGGTTACCACTGTTGTTTCACAGCAAGAAGGTTGTGAGTTTAACTGCACAAGAGCCTTTCTGTGTGGAGTTTGCATGTTCTCCATGTGTTTGTGCTGGTTCTCTTGGGTATCCTGCTTCCTCCAATAGTCCAACTGTATGTAATTTGTTGGGTTAGGTTAATTACTTATTCTAAATTGCCTATAGGTGTAAGTGTGAATGGTTGTCTCTCTCTCTCTCTCTGTGTCAGATTGGCAACTGTCCCCAACACTCCTCTATGATAGCTGGGACAGGCTCCAGCCTGAAGAGAATGGATGGATAGATTTCTTAAGAGTGCAAGTCCATTAACTCATGCTGATGGATTCATTGATGTAGTACAGCACAATTTTTTGTAATTAGATTTGACTCGCTGAAAGAGGTAAAACACATCAGGTGGTTTGTAGGTAGGTGTTTATTTTATAGATATTAGGTAAAGTTCAAGCCGGCCCACTTAAGCTCAAATGGGGCTGTGGCCCAAAACTAAGAGTTTGGCACCCCTTCTTTACACACCGACTCTAGGGCAGAACTTAAATCTACCACAACCTGTCTGCATTACTTAGAACTCTAAATATCCATCCATCCATCCATTCGCTTCCGCTTATCCTTTTCAGGGTCGCGGGGGGCGCTGGAGCCTATCCCAGCTGTCATAGGGCGAGAGGCGGGGTACACCCTGGACAGGTCGCCAGTCTGTCGCAGGGCCAACACACAGGGACAGACAACCATTCGCACTCACATTCATTCGCACATTCACACCTAGTGGCAATCTGGATTATCCAATTAACCTATCCCCACAAGTTGCATGTCTTTGGACGGTGGGAGGAAGCCAGAGTACCCGGAGGGAACCCACGCAAACACGGGGAGAACATGCAAACTCCACACAGAAAGACCCCGGCCTGATGGTGGAATTGAACTCAGGACCTTCTTGCTGTGCGGCAACAGTGCTAACCACCGTGCCACCGTGCTGCCTCTAAACTCTAAATATTTTTAAATAATGCAATATTTGCAATAATACAAATCTTATTAACCCTACCTGTGTTTTTCATCTTCTGTCTCACATCATACCTTAGCTTGGGTGTGGTCACTGGTGTATGCGGATATTTGAGTCTGTATATATACTTTTGACCCTGTGTAAATGAGAGAAAATCCAAACTAAAATCTTGTGTAACCAAATCCTGTCTTTTAAGGTAATTAAAGATGCATGCTGTACAATCATTGCTCCCAGGAAAAAGAGCAGTTCAAAGGAATCATTAAACACCCATAATTACCATGACACACATGGCTATGATCAGTGTTTGTAAACTTCTAAACACAACTGTATCTATATATCTAAGAGACACAAACTGTGAGTTACTTTCAAGCTAGGATGGCCATTTTGAAATTCTGCTCTGAGAACAGAAAACAAAATTAAAATAGAAACTGCTACATGCACTGTTGTCTTAATGTGTAGTCCAGTAGGACATATTGCCAGCTCTTATCCCAGTGAACAATGTCACTGAGCCAGCATTCAACAATACTGGAGCACTTGAACTAATGCATTATAGTTAGTATTTAGCTATCATTATAACCACACATTTAACTATTAATAATGGAACATTTCAGCAGTTCAGTCCACCTGCATCTGAAACTGGAGTCACACTCCTACTGTACACCCATACAGCATCAAGTGTTCCAAACTTGCTGGGTCACATGTGGAGACATGAGCCAGCTTCCTGCTGAGGAAGTGATGCTGAACCTTGGGTTTGTAACATACACTGTCACATGTTTCAGAACAGCTCCCTGCAAACCCACATTTTCTTACCACTGTATATATTGCACTGTAATACTGACATTACACAAGTATTGGGCAAAGGTTTGGGGCAAAGTGTTTTAACGTAATCCAAATCAGCACTGAGTGTCATGTCTCTTTAATGTTACTGTCACCTCTGACTATTTAAAAAAAAAAAAAAAGCCTCTCAGTTGACGCTGACGTTAATTTTCGCGCGCGGTCCATGTTTCGTTCAGGCTCTTCTGCTGGCACTGGATTCTGCTATAGCTGGTTGGGTTTGACAGAAAATATCAAAACAAAACTACTCCGCTGCTGGAAATGATCTCCACTCGTATTTGGAAGTTAAAACGCTATGGGCGTTTCATCCCTGGCTCCAAGGAAACAGGTGTAACACCGTGGAAGGTAACTGACCTTCATTTACGTATTACTAAAAAACCTTGCCCTAGCTAGCCAAACTTTCCTAAGCTAGCCTAGCTGTATTAGCTTTCTGCCTGACAATAACTTTAGTCAGTGCAGCGTATTGGCCAAATACACACACGAATAAAAAAACGTACTTAATATATTGTTCATTAGGATTTTTATTTAGAACCCACCTCCTAGTTAAGGAAACGTGTCTAATTTTGTGACTCATAAAGAGTAGCTTTCCCTTAGCACCATAACTGTTGATGAAACCCCAGAGTGGTGTTAATTATCTCTAATAACAACCATTTACTACGAACATTTTAAGTTATCTGCCAGCAAAATTGTGAAAAAGCCCCCCCCCCCCCCTTTCTTTTTTTTGGGGGGGGGGTATTGTTAATTTTTAATATTTGCGGGACATGTTTCAGATAGTCTGACAAACTTTAGTATTAGACAAAGGTAACCAGAGTAAATAGGAAATGCAGTTTTTAAATAATGATTTAATTTTTATGCTGAATTCAATTTCACTAGCCAGGTCTGATTACTGTCTGACTTGCTGAATAAAAAAAAAATAGACTTAAATAGAACCTGTCTGAAAAAGTGAAGCAGGCTGAAAGATCTTAAAAAGCCACACATCATGCCACAATCTAAAGATACTCCAGAGTAAATGAGAAACAAAATCATTGACATCCATAAGTCTGAAAAGTATTAAAAAGCTTTTTCTTTTTTTTTTCTTTTTTGCCTGTCCCGTTTGGCTCTTTTGCCATCAGAATTATTGTCTAAAGGCAAAGAAAGATGCCCAACGGATTTACTTTACTAAATTGACCATCCCAGCCTTGCCATAATGGTCCATTTGATTCACCTTTTATTGTTTATTTTATTTTCACTTACTGAATACGGGACAGACTTGACTGGGGGAAAGAAGGGGAGAAAGAAAGAGGGAAAGAGAAACAGCTGAGAAGAGGGACGGGGGAGAAGGGCAAAAAACATAAACCAACAGAACGGGCAGAAAAAGAAAAAGAGAAAAAAAAATGCATATATCAATCACCTGGATCACCTGCTGAGAAAGAAAAAAGAAAACAAGCAGAAGAGAACAAGAGTAATAGAATAAACAACATCACAATGATATATGGGAATATGACAGTAAATACTAAATATTAAACATTATTGTGCAGCACATAAGATCAACAGAACACAGTGTGCTTTGAGATAGGAGCCAAAAAGGGTGTAGTTTGTGGGTGTGATCACCCGTGTGTACACCTGTGAGCATGGACGCGCTTGTTTTTTTAAAAGGGTCCTTCATGTAATGATCTGCTAGAGGGTGTGGGGGGCCACAGCCCTGTCCTCCAGGGCATGAAGCAGGTATGGAGGAGATCAAAACTCCAGACATCCAGAGGCCCTCAGAACACAAGAGACCAAGGAAGACCAACAGAGGGGCAGCCGCGCCACTGTCCCAGAAAGAGCTGAGGAGAGTCCCAGATGAGGGCTCACTCAGCAGCCGCGGAGCAGAAGCCAGGGGGAGTTGCAGTGACGCGCCCATGAGCTCCGCCGGCAGCCAGCTGTGCCTGAGTGACCGAGCCCCAGGCCGAGAGGCCGGGGGCACCCCACCTCCGAAGTGGCCCAAGCGAGCCCCAGGCTCCAGGCCCCGATAAGCGGCCGCCAAGGAGTGAGCCGGTGTGTACCTGGACGCCCATCCCCAGACACAAAGAACCACCAACGCACCGATGTCTGAGGGAGTCCGCCACTGGCAGGGGAAGTGGTGGTGGGGGGAGATAGGCCTCCAAACCTTGGAGGGCCTGAGATGTCCCCAGAGAGGTGGCATCTGATACCCAACCTGACATATAGACACAGACATACAGGCACACACAGATACAAACATCCATTCCCACCCTCATGCTCTCATATGCACTTACTCCACACTCAACCAACGTGGAGACAGACATAAAGAGACACTGTACACACAATCACACTCCCCAAGCGTACTCTACGAACCGGGTCTAGGTACCCTTGCCCCTGGAGGGGGAACTGCACCCAGACCCAGGTGGTGTTTTCTAAGGTTGTGGTACTCTAGCAAACCACAGTGAGAGTCATTATCCACAATTGTTGGGCTACCAAAATGACTCCAAGAGTGCACTGAAGACTCATCCAGGTCAGAAAAGAACCCATAAGAACATCTAAAGAACTGCAGGCTTCACTTACCGTAGTTAAGCTTCCAAGGTGGAAAAAAAAATCACTGCGGACCATAAAGACCATAAAGGCTCGTCTAGTTGATGGAACCATGAATTCTGTTTTCTACCAGAAACCCCTCGGTCCATCAGTTTGTGCCCTGAAGCTCAAGGGCACTTGGGTTATGCAGCAGGACAATGGTCCGAAACACACCAGCAAGTTTACCACTGAATGGCTTTGGAGTGGGCTTGTCAGAATCCAGATTTAGATTTGATTCAGATGCATAAATGCGTAAAAAATGACATTGGAGGGTTTTTCCTGATTTATAAAATTACTATTTAAAAAGTATGTCTTGCATTTTCTCTGGTTATGTTTTTCTAATATTAAAATGTCTTTGAATACCTGAAACATGTCAGTGTGACAAACACTAAGTAAATAAATATCTGGAGGTGGGAAAAAATACTTTTTAACAGCATTGTATATACTAACATGAATTTATGGATAAATATATTTTTATTGTTTTGTATGAATATAAATGAGATTACATATTTGAAAAAGCAACTTTGAAAAGTTTTTATATACTGCTTTGATTTAGGGCTCTGTACATATTTTACATAGTCGACCATCAAAGATCTTTTTTGAACTAGGGAAAAAAATGATTTACAGTATTTGGCTTTCCACTTTATAGCAGATGGAATATGTGCTGACTGGGAGCACCTTTGTTTGATGGTTTACTTAGTTCTTCCCTAATTTAAATTCAGTTTTGATATTCATATAATTGTGTGGTATAAAAACTTAGTCACATGTCCTTCAAGACATAAAATCAGATCTATGGGAACAGATTAAAAATAGAACAATAACTTAACTCAAAGTTCCTTTCCTTAATTTCTATGAGTTGCAGCATAAAACAACATTAAAACTACCTTCATTATGCTATCTAGTAGCAGGAGGTACTTTGGGTTACGTCTTGCAGTGCTGAGGCACAGAGACACTACAACTGCACCATATCTTACATTAATTTTCTTTTTGCTCTAATGTTGTCTCTGTAGGAATATAGACATATTAGCCGCAACATTAAAATCAGTGTTTCTGCAAGGAAACAAGGGGTGCTGCAATTCATGGATGTTACTTGACAGGAACCACCTACCGAAAGACCAAGCAACCCCTCTTGGCAATAGACCCTCCTGTTTGCAGCCTGGCAGTGCCTATTGCCACACTCCAAAAACTGCTGAAGAAGAACTCAAGGAGCATAACTAATAGCCCAAGGCATTGACCCAGACTCCAGACTCTCCAGATTCCCAATCAAATAGAGCATGTACTTGGGCTGTTTATGCTTTCGGTATTAAACATGAAAATGAAGTAACAAACAGCTGATGGTAGAAAAAGCCTATTTATTTAGATAATTACTGCATTTTTAAAAATAATTCTATTCAAAGTATAAAAGTATTTAACTGGTTGTACCTACTGGTTGTATAATTATCTTTTTGTTTTTGTTTCTGCATTTGTTTTTGTTTTTTCATGTTTGAAAAACTCCATTCCTTGTGCTGTTTTCTTTCATTAACTGCACCAGACTCTAGATGGCAAGCTAGAGCTGTGTATTTCTTAATGACACCAATGAATGAAACCAAAGTACATCTATATCATAGGGCAGCTCAGAGACATTGAGTCAAAGCATGTTATTTAAACTGAGCTAAGTCGCATTTACATTGATCACACAAGATTGCAATTGCAAATTGTAAAATTCAGTGAAAAGGCAAGTTGTGAACATTGAATTACAAGAGTTTATCTGACTAACTTTATAATAATAATAAGCTATTCCAGATACTCATGAGCCATATTGGGTAGTGCATCTCTTTTAAGAACATTTTTAATTTTCATGAAATTGTATCAGGTACACATACCTTTGGGCTGTTGAACCAAGACTTAAAATGTAGCAGAAACAAAAAAACATTACTGTCATTGTTATATTAATAAGCTACATTATTTATCTTAATCAGTAAAAAATAACAATGTTATTGATTTAAAAAAAGCATCCTTTAGAAATGCATATATCTAGTTACTTCTAGGAAAAGCAATGACTAATTCAATATTTTTCTCTTCATCAGGTACTTGAGGCAAAGGACAACAAACCTGAAATTGTCCTCACAATTGTGGAATCTGGACACTTGCTGGTCTTGCAGGGACAAGAAAGCTTGGTAAGTAGAGTAGGTTACTGTTTTTTTCTCATAGATTTCTCTGTGTGAACACAACATACAACAAAGATTACACATTAGTTTTTAGATCCCGGTACACCATATATTTTGTGGTTGTGATTCATAATTGGTTGAAATAAAATAATTAAAAAATCAGATATGTCTAATAAAAAAAAAGGTTTGAATTTTGACTTCCTTTAAATTTTTTCCCCTAAAGAATTAAGACTTTGGTTGTGTTCAAATAGTGTTTTATCTGGAAGATTTCTTATCACAGATTAAAATATACTAAATGAGAGAAAATGTAATCTGCTTGTGTTGTTTATTGTGTTGTTTGCATGTTTAAATATGCTAGTTCTCGTTTAGCAACTAATGTTTATTGTGGTGTACCTTTTTATCAAATTATGTTAATCAAAAAATGATTACACTTACAGTTGTTGAAATTATAGTTGTTTGTATTAGATCACAGCTTATTTATTTGTTGTTTGTCCTACCCCCAAATTATTGCAAGGATGCAAGCATGTTCAACTTGTTAACACAAATGTCTAATCAGCTAATTGCATGGTAGCAACTCATCACATTTAGGCCTGTGATGGTCAATCAATAGTTAATGGTCTATTAACCTGCTGAAGTTCAAGCCATACATCAGAATGGGGAAGAAAGCAGATTTAAGTTACTTTGGTGTTAGATGGGTTGGACTCCACTTGCTATTGTGCCAGTATGGAACAAAATCCATGATTTTTCAACCAAATATGGACCAATATGCACTTTTTACACCTTAATGAATATAATAGGCCATGAAAAAAGGGTCCAATTCCAGTACTGGCAAGCTGTAATGAAGTGGTTGGTTAGCATATGTACATATTTCTACATACATTTCCATATATGTATAATACTTTGTTTTGATAATTTTTTTTTAGTTAAAATGGACAAGGATGAAAATGTTTACATAACATAGTCGATGTAGTATAAATGTCATTCTAAATAAACTTTAAGCATAATAATAAGAGAAAATGTGTGGAATTTCCTCTGCAGATTTTTTTGAGATCTGAGAAAGTATTCTGTTTTCCAGACAAAAGGGTTCAATGAAGGCCATATGAAATATTCTGTTGAAGAGCTTGACATTTCTGCCCAAATGTGAGGGGATTTGACTGACTTGTTTTGGATGCATGAAGCCAAATATCACTCTGAGCTTCTAAATGCAAGTTCAAAATTACCTTAATAATGTTTCTATACTATTACTACTATTCTAAAAAGAACTAAAGGCTTTTTATCATTTTAAGAAAAAGTATTTTCTTCAGTTTCTTCAAGTTTTCCTTTAATATAACAGAGTGCAGTTTTTTAAAACTTGATGCTTTTTCATGGACATTTGAGGATGATAGTTCTCCTATTGCTTGCCATGTGTGATTTTACATAATGCAGAATGATGACATTATAGGACTACAGAGCGCTTGCTCCATAATATAGTGCAGTTGTTCTAAGTCAACCTTAATTGACTAACCTACATTGTTTTGTTTTTTTTTAAGTCAAAGCAAATGTATGTTTACAGGGTTTTTAAGTAATACCAGGCTAATGTTTCCTTATAGCGTGTTTATCTGCTTTTGTGAAAAATCTTAACAAGAGCCTCAGAGCGGAAGCTTTAGGGTTATTGAGCAAATAGAGACCCCTGCAGACAGTTTTTGGTAGCAATTTTTTTTAACAGGTTTATTAAACTGTAATGCTCTTTTTGTGTACTTTGGGTTTTCTAAATAATTCAAGCATTTGTATTCGTGTATATTTTTCTTTATATATTAACATGTCAGAATGATCGAACTGTTTTATGCCTCTGCTTTGTTCTCTTATCTTTTCTCAGGATACAATTCCTTTGCTGTGTGGCTCAGATTCTATTAAAGTACACCAGAAATCTGATAATCTGATGATTCGATTTATTGTGAAGGTGAGTGGTGAGATGCATTTCAATCCCACAGAATTTATCTCAACGTCCATGGCAATATCTTAAACCCCTAACAAGCTCAAGACCATTACATTCACAACATCATAACAAATTGAAGGGGAATACTTACAAAGCAACAGATTTTAATGATTAGGTGTTTTTTTTTTGTTTCTTGTTTTTTTTTTGCCTGTGACGGCTGCCTTGTTCTTTTGTTGCTTGAAGATTACATTTAAGTGTCTAAATACCCGAGCTCGTTTTCCACAGATTGTGTTTTTCTTGGCGCAGTTTTGACTGACAGATACAGACTGAGTTTGTGGATTTCTGCAGGGTGAGAGCCGCATGATAAGGATGCAGTTTGATGGATGCAGCATGGCAGAGGCTATAAATGAGTGCTCAAGTGCTGTGGAAAAACTGATGGAGTACATACCTGTCACCACTCAGGATTACGCCCCACTACAGCCTAATCAGCCCCCTGCTGCCGTACCTGCACCAGCAGTACAGGTCGCCCAGCTTCTATTTCATTTAATACAATTTCAACATCAAAAACAGAACTAGTTTATGTCCATGCATTTAAAATATTTTACCAAGATGTCCACAACATAGAGATAATATGTGACTTTACTTTTTTCTGGGATAGTCTTTTATGGAACTGGAAAAGGAGCATCCTTTATTGTGTAAATTTAAAAAGTATATCAACATAATGTAAATTGCCATAATTAAAGTTGTCACCTAGACATTACTCTGTGCATTTAAATAGTGGTGTCACAAGGGTGTAGTCAGCTCCATCTATATAAAAACCCCAGATTGCACTCACTAGATGGTGCTATTGACAATACTGTCTTATTCTTAGAGGTCACACTGCAACTACAGTATGTGAGAAAGACTATGAAATATATATCAATCATTAGCCAATAACAGTAAAAGATAAGGTTTAGAATACAGCAACAGATTCATATATTATAATACAGGAAAGGATTTTAAATAGTTTATGAATTTAACAGTTTGAAATGCACGACCCTTAAGCCCTGATAAAAGTACTTCTTGATAATGCCTTTAATATTGAAATTGCTGATTAAGAAAAGAAACCAGCATTTATAAAACACAAAAACAAAAAACATGCTCTGAAAACCTTTCAGCAGTTGTAAGTTAAACTCTATAAACATACTGAACTATTGTAAGGGTGAGACTATTTCTTTAACAATCATACTCATTGTCCTTCATAGCAGTAAGCCAGTCATCTTTTCTTTCTTTATTTTTAAACTTGAAATCGTTCATAACATATGATTAACTGCAAACCAAATTCTTCTGCTTCTGGTCTTCAGAGCATTTAACATGAAGGACTGGGAAAGGAACGGACTCCACTATGGGGTTGAATTTGACCTTTAGAAAACAGACAGAATGAAGGAGCTGAGATGAAAGGATTTGAGGGGTGGAAAACTTTCAATTAGTAATAAGGCCATTGATTGGTCTCTTAACCCTCTGGTGTCAAGCTGTGCATATCAAATCTTCTTTTCTTTTGTGTTTCATCATGTGCCAGCAGACTTGTCAGGAAAAAGCTGTGGGAGTTAAACCTGAGGTTGTCCGAGGAACTGTGTCCATCAAACGTCTTACCCAGGTATTGATTGTGACATAAGAGGCAGTAAAGCTAACTGCTATTAAAATGAAGCTTCAACTATGCAACATGTTAGTTGTAATTTTGCAGTAGGCTTAATTTGGAAATGCAAAATGATTGTTGAGTGGCTTTTCTTTTAAATTATAAAGGCTGGCACAGGGTTCGCAATCAGTTCTTTTTTTCCAATTTTACTTAAATATTTTCTGGACCTCCCACAGCACTGCTTGGGAGACACTGCTGTGACTCTACCTCGAGTATATCAACACAGTTCTTTTGGACAAGGTGACTTAGAGCATTTCCTGCGTGTTTGTCTGCTGGATCCCACCTTTTATGGATTTGTAGAGAAGGTGGAAGGGGAGCTGAGGAAACTGGTTGAAGAGTAAAGAATCTTAACAAGAGCTCAAGGCAGAAAGGTCAAGTTTGCGCGTGTGTGTGTGTGTGTGTGTGTGCATGTTTGTGTTTTTTTTTCTTTTTCTTTTACTTGTTCGTGTAGGCAGTGCCTGTTGGTGGAGGAGTGTTTTGTTGCTTTGGTGCCAGTGTTCTTTGAAATTATATTACACATTAGTTGTTATGTTACATGGGCCAAAGAGGATGCTTTGAATATCATTACATTTGTTGATTAAAGAATTTGCAAAACAAACATTCATTTTTACATTTTTTATTTAAAAAAAAGAAGAAAAAAAAAACTATTGGTCTCACTTATATGTTTGATCGTGGCTATGTACTCTGGTCCCTCGTTCCCACCTTAATGCAGGTCCATTTCCACTGCACCACACATGGATACATTGTATTGAAAGAGGAGTCATGCAGCTACAGCAGTGAATTTTGCTATGCCAGCTTCCAAGTGATCCCACAATATTAAAGCTTCACTGAGTAAAACAAACTGCCCTCCATATATCTATTTAAGAATACATATTGCATAGGATTATAGCCATGCTATACAGTTTAAGAGAGGAACAAAATAAAAATCAGTTAATGAAATTGGGAATTATAAAAAAAATATTTTTTTTACACCTTTCCTATCATTTGAACACTCATACTTCAACATATACAAGACACCTAAGTTACTCTGGAAAGGAAATAAAAATAATACGTATATTATTTTTGTTAAGATAGTTAGACACACAGTAGTCATTTTCTGTAAGCACTCTCATTTAAATTTAAATACTGCCAGTCATTGAAGTCATTGCTTCAGACATTGAAGCCCTTGCTTCACAATAAAAGTTCTGTTAAAAGTAGACATCTTGTCACAAATCAAATATAGTTAAATGACCATGATATGCTGTACAAATTTTCAAGAATAAATATATATATATATATATATATATATATATATATATATATATATATATATATATATATATATATGTGTGTGTGTATGTATATATATATATATATATATATATATATATATATATATATATATATATATATATATATATATATATATATATATATATATATATATATATATGTGTGTATATGTATATGCAAGGATGACTCCATAAAAAAGGTAATTTTGGATGCAAAAAAGCCACACGAGGGATAACAACAGAAAATGTCTATTCTGAGTATCCTATTGCGTTGTAATTATCTTGCATGCATTGTACATGATATGTAATACAAAAGGGATCACCTCATTTGAGGACATGATAAAATCAAGAAAGGAGACATCAACAGCACATTAAAAATGTGTACACCTCTGTGGTGGTTTTAGTCATTATTCTTCATCCTGAAATCTCCACTTAAGACTGAATAAGGCATGCTTAAGACAGCCATTATGTTCTTTTTGTTGCCAGTGTTATGCTGATATTGTTTCTCATAAAATGAGACAAGATATGCTTTTTTCAAAACTGCCCAGAGCTCCATCCACCTCTGACACCTTCACGTAGTCAAAAAAATGCAGTTTAGCCATCTCATCTGCGGAGAGAAATTCAAGAGAAGGCGTGACTATGGATAATCCTCACAGTGGGTTCTATATTTAGCCCCAATCCTCTACAACAGTGTCTTACTTGAGTAAATTGCTTATTTCGTATTCCTCTGGCGAATGTTTTTGTCCTTGTGGTTGTTTGTTGAATTTGTTTTCCTAGGAAAGAAGCACTTACAATTTAGTGGCATAAAGGTAATGGGCATGCAGATCACAGTATCCCCATATGAATTATATTTGTGGCAATAAAGATACTTGTTTACTTACATTTGCCCAACTGGTTCATCATCTTTGAGGGGTAGAGGAGAGAAGAAGACAAAAATGGCACAGAGAAGTTAAATGCGAGATCAAAACAAAAACAAAAAAACTGGCATGTTTCTTCATATCGCTATAGTAAAAAAAAAATGTTAAAAGTTCAGAAAATGCAGGAAGACAGCTAAAAGCCTTTATGACAGAATCATGCACTGATAAGACACTGAAAGTTAGATATGGGCATCACCTGCTTAACTGCTTGAATTTCATATGCATGTATATGCTTTGTGCAATAAGTAGCTTCTTACATTAAAAGTGTTTCTGGACATTAATGTGTGCTTGGTCAGCAATGACATAATTGAAGTAGCAAAACTGAAATGTGAATTAAAACCAAGGAATTGCCCCTTAAAGAGCATCTTTAACACCCAACACTGTAAACTTAACCTCACACGCCATCTGAATCTCATGGGGTTCCTGTTCATCTCAGGCTGAGCATATGTGTAGGAGGATTGCAGATGGCTCACTTAAAGCCATCTTTTAATTACACTCAGCGATTTCATAGTGATTTTGAAGGGGCCTGGTACATGAGCGTGATAGTGTAGCTGATTTGGCAAAAAGAAAAATCATGCGCCTTCTTTAACCCGTCTGTCAGCATATAGAGAGTCTATCCAATCCAAGAAGTAGAACATAGATTTTATGGCAGTATATATTTTTGTAAAATAATTGTGTCAGTCATACAAAATTGCCAAAATTCATTTTAAGGCAGTGCAGTAAAACATAGTAAAGTAGACCACATTGTAACAATAAAAAATACCAAAAGAAGAGGAACTTGTGAAAAATAATTTGGGTTGAGTGAAAAGTTAGTTCCACAGCCTTGGGGTTGGTGCTTTGCATTCAGATGAAATGTGTTAACAGGTAAGTAGCCAGTCACAGTGAGAGATTTTCCATGCAGTTATAAGTCTGAGATTAGCAGCATTAGCAACATTCCATGGCATTAAAATGGAGCAAATTATGGCAGATCTAATGTTAGACAACAACATGGTTCTGGGAGTACTTAAAGGAGGAACAACTGCCAGCATATAACACTGTTTTAACACCTCATATGTATACACCACAAAAGCTATGTTTACTATTACAGCTTTGCAAGCACAAATGCAATAACAAATGACAGATTTTTACTGTGTGAGATTAATAATCATGGTAACACATCAAGTCTGTTGAAGTGGAAGTTGAAGTGTCATTTTTAAACCTAAGAAAATAGATATGGGTTCATATCACAACATTTGTTTCGTGACATAAAGTGGGCTGTTATTTAGCAAATAATCACACAGCATAATCTGTAATTTTAGCAGCTGGTTTCGAAACATAGGATAGAAATGTCAGCCTGCATCAGAGCCTTTGGCTGTGTAGTGAAAAAAGTGTTCAAACAGCTCAGCCATCAAGAGACCAGAATTCATAATGCACACAGACAGGGGCCAAAACCTGTCTGTGTGCAACCTCTGGGAATATGGGATGCTAAAAGGAGATTTTAGAAAAAGCTGTGTATCGTGAGCTGGAAGTCCTCATTCCTGATTTGAATGGCATAAACATGGCAAATATAATCTACCTTAATCGCTTCATTTTCCAGTAGATGAAACCAAACTAGAGGCTGTGCACAGAGCTTACTTAGACTTGTGGTTTAGTTGCATATCTCTTATGTGCTATGAGTTTGTACTTTAGGAAAATGAAATATTTTCGTGCTTTTTCTACTTCTCTAATTACTAAGCACAATATAACAGATTCTAGTTTGTTAAAGAAATAAACTCCTAATAGTATGTCATTTTAAAACATTTGGTTATTTTTATATATGCAACTGAGACATAAAAAAATATTCTTAAATGCATCAACAAATACTGTTTTGGACCCCATCTAAGGATTAATACATAAGCCTGTCACACAACACTTTCTATGTGACTTTGTCTTCACAGAATCAAGACTTTGAAAAACACTTTAATATATGTAAATTTAATCAAGTTGGCTTATTTTCTAACTATTGCTTGCACATTTTATTTGGTAAATCTAATTTTGTTCATACTATGTCAATAAAAAGTGGGATGTACCCAGAAGCAATATTTGTTTAGTCTGTGTGTAACATAGAACTGGGGTACCCAGCTGGTTTGATTCACATAAACAGGGAAACTGTTGAGGCATTGAACTTTTTTTGTGTTCTTGCCTTATTTAAAAATGAAAAGAAGACAAATCTACATGAGTAGAGGTCAGACAGAACCCGTGGTGACTGAAGATCCCTTTGAGCTTTGCAGACTTTGTCATCTTGACAAATTACTATCAAGCAGTTCTGCCTGTCAGCTGAAACAGGAGAAGCTTTTTTTTATTTCAAATTATCTTATTTATGGGGTACTATATATATATATATATATATATATATATATATATATATATATATATATATATATATATATATGGTGTGGAATTAAATTTTCCACACCACACCAGACATACGCATAATAGTCTTTTGTTTGATAATACAACATTCAAACTTGGCTATATATAAATTGTTTAGATATGCTTGTAATGTACATTGTATGATTCCAATCATTCTGATTGGGCTTTTACTTTGATTACAAATAATTGCTCTTTAGAGACATACAAAACAGATTCCATATCCATTAAAAAAGAATTGTTGCCTGTCGAACTAATAAGCCTAATGGAAATGGATAAGACTTATTTATCTGTTTATTTTATTTTACCATGACTTTGTATAAGTTCAACTTCACTGACTGTGGTAAAATTTCAAAACTGCATCAAGCATCATGATATTTTGGGATGGACAGTAGGCTTGTAAAAACATTCAAAATGACAGAAAAAAAATGTCATGCAGGATCTCTCACTTACCACCCATTTAGATTATGTTGCCATTTGGAAAGAAGGGGAAGGGGACAAGAATTAACCAGTTAAGATATACTGTGGGACTGATAATGGATTGATTACCTTACATGTTTAATAACTCCTGTATTCTGCCTTCACAAGCAAATGTTTGCCATGAGAACAGTACACTAATAGCCAACTATCTGAAGTGAGTTGTGCCCTCCCTCTGCCCCCCCTCTGTTGTTTACATGTGGATTTATGCCATATTTCCATGTGCCAACTTAATATAATCCTTATATGTTCTTCCATTCTCCGTTTGTTACACCACTCAAGAGCAAGGAGGCAAATCAGCTGGCCACTCTAGATCCCATCTGACAGCAAATGCAACATCATGTTTGAAAGTCTCCTTGTTCCAGTAACTTAAAATTGGGTGCAATCCATTGTCGATGACTTTTGACCCTATTGCAACTCATTCAATCATTCACGCATCATTCAATCAGAGATCCCTGACCTGCTGTCCATTTGCACCAAGCGGTGCAAGTCCAAAGCTAGGAAGATTATGATGGACCTCTCCCATCCCAACAATGGACTCTTCTCACTGTTGAGGTCTGGGAAGCACTTCCGCTCCCTTAAGGCCAAAACAGAGAGAATGAGGAGGAGCTTCTTCCCCCAGGCTATTCGGGCCCTGAACCAGGTGTAGGACTGGACTCTCCCACACACGTCACTATAAGACTGGACTCTCACACACATCACCACACGCGCCACCACACATTTCCTATAATCCTATAATTCATAATCTCTTCTACTATTTGCACATTCTTTACTGTAAATTCCTAAGTTAATTTGTAAATTTTGTAGTAAATTGTAAATATTGTAAAACTTTTCTTCTGTCATTTAATGGTCGGGCATTGTACAGCTACAAGCATTTCACCCCCATGTCATACTGTGTGTGGTTGTGTGTGTGTGACAAATAAAATTTGAATTTGAAAAAATTTGAACTATTTTACATTTCTTAAAATATATGGGGAAATTTTACTGATCTTCTGATTTACTGGTATTTTTAAAGCAACAACACAAATGTCTCACAGGTTTTAAATTGCAGAGTTGCACTGTGAATGTAAATAATGCGGTATCTATATTACTAGTTACTTATGGATTCTTACTGCCATTAGAAAAGCAAATGTTGTCTTACCATCGATGATGTCGTCTGGCCTCTTGCGTTTCTCATACACAACGATGATGACTACTAGGATTATAATTTCTGCCAGAACACCCAGAAAAGGCCAAAGTGGTGCAAGATGGCTGCGGACTCGAAGAATTGTAGTCTGAGCATTATTTCCAATTGCATTAGTGGCATTGCATTCATATATTCCAGGATCCGTGTTAATATCCAGGTTTAGTATGTTGAGCTCTGTGTAATTGTCTCTATTGGTGATGAAGATTCTCCCAGTCGAGTTGTCAAGCTCCTGCATTGAAACATAATGACCATTTAATTTAGTTGAACTGCAAGCACGTCCAAAAACCTACCTATCGTGCATACCTGTTGTACCTTTATATATTTGCATTTATATTATATTTATAATAACTTTCTCATCGTTCTTAAACCTGTCGGTCTGTTTCTCAGTCAATTTTTATCATTTTAAAAATGATGCAATATATAGCGATGCCAGTTTAGCTCAGTGGGTCCGCAGGCAACCACACGCTCCATGGCTGGAGAGCGGCGGCCTGGGTTGAAATCCGACCTGGGACCCTTTGCTACATGTCCCTTCCCTCTCTCTGTCCAAAAAATATATCATTTTTATAAAGATGCAATATATATGTATACATATATTTATATACCATTGGGGATTTTCCATCCATCTTACGCCATGTCCAGGTGGGATGTGGGTAACCGACAGACTTGCAGTAAAGCGTTGCATTCTCCCCCTCATTTTTGTTTTCACTTCGCTTGTGGCCAGTGATATCCGGTTTTGCTGAAAAGGTCATATAAATTAAAAAACAATATTGATGTAAGACATTCAATGCAACATTTAAACCTCTACCAGATGGCATAAATGAGGATTACATAGATTCCTATTTGGGTATTTAGAGGCTAGTGTACTCTAAGATTGGATTAATTCCTTCAGTTTCTTCTGAAATTTTCTGAAAGATTACAGGAAGACATTTGGGGAAAAAAAGTCTTACATCACTTTGTATTTTACATTTCAAGCTTGCATTTTTCTCCTTAAGTAGCGGTTGATCTGGTATGCTAAGGTAAATGGTTATCTGCAATATATTTGCCAGTTAACTCTTTTGATTACTCTTTTTTTTTTTCATACACAACATTGCCATGCAATCAAAACGTTGTGGATTTAGATTTTTTTATGATTAAAAATGTTGTTAAGACACTGGAAAATGTATCTCACACCCTTTCAGCCTAAATATGGAAACAAACTAACCACCTGTGACTCTTCAGCTGGGCAAACATTGCAATAAAATAAACCCTATGTGCAAAATAGCATTTCACTCAGTAGAATAGAGGTTTGCAAAGAAATACAGCTTTTATCAAGAAGTGCCATTTTTGATGTTTAGTTATTTTGTAAGCATGTACTCTACTCCCAAACACGCATTAGAGAATATCACATTGGAGCAGATAAAAAGCAGTAGGATATAATTCATAAAGGAACAGGGTTATCAGTATGATATGAGTGCCTCCAGATGTTTCCATTCAAAAAACTCTTCAGTGAATTCCACAAAAAAATGTGCAAATTGGCTCTGACTAATGAATTAACTGATAATGAAAATTAAACAGGGGTTATGAGCTTAATAAATTCAGGCATATGCCATAAAGCACTGCAACACGTGCCAAGTCATACTGATATATGAAAAGAAGTCTTTCTAAAAGGTGAAACATGAACTCTCCTTTTAACTCTCCACAGCATCAAGAAAATAGCTGTTCCTTTTTTTTCTTTCACTAATCCTCAAAAATTACAATGATTCCTTCCATGCAATTAAGCAGGATAAGAGAGGCCTGGAGTGAGCATTTTTCAGCTGCGCATGGATGGAGCAGGAGGGGTCTGAGCTCTTCTGTGACATCATCCCACTCTAATTATGGAGCACACGTGCTCCCTCAGCAGGGGAGTGGTTATGCTCATTTGTGCCTTATCCTGACTGTATTATGTCAGTGACTGACAGCACAGAGACAGCCCTCGGAGTGGTGCAAAAACAGACAGAAACCTCCATTTCACACTCCTGACTGTGATTATTAATCTCTGTGTGCTAGACACAGGTAACACATGAACGCGAGAGGTCTGTGTTAGAAAGAGCAAGGTCATAGAAAAATGTTAAAAGTTGGTCAGGATAGTAGATGTTAAATAGTTTTAAATCTTTCTTTAGTTCGCTTTCTAATTATAATTTTACCTACAGCACAGATTGTGACTCTCGATTTCTGCATTGTCAATTTCTCTTGAGGAAAGGGATCAGGATTCAAATTAAGACATTTCATAGGAGAAATGTGCTTAGAATTTAAGGAAATTTGTGAAATACGAGGTACCAAATATGTATCTGTGGTAAGCTTAGTGTCACAGACAATAAACTCTACTCCTGCCACAGAGATGGCTGGGACCGGATTCAGAGCCTTAATCCTACAACATCACAGAACCCTCCATCTGTTGCCTCTGAGCTGAGTCCTGCAAGGATGAGTGTGCCAAGGACACTGTAGGCGAGGGATCTCAGTGAACTGCTGCCAGTAGTGCAGTGCAAAGCTGGCTTGCTTAACACTGGGCTTGCTACCTGGGTCACAAGAGATCTCAAACACCTCTAGAAAATCACAAAAACAGTTAAGAACTGAAGAAAATTCTTTATCCAGCAATGGTACTCACACTGGACACCAAAATGTTTGGCTGTTTAAGATATATCTGAAAATTGAATGGAAAAAATAATAATAATGAGCATATGATGAAGTCTTTTCATCAGCCCACTGATTTTTCTTCCAGGACAGATAGCAAGCTTCAAAAGTCAGAGGCCTGCAGTCCAGTGATGGCTAGGACACTTCAGTTTGAATAGTGATGTGTCCCATCATCTCACGATCCAGTGCAAGCAGAACACACACGGTCATCATCCATGTTATGCAATCAGGCAGCGCTTTAAGACAGCCACAGAGTAAGAGGCAGGGCATGCTCAGTATGCACCATAGCCATGCCACAGCAAATTGGCTTAAGCACTACACACAGGCAAGCTTCTCTTGAAGAGGGTTTCACTTGCCCTTACTCAATCCTTTATTCAAGTTGATGGCTTCACTGTCAGCTTGAATGAAAGCAACACAGTTGTTCTCTGGTTAGCTTTCCTGCTATTACGTCTAATGACCTAGTTCATTTTCATAATTTTCTCTACTGTTGATTCCATCCAAAAAAAACCCCTCAAAACAAACAAAAAAAAAACAATAATATTAACCAGTTTTTTAGTGAACTGTATATAAGGATGCCTCCAAGTGGGCTTTGTGATTTGCATGTTTTGGAGAGCATGTGCAGTGCCTGTCCATTTTTCTAGAGTGTTGTCTCAGTGAAAGCCAAGACTGACAGCAGCCTCAGGAATACTCCCTGTCATCACGACTGCACTGGATGAATGCAAACACCTTCGTAAACTTGGGCTCTCTTTACAGAGCTTTAGGTGGTTAATGTTTTTAGGTTACATTCACTCCCCCATCT